>NC_090319.1:219820553-220188015 GCF_040869045.1 Eurosta solidaginis
TTTAAAGCAAACATTTTATTATAAAAGGCTCAAATTTGCTATCATATTCGCAACGAATTAATAAGTGGTGCTAAACGTTTTTTCATAATCATACTGCGTGTGAACAAAAGTTCGGAAAATATAAAAGCGGAAATTTTAGATTTCGAGTGGTCTTGGTATTGCTTTGCACGTAGTAGAGCACTAAAGCGCTGTGCGTAGCAGCGCCGCCATTAAATAAGAAAAAAACAGGCGCAAAGTCAGTACGTCGCGACCAACCACATACTTTTCTTATTTTTCGCTTAACACTGGCTAAAGAAAGCGTCTTCGAAAGGAAAGAATTGCACGCGTCATTGTCAGTGGGAGTCCAAAAACGTTGGCAAATAGTTCAAGATAAATTGATATTAAACAGAAATGTGCTTGTGTTGAAAACGGAGTCGCCAGTCGTTTAAAGCGAAGTTGCGTTTAGTGTTTGAAGAAGTGTCAAAGTAATATTTATTAGTTTTACAAAACACTGTGAAAGTGGATTGCCAAGAAGCACATATTCGCAAAAGTAACGTGGGTACTATAGCGACAGCTGGTGGAGCCGAGAAATTCTGCCAGCGCATTGGGCCCATGAGTAGCTACAGAGCAGGATCAGTTCCGGAATACCTGTCATCGATATAAACTTGACATTTAGTTAGATAACTCATTTGGCGCGGAATTTCGATGGTGCACAAAGGGAAAATTCTCACCTGCGCTAACAATAACAAGTCGACGCTTGGAAACGACAAATCACAGATCAAGTTGGACTGTATACATACCTATCGCATTGCCTGCTTAAATATTCATAGTACGCAATAATTGTTTGCGTTTTCTGCGCATTGCAGCTCCCGGCCTTCGTATGACATATTTTTTTATTTTGCAAATAATTAAAATTTTCACTACCTGTGTTGAGCGGTTTTAAAAGTATACCACTTACCATTGCAAAAGCATTGAAGGTTGAAAGTGCAAGCTAATATAACCACTGCCGGCACAACAGCGAAAAGGTCCCTGCATATAGGCCCACTGGATTAACCCTACATCAACAGCGCCACCAACACACGCAGCCACCATCGACAACGCCAACCACCTCGCTCAGCCACTATCAATAACACCACCACCAATATCTAACCACCAACAGCAGCGCCAACATTGCGTGCCAAAACCGCGCACAGCCACTATTAACAGCGCCAACACCACGCGTTAATACAACCACAACCACTCCGACGCACCAACCACGAGCGCAACCACCGCCAACTGCGCCAACCACCACCAACAGCGCCTACCACTACAACGCGCCAACCACGAGCGCAACAACCACCAGACGTACCACCACCACCAGTTGCAACGAACGCAGCAGGGCCGCCGAACATAGGCCTGCTGCAACACCACCAGCCTTAGTAACAAAAATAGCAGGGCCTGCTGCAAAACTAGCTATAACAACAACGACGTTCGAATCATGGTGAGTTCGTTCCGTAATACGGACAAACAAAGAATGTAAAAATTTATTAGTTTTCTTTATTTATAAGCGGATAAGTAATTGTATACGGCATTCTTCATAGAAAACATATATTTTAAATAGCGCAGCAGACCGCAACACAGTAAAACAACAAACAATTTTTGTATCCAGCTTATGTGATGTAAGAGGACCATACACCTTTCCAAGCCTGTCATGGTAAAGCTCGTTTTCGATAGATTTAGAAATTCAAAGCCCTTAGCACGAACTCTAATCCGCTGAGTTCATTGATTGTGCTGTAAAACTGGTATGGATTAGCAGATTTCAAGACCGTATCGACAATTTAATGCATGTTGAAAGAAGATTTTGTTAAAGCCGAACAACATCACATCAGCAGGGAGCGGTTGGTTATAATTACTGCACTTTATGCTGCTTCAAGTTAATTTTGTCGCGATAGGTGATCTTTTATGGATCTCCTCCATTATTGCACTTTAAGAAATTTAAGAATATGCCATTACATTTTAGCTGCACAGACAAGTGCTTCCGGTTTAGCTGGAAAATTCGCCAAAACTTACCTCAGGTATTGTCAAACGCGTAACTCTGAATAGTGGGACAAAGATCTTTGTTTTGCTTCCGATTCTAAGCCATTGAATCTCATAGAATATACGTTGTTTTCTCCCAGCATAGGGACAAATGTAATAATAAAGCTGGTGACTGAGTAAGCAACAAATAGTCAGTAGTAATATTGTATACGATAAGACCAATAATAATACTTTATTTTTTTTTTACCATATGCCTCATAAAGGTATAAACAAAGGTTGCAAGTAGAACCGATTAGTTAGTTTTAGTGAAATTTTGTGCTACAACGGCATAAAATTAAACCAATTCAAGTAAATTAACCTGAAATAAAATAAAATTGAATTGAATAGAACTACGATACACTGAATTAAACTAAATAAAATAAAGGTACTTGCAACAAAATTAGCTAAATATTCAGAAAACCATAGATTACAATAGTCAGGTAAAATAAAATAAGCTAAGGTAGTATCTATAGGATAAAATCAGAAAACAATAAATATATCTTACGACATACTACATATTTAATAATACATGATTTTGAAAATTTTCCTTTTTGCCTTAGGATTCCCTCATCACATTTTTGACTAAGCCTTAGTATAGGCTTAGTTGTATTGCATTTATTGCCATGCCTACACACAACAGTGGCAATCAATTACGATTATATCAGAACGTTTTTCTTACAAAATCAATATCAAAACAGACTAATCAATTTTCTCAGGTTACACCTTTTTTGTCCTTTTTTCTGATTAAGCCTTTTTAATCACTAATAAGACGTGAAGAAGATATAGAATCAAATCAACTATCAAAGATGAGGCAGTTTTTTTTGATGTTGATTTTATCAGATTAACCATTCGTTAGTATAAATCTTCAGAAATTTACTTAATACTGTTTGAGTATATACATTCTGACTTAGTTTTCCAATTATAATGAATTTTAAATAAATATTGTATTTTAAATGGGAATGTTGATTTTCCTTGTTATTTGGAAGGCACGTGGGTATACAGGTAAGGGGCCACTGGAAATGAGGTGCGTAGGTGGCCAGGGATTTGAGGGTGGGACCAAGCACCAGGCGTCGCAACAACACCCGCGGCGCCCCCTAAGTATATACGGCACTTTTCTTCTTTAATCTTACTTTCCGTACTAATGTTCAGCTTTTTTGTCATTTCCGGTTCGGTTAATTTCTTTGCGTTAGATTTTTTTTGAATTTTGAATTTGAATGTTGTAACGGTCTGTCCGTGGCATCCGGTTCTCACGGATGTCGTTTTATTTGAGTTGTCTCCGCGCTTCTGTCAGTTTGAAAGGCATGATAGGTTTATTTTCTGTTCATGGCGCAGGATAGCAAGGTTGGCAAGAACCCAGCCCAGCCGACATGACTAATCACAGTGCACCACGCTATTATGCCGACTGCCTTCCTTGCTGATCCACTGTAGATGCGTTTCTATAACAATCGTTGTGAAAGTACTTGCGAATATTCAGTTTCTGCTATAGCTAATGTTTATGCCAACTTCCTTTGCTGTGACTCTTTCATGAGCAAATTTAGAAAATGTAAATTAATTAAAGAGCAAGGGTAAGGGTTTGGGTTTTTAATTAATTTATATGCAACGCGATGTGCGAAAATTATAAAGTAGTAAGAAGAAGAAAGTTGAATAAAGATGAAACAAGTTGAAACCAAGTTGAAACCTTAAAAATAAACATAATTACAGAATTTCATTAATAATATACGTAGTAATGACAGACCAGGTTTATGCTGTTCGTGTCATATAATATAATCAAAAATATTAGTGACCAGCTTTTCGCTGTTCGTCTAAAGCCGTGGTTACTCACGAACGTACGTAGAAAAAACGTGTCAGCTGACACGACCTATCTTATGAGTCCGCAATGTAAAAGAAAACTCACCGACGTGCAACGCCCGTACGTACGTAGCCCGGAACGTAGAAATCAAAACAACTTTGATTTTTTCCGTAAGAACTTGTCAGCTGATCGCTCTCTCACTAGACAGAGTTGCCTAGTAAACTTTTGTGCACTAATTTTTGACCGTTTGCAATTTTATGCAAAAACACCTAATTAAAGTTTGAAAAATTGTGAAAATAATTCGAAATAATTATGTAAAGGTGCTGATTATAAATATGTAATCTATTTATACTTATTTAATATGTATTCCGGCCTTTTACAATATCAAAAATTAAATTGGAAAAAGTTGATGTTTCCATAAGCATACATGCAAACTGGTCAATGGCAACAGTGCTTTGCTCTAAACAATACACACACAAATATGTTATGTACATGTACACAGACGCACACATTGATTCCTACGGGCTTGAGAGTTCGGTCAAACGTGCTTCATACGACAAATGTCCGTACGTACGGCACACGTCGGTGGGTAACTGCCGCATAAGTATTTGCTTTACACACACATATAAATGTATACGCTGGTATATATGTAAGAGGCCAATTTTGCATTGTCCGTCTTCCACATTTTACCAGCGTGCCCTATCTAATTATTTCTTACCTCTTGAGTGAACGTTCGCAATCCAAATGAACGAGCACTCAGAGGAACACGCTATTTATTGAAAATTTGACAAAGTTTTTTTGAAAATGTAGAAAATGTAAAAATAGAACTTATGGATATGTTTATGTTAATCTAACAGAAAGCTGTAGACAGTATACTTAGTTAACAGCAAGCTTTGGATATTATGTATAACAATGTTGCCACACTGTAATGATCTTAAACTTAATCCTAACTAACACTATGAAAATATCTTAGTCACACATTATGTAATATACACATGCTACAGTCTCCCCCTTGACGGATGATGAGTGTTTGAACGATCAGTCGTCGTGAAGCGACTTCATACGTGGATGAGCCAATCTTACGAGTAACGATATATGGACCATCTCGCTTTAGCACAAATTTCACTGTGACACCCTTAGACGCTTGGCTGAGTACATGTGTTGTTACCAGAACTTCGGAACCTACTTCAATATTATCTTGAAGTCTGCGATGTTTGTCGACATATGCTTTGTTGCGGTCTTGTATCAATTGCTCAGTTTCCCTTGCGTTCATGAACCCTTCTATCATGCTCTTTAAATATGGCGTAATTTGAGGAATGAAGTTATCACTTTCTATGATAGCTCTGACATCATGCTCTATATCGTCGAATTTTCGTAGCTCTCGTCCAAAAGTGAGGTATGCTGCTGAGTATCCAGTTGACTGACATTTAGCGGAATTCATGGCAAATCGTATAGCAGGTAAGCCAATATCCCAAACATTGTGATGATTTTGGACGATTATTGCTAACTGAGCTTTCAGGTCTCTGTTTTTACGTTCTAATGGGTTGGCTTCGGGGTGGTACACGGGAGTAAATACTTGATTGATACCCATACAATAAGCAACCTGTTGCATAACTGATGAAACGAATTGAACACCATTATCAGATTGTAGGCGTCTCGGTACGCCAAAACGAAAAAATATTTCATTTATAAGTGTTTTTGCGCACACTTCCGCAGTAGCTTCCTTTAAGGGAAATATTTCCACCCATCGACTAGCAACATCTTCTGCGATGAATATCCATTGATACCCGTCGTCGGTCTTAGGAAGGGGACCAAATAAATCTATTGCAACTACTTCGAACCGTTGCTTACTCGTGGTGGTTTGTAGTAAACATGTTGGAAGCTTTGTAACGTTGACACTCGATACAAGTACGTACGTGCTTTGTGATTTCAGTACGCATTCCTGGCCAAAAGTAACGGCTTGCAGTACGTGCTATGGTTTTCTCCACACCATAATGACCTGCAGTACTCTCGTCATGGTATGTTTTCAAAATATGAGTTCGCTCATGCTGTGGGACTACAAGTTGTGCATCTTCCATGTCATCATTGGCATAGCAGTACAGAACTCCATCATTAATAAGATATTCACGATTGCACCATAAACTTACGTTTTCGTCACTATCTTCTATTGAGTTTATTATCTTCTTCAAATATTCGTCTTTAAGCTGCTCAATACGTATTTCGCTTGATTTTTTTCGCGGCAAGTCTACAAGAAAAGTGCATAGACAGTTCCGAGTGCTATGGCTGGTTTCAGGACAAGGTGGTCGCGAAAGCATATCAGCTAACGAGTTCGTCTTTCCAGGCGAATAATCGATACGAAAGTTGTATTGTTGAATTTGCCGTGCCCATCTGGCCAAGCGACCAGATCGCGATTTTACGGTTAGTAACCATTTGAGCGATTGGTGATCGGTAAGTAGGTGTACTTCAGCACCTTCAATATAGCCTCTAAACTTGGCGCATGCCCATACTATGGCAAGTGCTTCCTGTTCCGTGGTTGAGTAGTTACGCTCTGCTGAAGTAAGTAAACGACTTGCATATTCGATAGGTGCAGGATTATGATAATGCATAAGCGCTTGCATCGGTTTTTACCAAGAAGGGTGCGTTATCCGCGGCTTGTTTTAAAATTGGTGGGCTGACCAGAAGCTGCTTTAGTTTGTTAAACGCTTCAATCTGCGGGTCGGTCCACTGCCAAACAGCATTCTTTTTTGTGAGATCTGTGAGTGGTTTAGCAATTTTCGCATAATGTTCAATGAATCGACGATACCAAGAACACGTTTGGATAAAGGATACCAGCTCTTTTATATTACGAGGCGCTTTACGCTCTGCAATAGCCATTGTTTTTTCTGGGTGAACCATTATACCATCAGCTGTGAGGACGTGACCAAGATACTTTACACTGGCACAGCAAAAACGACATTTAGCGTTGTTTACACATAGTTTGAACTTTTCCAGCTTCTGCAATACTACGGTCAGATCTTTTAAATGTTCGTGAAATGTAGGCGAACAGATGATAATGTCATCAAGATACGCCAATATCTGTATATTTGGTATTGATGTTTTGAACCGATCAATCAGGCGTTGGCATGCCTTATCCCGATCTTTTTCTGCGACCGAAATTTGAAAATAACCACTCTGCCAGTCCAAAGTTGTCATGTACTTGGTACTCTTTGCGGCGTGTAACAAATCATCCATACGAGGCAGTGGGTATCTGTCGGGCTTTGTTATATAGTTTAGTTTGCGATAATCTACGCAAACGCGTATGCTTCCATCCTTTTTCGGTCCACAACAACAACAACAACAACCAAGCTGAATCACATTCTTCGATAATATCGTTTTCAATCATTTTGTGAATTTCGCTCTTCAACTCCTGAAATTTAGCGAAGGACAATCTATATGGTGGTAATGCGATGGGTTCGTGTTCACCCGTATCTATATAATGCTGAGCAAATGGAGTAGGCTCATGGGATGCACCGAAAACATTCGGATACGCTTCTAAAGTGTCATTCAGGTGCATCTTTTCGGCTAGTGTTAGCTCTAAACCATCATTATCTTTTAAAAAACGAAAGTCTACGGAAAGTAGTTCTGTTGTCCTGGGTTCTCTGACGACTCCAGTGAACAACCCACCACCGTAAGCTCTTTCGGGTGTTATAACGTCTGGTGGAAGAGAATCCCTAAAAATATTCTGAATAGGTTCCGGTGAATATGTATCTGGCACTTCCGGGCCGTAATATTCAAATTCGGACATATACACTTTTTGTTGGTTTTCTTCTATCACCACGTCGTCTTGTTTACGTTTGCCAATAGGACCACTTACTTTCACTGTCTCTACAAGATTTAACTCAAGCGGCAATGGATCTGCAAAATCGAAATGTTGTGTAGGATCGCTCTCAACGTACCAGTATCGTTGGGCCATGTTCAAGACAATCTCTGCTTGTTCCATAAAGTCTGCACCTAGTAGGGTTCTTTTTGCATTGGGTAATACTATAAACTGGATATCGAGGTTGCTAAGCATTCTTCGAACGAGGATCTGCCGTCGGCGAGTGTAATCTCACACCTCACTTTCTTGAAAATATACCCTTTGTAGTCCATAACCCGTTTAAGGTTAACGCTAGCAACGCTTTTTCTTGCCCCCGAGTCAAAGTATGCTTGTCCTGGTACACCAAACATTTCTATATTGACAACTGGGATATCTCGACCAATTGTGACATTTAAAGAATTGAAGCTTACCGAGTTCGGTTTCACTACGACCTCGGATTTAAGACAGTTAGGGCAATTTGCACGAGTTACACCTGGCGCGTTTCATCCGTAGCACGCGTACTTGGGTTTTAACGAATGTGCTTGAGCTAGCTCTTCAGTGTGCGTTTCTTGTGCTTTTGCATTTTTCTTTTTGAGACATTCTTCGATGCTATGCCCTTTTTTGCGACAAAATCCGCAACGTACTGGACCACCGACTGGCTTTTCAGATTCCTCAGTGTTCGCAGAATACATTTTTCTTTCTTGTAGGCATAGTTCGACTTCACGAGCTTCTTTTAAAAGTTCGATATAGATATTAACTTTGTGACGTTTTACCTTATCACGAATTTAAATGTGCAGCAATCCGAACAATAGATCTAATTGGTCACCTTCGGCTGGCTCCTTGGTCAATTGGGAAAATAGCGCACGTTTCTTACGGATGAAGGTATCAGTTGGTTCATTTTTCTGCTGTTTCAATTCGAAAATCTCTACATAAATACGCCATGATTGCTTTGGAGGGGAAAAGGCTTCACGCAGCATACGTATTATGTCAGAAAACGATTGTGCTTCAGACTTTACCCCACGCCACCATTCTGCAGCGTCGCCCTCGAGGACCATTGGAATACCGCTTATTGCGTCTTCATCGCGTACTTTTTCGACTGTTTTATAAGTCAGAATTGCAACAATGAATTCCTCAACTTTTGCGGAGCTACGTTCACCCTTGTAGCGAGCAGTTTCAGCGAGCCAGGTCTTTCATTAACCTGAACTACAGATTGCAGAAATTTCGCAAATTGTTCTTCAGTGAGCGTAGGCATTTTTGTAGATGCGTTAGAAATAGCTTTTAAACGTTCGCTTCGGCGAATAGGGATTTTTGAATTCCTCAAGAGGTTTGCCACTATATTGGGCGCAAATAATAAATGAGCAAGGGTAAGGGTTTGGGTTTTTAATTAATTTATTTGCAACGCGATGTGCGAAAATTATAAAGTAGTAAGAAGAAGAAAGTTGAATAAAGATGAAACAAGTTGAAACCAAGTTGTAACCTTAAAAATAAACAAAATTACAGAATTTCATTAATAATATACGTAGTAATGACAGACCAGGTTTATGCTGTTCGTGTCATATAATATAATCAAAAATATTAGTGACCAGCTTTTCGCTGTTCGCCTAATATATTATTACATTCCTATTTAATAACAAATACTGCTGTTCGTCTAAGTATTTGCTTGCCTATCCAATAACAAATACTAGAGACCAGCTTTTCGCTGTTCGTCTAAGTAAATGCTTGCCTATCCTACAACAAATACTAGAGACCAGCTTTTCGCTGTTCGTCTAAAGCCGTGGTTACTCACGAACGTACGTAGAAAAAACGTGTCAGCTGACACGACCTATCTTATGAGTCCGCAATGTAAAAGAAAACTCACCGACGTGCAACGCCCGTACGTACGTAGCCCGGAACGTAGAAATCAAAACAATTTTTATTTTTTCCGTAAGAACGTGTCAGCTGATCGCTCTCTCACTAGACAGAGTTGCCTAGTAAACTTTTGTGCACTAATTTTTGACCGTTTGCAATTTTATGCAAAAACACCTAATTAAAGTTTGAAAAATTGTGAAAATAATTCGAAATAATTATGTAAAGGTGCTGATTATAAATATGTAATCTATTTATACTTATTTAATATGTATTCCGGCCTTTTACAATATCAAAAATTAAATTGGAAAAAGTTGATGTTTCCATAAGCATACATGCAAACTGGTCAATGGCAACAGTGCTTTGCTCTAAACAATACACACACAAATATTTTATGTACATGTACACAGACGCACACATTGATTCCTACGGGCTTGAGAGTTCGGTCAAACGTGCTTCGTACGACAAACGTCCGTACGTACGGCACACGTCGGTGGGTAACTGCCGCATAAGTATTTGCTTTACACACACATATAAATGTATACGCTGGTATATATGTAAGAGGCCAATTTTGCATTGTCCGTCTTCCACATTTTACCAGCGTGCCCTATCTAATTATTTCTTACCTCTTGAGTGAATGTTCGCAATCCAAATGAACGAGCACTCAGAGGAACATGCTATTTATTGAAAATTTGACAAAGCTTTTTTGAAAATGTAGAAAATGTAAAAATAGAACTTATGGATATGTTTATGTTAATCTAACAGAAAGCTGTGGACAGTATACTTAGTTAACAGCAAGCTTTGGATATTATGTATAACAATGTTGCCACACTGTAATGATCTTAAACTTAATCCTAACTAACACTATGAAAATATCTTATTCACACATTATGTAATATACACATGCTACAAAAAGCTATTGTTTTTGGCAAATTCGTTTCCTTTGTTTTTGCATGTTATTTGAATATAGATATTGGTAATATCCTTGCGTTTATAATATTCACAATCTCTAACAATGCTGTGTTTGCATCTGTTGCAAATTTCAGCTCTTTGTTTTCTTTTGACTGTTCTTTTCGCTTCAGTCAGCGTTGCAAAATTTTAAGCACACATACAAAAGGGTTTCTTGTTTATTTTAACTATTCCCCTTTATCTTATTTAATTATTTAAACAACTAGTAGATTATACAATCGTGCAGAATTAATTTCACCCGTTTTCTACGAATAAATTAAGCTATTTCCACGATTCACAATTGTTGTGACTGGTAGGATCGACAATATAGTGGTTGAAAACCCTTTTATATTTTATAAAAACTTTTATTTAAGTGCGCCTAAATGTATGTGTTGGTGAAGATTATTATCAGGGTTAATTAATAACAATACACATTTAGTTTATATTTTAATATAGAAATTGCATTATTATATTAAACCCCTAAATTAAAGGTTTTTGAAATCTAACAAACCAAAAAATGAAAATAAAATTATTGAATAAACTAATAAATGGAATTCTCAAAGTATATAAAGCTAAAAGTGAAATTTATAATACATTAAAAGGAACCCTACAGATCGAAGTTTAGCTATAGTGACTAGCGTTTCCCTAGGATAGTGCGTTCCTCCTCTGCTAGTTTTGGTTATTGTTCTTTAAGTACTGGATTCACCGGGCAATTCCTGGCATAGAGGTCCGACGCCTGTTTGTGGATTTCACTGAGGACCTGCTTGTGCTTTTATGCCTTCATACGGCTGTGTTCTCAGGTGCCGTATTTCCTCATAATGCTTACGGAGATGACCCCGTAAGCCCCTGGGTGGTGTAGGCTTATCAATCAGATGTCTGTTGGGATGCGCATTTCATTTCTCTCCCTAAGGAGGAATATTCTCGCCTCATTATGTAGATGGTGTTCTGGGGAGATAAGAAGACAGTCCGTAGTGGTTCGTAAGGCGGTATATTGGCCGGCCTGTATTTTCTTCCAGTGAGTAATCTTTAGACTTGGCGACCATATCGGGGGCACGCAGCAAGCAATCGGCTGACCAATTGCTTTGTAAGTAGTAATGAGCATTTCTTTATGCAAAGCAAACGTCATTGTAGCTGTGTAGTTGTATTTACATTCTGCTGTGCTAATTGGGAAAATTGAAATTGGTTTACCTAAAATGTTTAATTGTGTTTTGTGATAAAATTGAGTGCATTAATCGTAGTGATCAAAATAAAGCAATTGGCTTGTTTTTAATATTAAAATTTCTCCAATTTTAATTCAGTTTGTGTTTCGCATTGTGTTTGTCGAGGCATTTTGCATTGTGTATTTGTTGCAGCTTGATTGGCAGTCATCCTATCTCTTTAGCAAATTTTTTTTGTGCGCACTTTTTGTTTTATTGCATTTTTCACTTTTATCACAGCTGTTTGCTTTGGTTTGCTAAGTATCAATATACAGTGGCTCTAAAACTGCTCGCTGATAGTATTAAAATTGTTCGCTTGTATTTCAAACTTTCAGGGTTGCTCTATTTACCATAAATTTTAGTGCTGTATATATTTTCATTATATATTAAATTTTTCTTTCTTAGTTTCTGAAAATGATCTCCATTTAAAACAGCTGCCAGGTAAAAGGCGAGTTACAACGCTTTGAGTCTTACTGGCTTTGTGATGGGCTCGCCCATTCAAAGTGCGCGGGATTGACAGGTAGAGTTGTACAACATCAATGATCCCACCAAAGGAGTACGTTGGTCATGTCCTAAATGCAGATCAATTGAAGTAGATCTTTTTAGGCTTTTTAAGCAAATGCGCAATGCGTTTTCTGAAATATCAAAAGAGTTTTCCGTAATCAGTGAAAAGTTTAGGCATTATGATAACTTGTTCAGTTCTTTTAAGTGTTTAGATGAGTTATCAGGATAGGCGTAACAAAAAACCAAAGGCCAACAAAAACCCACCCAACGCTTTGAGTCTAGTCCCCTCTCAAAATGATCCTTCACACCAAGTGCAAGAGTTGATAAACCTATCTTCCCCAAATCCGCAAGCTGTAGTTCTTTCCACTTCGCAGGTCACGAATACAACGATCCCTGAGTCTCAAACTGCACCTCGTATAGTAGAAACATCCGTTAAGAAGCTGGTTGTAGTCCCGCAAAAAATCTATTTTTGTGTCTAGATTTGACAAAGATACCTTTGTTGATGACATTAGTCCAATGTTGCCTCAAGAATAAAGGCTGATGGCATGACGATAAGAAAATTCAAGTTTAATTATGAAAGAAATATTTCCTCGTTTAGAATTGATTTTTATTTAAAATATTTCGAAACCCTTTTAAATAGCTCGTTTCGGCCGCCCGGGTCTTTTATTCGCGAGTTCCTTCATAAGATGAATAAGAATATCGCCCAATTTCTTCATCAAAACTCTGTTCCAAAAAACTAAATTTAATATCTGCCTTCAGTATATATTACCAGAACGTAAGAGGTTTAAGCTCAGAGTTAACAGATCTGTATTTAAAATTATTTCACTGTAATTACAAAATTATTGCTTTTACTGAAACTTGGTTGAAACCACATATTTTTGATTCCGAAATTCTTTGTGACGAGTATCAGTCTTATAGAAATGATCGCTTAAACAGAACCGGGGTGGTGTTTTGCTGGTTTTACATTCTTCAATACCATCCGAGGAGGTGAATTTACTAGCTGCTGATGACATTGTATTAAATGCGTTCGAATCCTACTAGACAGAGGACGGATTTAATTAGTCGTTTGCTACGTTCTCATCTGATCAATCAGTGTATATGCAGTATGTTTCACTGATAAAAACTGCTTCTTCGATGATGACTCCATACATCTCAATGCTTGTCTTGGGCGATTTTAACCTGCCGCATATATCATGGAACACTATGGTCATAATATTTTACCAGTCTCTTCTAAGACATGTAACAGTGACTTTTTGTATGAAACATTCCCTCGAGATAATTTACGAAACCATGGGCAACGTTCATGGTTGCATAAATAAACCAGGTGGTTATACCCGTCGTTTTAATTTTTCGAGAGCCAATATCAAAAAATTAAATGAAGAACTTTTTAAAATAACTTGGCCTTAACATAATGCGGACGTGGATCATTTCGTTTTTGTTTTAATAGTATCATTTATAACTTGTTTGAAAAGTATGTGCCCAAAAGTATTTGTTCATATGATGAACCAATGCAAGCCTGGATCACTAAAGAACTAAAATCTTTGAAAAAGAAAAAGTCACGTTATTTCAAATTATACAAGAAAATTAACTTACATTCCGACTACGTTCGTTATGCTTTTCTGCGTCATAACTATTTTGAACTTAATAAAAAGTGCTAAAAAGCTTACGTCTGTAAAACTAAGAAGAAAATTATTAGCAACCTGCGGTCGTTTTATGGTTTCGTAAATTCTAAACGTGGGGTAAAAGGTTTTCCTTCCGCTATGAAGTTTAATGGTAACATTTCTAGCGACAATCAAGAGATTGCGAAGTTCTTCGCTTTATTTTTCAAATCTAATTATTCCGGCGAGTAATTTCCTTATGAACTGCATTCAAGTAATTCAATCCCCGTTCCACACTTATTACCTGAAAATGTTTTATTGTACCTAAAGACCCTAAAAGAATATTTTACACACGGCCCTGACTTAATTCCCACATACTTGCTTAAAAAATTTGCAGAATTCATCTACAAACCTCTTACTGATCTGTTTAACCTATCTTTGAAGTATGGAATTTTCCCGACGGCATGGAAGGGATCATTTCTCATCCCTTTCCATAAAAGTGGCATTAAGTCGCCCATTCAAAACTATCGCGGCATTGCTAGACTGTCCGCTATTCCAAAGTTATTGGAGCAATCGTTACAAATCACCTAACATTTTCGATTTCAACATTAATTGCAAGTTCTCGGCATGGGCAAATCAACCATAACTAATTTACTTGAGTCACAACTCACATTTCGAACGGGTTCAGAGAAAATCTTCACACCAACGTTATATACACCGATTTCAGTAAAGCATTCGATAAAGTATGCCACTCTTTACTTACATATACAAACTCGACATGCTTGGGTTTCAACCTAGTCTCACTCGTTGGATTTCCTCCTATCTCTCTGGCAGAACACAAAGACTAATCCTTAAAAATACGTTTTCGAGTATCATAAGTGTCACCTCTGGTGTCCCTCAGGGCAGCTATCTTGGCCCGATTCTGTTTTTGCTATTTATAAACGATATCTCTACAAATATAAAATATTGTAAAATCTTGATGTATGCTGATGATGTAAATCTTTTTAAGACTTACGCGTCTATTGAAGAGCGTTCTTCACATCAGACGGATTTAAATTGCTTAGCCGCTATGCCGCTTAATCTTCAGAAATGTAAAGTTATGTGTTTTTTGCGTAGGACTTTACAACCCTTCTTATACAATTAACAATCAAAACCTTGAAAGTGTTAATGTTTTTGTAGACTTGGGATTTACAATGAACTGCAAACTTAGCTTCAACACTCATATAAGTGGCACTGTCAATAGAGCTTAAGGTGTCTTAGCATTTGTGAAAAGGTGGTCGAAAGTGGTCGTTACGAAAACCCTCTTCACAAAATTGGTTAGGCCGATATTAGAGTATGACTCAATAGCCTGGAATCCGTGTTTTCAAGTCCATACTGACAGGTTCGAATCAATACAAAAACAGTTTTTACTATTTGCCTTAAGGAATTTTCAAGGGGACTCTTCATTTAATTTTCCACCTTATACTAATCGATTAAAACTTATCAATCTTCCAACTCTTGCTAGTCGTAGAGAAATGCTTGGCGTAATATTTATGACAAAACTACTGAATGGATCGATTTCAAGCCCATTTCTTCTAAACGAAGCGAACTTTAGTGTTCCCTGTCGCACTACGAGACACTTCGCACCTGTTCTTTTAAAACAATGTAGAACGAATTTCGAACTTAACGAACCTTTCCGGTGTTTGTGCCAAGATTATAACTCTCACTCAAACACATTTGATATGTTGGACTCCTTTTTTTTCTATAAAAAAGACTTTCCTCTTCTCTCTTAATCGTTAAGCTGCATATTTTTGTTTCTATATTCTTTTAATTTAAGTTTTACCCTCAGCTAATGATATTTCTTCTGTAGCTGAGCAGTTTCAGATCTCGACGCTTGGCAAACGACTGCCCATCAATGACTCGGCCCAACAAAAAAAATGTATAATTATGTAATAAAATTCATAAATAAAAAAAATAATGAACAGGATTAGCCTGGTGTCATTGGGCCACTTGAGGGCAGTGCGCTGCCACAACGTCCAATTATTATTATTATTATTTTCTTTATCAAGTACTGCCGGCAGGAGATTATTGGGCGTAAGACAGTCGGTAGAGTAATGCCATCGACGTGGATGTTCAATATGGTCGCCATCTGGAGCGTCCATGCTGTAAGTAGGGTCGCAGAAGATTAAGTCGGTGACAACGTCAGGTTTCGCAAAGCGAAAAACTGGAGATATCAGAGAGACCGCTGTTTATTTTGTTACCAAGCTCACCGATCTGTGGGCCTGGGCTTTTGGCCATTATTGTGAAGTCATCGGCGTAGGAAACGATAGTAACTCCTTCTGGTGGTGAAGGTAGCTTTGATATGTAGAAGTTAAACAAATGTGGGGATTGGACACCACCCTGTGGCACCCCTTGTTTTATACTTCTAGGTTTGGATGTTACGTTCCTGGATTGCACCGATGCTTGCCGACCAGACAGATAATTTGCGGTCTAATTTTAAGACTTGGGGGAAGGGAGACCCATCCAGGTCTTGCAGTAACGTGCCATAATTTCCTGTTCCGGGAACGTATCAAACCTAATCCGGATCCTTTCCCTGACCCCGGTCCTGAGAAATGATTTTGCTGCGTTTGCCGGAAAATAATCTTTTTAGGACGGTCATAGTCTTGTCAGTGTGTCACGTGCAAGGGATGGTTGCATCGGACAGGTTTTTCGGGGCTAGATCCCAAAACCAGACGTCCTCGTAACTTTTAAAAATCTTTTGTGGCTCCTTGCTCTTCACGCACACGGCCGTCCCGTAGTCCGGACCTTACGGACCTTAGCACCCCCTCACTCTCTCCCAAAAGCCATGCTGCTCAGTAAGCCACTGCAAGTACCCGCTGCTGCTCGCGCCCTACGGCGCCACCAACTCATACGGTCGCTCCCAGTTGTAACTACAATCTCCGTAGTAAAGTCGGTAGCCATGCAGCATCATCCTCCGCTCCGTCTTCTTTTCCACATCTTTCGCGTAGGTCAGGGAAATAGACACTTATTCCCTACCATCTTTTGCACCCTTTGCTAGCACAGAATATATATGTTTGCGTAGACCTGTTCAGGGTATAATGTCCACAGTAAAGATCGCGAGGGAGGAAATGGGGGCGGTCTCGCGTTTATCATACATCACTCAGTGCAATATAATATATTTGATCCCCACATCGGCCGCAGGGACAGTGTCTTAGAACGTCACGGCTTATCTGTCCGGTCAGGCGATGTAAACCTAGAAATCATCAACATCTACATCCCTCCTGCCATCTGTTGTCCCAGTGGATACCACCCTAATATCAGTGCACTACTGACTGGCGAAATGCGGCCTTATTTTCCGGCAGAGGCCGAAAACTTAGCGAGAGCACGTGATCGTATAAGACAGCACGACCACGGCAACCCCCAAATAAGGGATATAAACCAACGCATCAGATTGTTTGTGGATGAGCACAACGTCTCTGCTGGGGTGAGCAGCACGTCTCTGCTGGTGTGGGTAAGCTTTGGTTCACCGTTAGGTCCTTATCGAATCCGTCTAAGCACAGTAACAAAATTGCTATCGCCTTTGGCGATAAAGTGCTGTCGGATGCAAAAAAATACGCGAGCGCTTTTTGCTAAAAATATGTAATGCATTCTACGGTTGACAAAGTTAGACGGCGGGCCAACAGACGCGCACACAAACATAAATACAGCGCGTCTCCTATTACCATCACCGCCAAAGAAGTTGAGGATTCCATCGTTCTTGCTAAACCATCTAAAGCAATGAACCCAGACGGAATAGCAATGCCGATGCTTAAAAACCTAGGCAAAGAGGGATTTAATTATCTAGCACATGCCTTAAACTTGTCTCTTTCCACCTTTGTCATCCCTGAAAAATGGAAAATGGCCAAGGTGGTCCCGCTACCCGCTACTAAAGCCTGGGAAACCTGCGAAAATGGGAGATTCTTATTGTCCGGTACCACTTCTATCGGCAGTAGCCAAGACACTTGAAGCCATTCTGCTTCCCAACAGTGGAAAAAACTAAACAAGATTTAAACAGCAAAGTAGATCCTTAAAGTTTAAAAATTTCGAATATCGCATCAAAAAGCAACGGTGTAATGGTAATTCACAGTGAAAATAACGATGAACCTGAAAGAATAAAAACAGCGATTGAAAATAATATTGGAAAAGATTACGAAATTAAGGTGCCGAACATGATTCGCCCAAGCTTAATTGTTAAAGGTGTAAATATTCAAGTTGATAATGCTGAGTTGATTGAGAGAATAAAAAAACAAAACGCTTACATAAGCGAAAGTGCATTAAAAGTTGTGAAGAAAATAGAAAGAAAACAAGGCAATACAATAGTTTTTGACGTTATAATACAAGCTGAAAAAGAGGACTTTTCAAACATACTTGCTGCAGAACGAATAAATATCGGTTGGGAAAGATGTAAAGTGTACTATGCAATCAGTGTGCTCAGGTGTTATAAATGTAAAGGCTTTAACCACAAATCTGTGGAATGCAAAAATTAGGAAGCCTGTCAGAAATGCCATGCCAGCCATAATTCAAAAACGTGTAATGAAAATCCCATAAATAAATGTTTAAATTGTATTAAAGCAAAGGAAAAGTTAAACCTACCATTAGACATAAATCATGATACATTTGACAAAGAATGTCCTTGCTATGTGAACAAATTGCAAAAATAAAAAGTAAGCTCGGGTATTAGCAATTAAAAAACTATGAGGCCATCAATCTAAAAGATAACATTAAGCAGCGAAAGTTGAAAAATAAAATAAAGTGAATATACTTTAATATAAACAGTATCACAGCCAATGAGGAAGAAGTTGAAAGAATGATAGAAGAAGAAGCTGCAAATTTAGTTTTTTGTACAGAGACTCATACCACAGAGAATATCAGTGATTCAGAGCTTAATATTGTTGGTTATAACCATGCAAGGTGTGATTCACACAGCCGACACACAGGTGGTGTATTGATATATACTGATAAATTGATTAGCTTCAAAGTAATATACAACAGTAATATAAACAATAATATGTGGTGTGTTGTGCTGAAAACAACGAGAAGCACAATTAAGTTGCAAATTGGTGTAGTATACCATTTACCGAATACAAGCGATGCTGAGTTCATTAGATACATGGGTGAAGGCTGGACGAATATTTTAATGAAAATGGAAACAATGTCATTATTGGTGATTTCAATATAAACATGAATGTTAGGTCAAACCAGCTAAACCAAACATTCACATCAATGTCAATGAGACAGTTAATCAATTTTAATACAAGAATAACCGAATCATCACAAACCAAAATAGACCTTCTCTATAGTAATAGCGGTGATATCGAAATACAAAACTTAGAGAATCAGAGAATATCAGATCATGAAACAATTTTTATAAAACTGCCTGTATAAAAACACTACAAAATGAGAGTGTATGATAACCGCTTATGCTATACGGGGGAAAATTTATTAAATCATCTTAGGAATTATAACCTGGCCGAACTTACAAACTGTGACATCGATGAGAAAGTCATAGTCATAAATAACATTTTGGAAGACGTAATGGATACGATAATATTTGAAAAAGCAAGTTCAAATCAAACTAATGAATAAGTGGTACGATCGTGAACTTACAGAACTGAACAAGCAAAAATATGAACTTTACAAATTGGCAAAGATATCAAACTCATGGGAGAATTACAATGATATAAAACGACAATACAAAAGAGTAATCAAGCTTAAAAAGAAGAAATACATGGAGAATAAAATCACAATCAACAGTAACAACCAAAGGCTGATGTGGAAATGTCTAAAAGGTGCTGTAAATATGAACAACGAGAATTTTCAAATAAAACGAGTTTTCATAAACAACACTTGTGTTGAGGAAAATTATGAAATCGCAGGACAATTAAATCAGTTTTTGTTGAAAGTATAAGAATAATACGTAGTAGTATTGAAACCATTATGCCAGTTGAAGCTGAGGTAGACATAAATATAAATTTATTTGAACTTAAAAATGTAAGTGTGGATCAGTTCTTGCGTACAGCGGCAACATTAAAAATAAATATGGTGGAAGAAAATTATTAACAGAAGGTGTCGTCAAAGATAGTATGGTATACTTGGGATACTATTATATTATCATAGTTAATGAAAGCTTTAATAGTGGTGTTTTTCCAGCATGCTGGAAAACGTCGACAATTATACCAGTTGAAAAGGTTAAAGGAACAGTAAAACCAGTAGAAATACGGCCAATAAATACGTTACCTAGCGATGAAAAAATAATAGAGAAAATTTTAAAAGAACAGCTGCTAGAATATGTAAATAAATATGAAATTATTATTACGAGCAATCAGGGTTTAGATCAAAACACTCCTGTGAAACCGCACTGAACATGGCGATAGCAGATTGGAAAGAAGGAATGTCTTGCAAACTAGTAACAGTCTCAGTTTTTCTTGAACTTAAAAGAGCTTTTGAAACTATTGATAGAGATATGATGTTCAGGAAATTATATAACATCGGCGTCCGAAATACAGCTTTAAAGTGGTTTAGAAGCTACCTTACAGGAAGAAAACAGAGAACCTTAATTAGGAACGTGACATCTCCTGAAATAGAAGTTGAAATATGTTTACCACAGGGATCAGTACCGCGATTCTGTTCATAATATACATTAATGATATTAAAACTTGTTTGAGTCACTGTAAAATAAGACTATTTGCAGATGATGCATTGTTGACGATAAGCTGTTCATCCATAACTGAGGCCATATCAAAAATACAAGCGGATATAGACTCTGTATATAAATGGCTAAAACCTAAATGGTCAAAACTAGCTCAAAATTAATATTGAGAAAATAAAATGGATGGCTATGAGTAAAATACACTCAGGAGTTGACAATGTAACCCTAAAATTGGCAAATACCCCATTAGAAAGAATAAACCAAATAAAATACTTGGGAGTTATAATAGACGAAAGATTAAAGTTTGATGAGCATCTTAAATATGTAAAGGGGAAAGTTTCAAAGAAGATAGGTTTTATGATACGGGCGTGCAAGCACGTAAGCCTATACTATAAAACAGTGGTTTATAAGTCTATCGTTGAACCTCATTTTATATATTGCCCAAAGATTCTATTTACAATAGCTAATTCAAGGATAAATACGTTGCAGAAAAAACAAAATACGGTGATGCGATTTATTTTAAAGAATTGTTTTGATACTCGCATACAAGAGCTATTAAACAGCTTGTGTTATATTATACTTTAAAATTCATACACAACATGAAATTAGGAAACCTACGAAATTATCGAAATGATCGTTTAAAATACAACAACGATGTCCATAACTATAACACAAGAAAGAAAAATAATTTCCACTTGCCAATTGTAAAATCCGAATTTGATAAAAAGAGTATATATTTTGAGGGATTAAGAGAATACAATGAACTTCCTAGGGACTTAAAAGTTTGTAAAAATATGAAAGAGTTCAAGAGGATATTATACGAATATTGTAAAGGAGTACCTATTAGGTAAAAAAGAAATACATTTTATAACTCAAAATTAATTATGCAAAATCCAAAGACTGTATAATGTATAAATGTGATCTCATAGATTTAATCTAAGTCTAAAGACTGTAATAAATAAAATAACTAACTAACTAACTTTAATGCAAATTTACAACTAGCCAGTCATCAGCATGTCTTCCCGAAATTACATAGCACAACCACCACGCCAAATGCCATTAGTGCTCAGATAAATTGCGGATTAAATCATAACCCCCACAATAGGGCAGCGCTTAAAAGATTGTAAATGTGCGGGAACCATATGTACCAGACAAACAAGTTTTTCGCTAATAACTTTCAAACGGGTGAGAAAAAATAAAAACGGCTTTCGTATTCTTAATCTAGAGGTAAATATGCGTATTTTGATACCTCACTCGAAAACCTTTGCCCAAATTTAGGGTGGTCCCTTAAAATGCTCCACTACCCTCGATTTGTGATTATTGTTGTTTCTATTGGAAGTTCAATAACATCCCTACAAGACGGAGGTAACTAGTTCACCCACACATTCAAAGCTTTTTTTGCTCTCCACTACCACATCGACGTTTCATGCTGTCATCGGAATGACAGTTCATTAATTATTCCGGGAAACTTTGAAACGGAGGAAAAATATCATTGTTTACAACGAAAAATATCTTGTGCTTTTAGTTGTGACATGTGACGGAAATTAAAATTTTGTTGCAGAGAACACCTTTTTGCGTTGGCGGCCTTCGCCCAAAAAAATATTAAGTTAATTTTAGTTGTGACATGTGACGGAAATTAAAAATTTTGTTGCAGAGACCATCTTTTTGCGTTGGCGGCCTTCGCCCAAAATAATATTAAAGGTAACGTTTTACAAGACGGTGCACCACCTAATTTAAAAATATCAAATAATAATAAAAACGGAGCTCGAGGCGCGTCTTTTGATTCCACGTTTGATAATTTTTGATAAAAATTTGGTGGTGCAGCGTCTTTTAAATCGTTACCATATTAAGTTGTATAGAATCGACGGGATGGCCTAGAAGGTTTCATGTCATACTAAATCGCTCCCGAGATGGTCGGGCTAGTACCTTAATGGTTCCCGGAACGTACCCGATCTGCATCCGGCAAAGGACCAACAAAGTCGATAACGGGGAGTGTCATCGCTACAACAACAATAACATTATTTACTTTCTGATTTTCATTCATACGTATGTGCATTTTTAAATAATAAAAAATGTTATATTATTCTAATAGATAGCATCTCCGCCGGGTTGCGATTCAGCTCAGAATATGCCAAAATCAGAGGAAATCTACAATTAAATTCAGATTCACGTATCATTTGCCAAGGATACAAGGTACTTTACAACCAACATGCTTTGGCACACGGTACCAAACTTGTGGCGCCACCGTGAGCTGCTGCTGCTATCCTAGAAGCATTAGAAGCAGAAATGTCTTTGATTGTTTGCATCACCAAAGGTGTGCCATAACATGATATGGTTGGCGTTAAGCACGCTCTCTTAAGGCAAAAAAAATTGCGTCTAGTCAGGCCCGATTGTCCAGGAATCATCGCACCAGAAAGGGTAAGTAAATTGGCTACCATATTAAATATATAAGCAACATGTATGAATTTTTTAGTGATAATTTGTCATGCTTTTGTTGATAATCAACTGAAGAATGCAAATACGACAGAGTTCGAAGTTCATGTGAAAACCAATTAATTTTTTTAATTAGCGTTTGGAGAGAAAAATATATATGTATGTACGCATAGAACTGCATAGAAGGGGAGGAATTCATTAATTATTATCAGTAGATTTGCAAGATTTTTGTCATTTTCCCTACATCGCAGTTGTCATTACAGCCAGTTAAAATTTTAGTAAATTTTGCTCTTTTCATCACTGTTTCAAAACGTGGAAAGTTATATATCGAGCATTCCATGGAGAATGGTACATTTTAGCAGACTTTCGCATTGCGGTCATTATTAATATTCAATCCCTAGAAGGTTTAATGTAGTCATATCAATAGTTCCCGAGATGGTGGGGCTAGTACCACAATGGTGCTTGTTACCGGAACGTAGATAGATAGATAATTTTTTGAGGATTGCACAGTGACTTGCACATCTCCTTCGCAGCACCTCATCCTAGCCGACTTTCTTGATGAACCCCAGCAGTGTTCTTGGCTTGAGGGACTGTTCAGTCTACAGTGTCTTGTAAGAATAGCCGTTAGGGTTCTTAGGTTATCTTTTTGAGAGGCATATTAATGTCCTATATCGAGTTGTGCTGTAACCCCCTAACAATAACTTAGATTGACTCAGACCTGGCATATTGCGCCAGTGTTCTCTCTTTTCCCTCCCTTCTGCTAATAAATGCCCCTGTGAGCCAACTGGCAGGAACGGTTCGGGATCGATGGGTCATGCAGTTGCTGCCTCTCTTTCCGTGTTGTCCGCCTGCTGTTGTTGTTGTAGCAGTGCTTCGCCCCATCCAATAGGTGCGACCGATCACAAATTTTCATCAATGTCCTCTAACGGGAGTCCAAAGAAACTTTCTTTTTCAACAGGGGTGGACAATAATGAGAGGAGTGTTAGAGGCGTTTGTTCCACAATACAGTTAAAGAGATGGTTGGTGTCATGTGGGGACACATTACAAGCAGGACAATGTTTTGTATGTCGGAGTTGATTCTGGATAGGTAAGAGTTTAACCTGTTACGGTATCCAGATCGAAGTTGAGAGTGACTACTCGCGTTTCCCTAGGGACAGTGGGTTCCTCCTCTGCTAGTTTTGTTCTTTGGGTACAGAAGTCACCGGCATAGACGTCCGACGCCTGTTTGTGGAGTTCACTGAAGACATGCTTGTGTGTTTTACCCTCATACGGCTGTGTTCTCAGGTGCCGTATTTCCTCATAATGTAATGCGAGTGATTCCGATCAGCAACAGTAAATATCGGCTGAAAATACCGAATTCCAGCGAAATTATTTTTTTGAAATGTTTGGAGTTACAGGTGGCGACCGATTTTCTTTTCCATAGGGCCGGGTGCATTTTCGCGCTCCAGTATCGGATATATCATGTAAAAAATAAGAGGAGAAAAACTTTATCTTATTGGAGGGGTTTTACAATACTCCAATAAACTTTTTTTTAAAGTATTGAAGTTATTACTACGTTTTATGTGATTAGGAAGTTCATTGAAATATTCCAGGCCTATATGACCGTCCTAAAAAGATTCTTTTCTGGCAAACGCTGAAAACCCATTTCTCAGTACCGGGGTCCCGGTTGGGGTCGATACCTTCCCGGAAGAGGAGAGTGTGGCACAGACCCGCTGCAAGGATCTGCTGGGAGGTTGACAATTTGTGGGAGAGCACAACAAATTAAACACTGAGTCCGCCTGCTCATTACCCTCCACTCCCCTGTGGTCTAGGACCCAAGGCAACAGTACTACGTTGTGTGCTCCTAATTGATTCAGCTTTTCTACGCACTCAAGGACCAGTGCTGACTTTATTTCGAACGCCGCAAAAGCCTTTAATGGGGACTGACTGTCTGACTGACTATGGCAATTGTTTCATTGGGGTATCAGCGCTGAAGGTTCAGCTTAGCGCACTAACTTATGGCGAATACTTCCGCTTGGAAAATGCTCGGATGTGCTTTTAGAGGTACTGACAATTTGGCTCTGAGTCCGAAAACTCTGGCTCCAATCCCCTCTGGCGTCTTCGAGCCATCTATGTACCATACGATCTTGAGCAGACTAATACTATATTGCACCCGCCTATACCTATACAGCCGTACCAAGAGACGGAGCAGCCCATTACATATTGGCACAACCGGAGCACTGCTGGACATCCATCCTATATGAAAGCTATGCATTCAAAAGTATTTGTACCAGTGGCTGGTGCACACCGAACTGGACCAATATATGCTGTATTGAGGCCTGCACAAATATCAAGATATGTTTATGTAAATAATGTTACTGCTAATGTCAATTTGCACGGTTGAGCACATACAGTACCTACGTTTATACAAGGTGGAACACCACACTACCTACAATGTTGTAAGAGATTAATTAAAATATGTTATTCATTTTCATTATCATTAAACTGTAGACTAGACTCATGACGGGTATTCTTACTGGACACTGCCTTTTGGCGTCGCATGCCTTTAAATTAGGCTTGGTCAGTGATAGCAGATGTAGGAAGTGCGGGTTGGAGGGGAAACGATCGATTACGTTCTGTGCTCGTGCCCTGCGCTTGCCAGGCTAAGACTCCAGCTGACAGCTGTCAGATCTAGAAGCAGCAAGTGGCTTAAGTTCTAGGAAGCCGCTAACCCGCTGGAGCCATGAGAAGCGTGAGTGCACTTTGGCTGGCCCAAGACAAGTTCCGTACCTGCTCCAAATAATTTGTAGCTATCTAAGCGGCAAAGTACTCCCTTTTGATACGGATGAGGGACTAAGAAAGCACAACACCACGGGCGGTGTCCCTCAGGGATCTGTTCTAGGTCCAACTCTTTGGAATGCGATGTATGACGGGGTGCTAAAAAATCGACCCTCCCGGAGGCACGGAAATTGTCGGCTATGCAGATGATATTGTCATAGTAGCAGTGGCCAAGAAACGTGAACATGGGGCTGGAGATGGTTAGCAATAACACAGAAGTGGTTCTGATGAGCTCAAAGCGGGCTATGGATGTGTTGGTCCTAACCATAGGAGATTATCAAATAAATTCAAATTCCTCCTTGAAATATCTAGAAGTAATCATTGACTTAAAAATAACTTTTAGGGAGCACTTCAGGGTGGTGTTGGAGAAAGTTTCTAGAGTTAGTGGAACCCTAACGCGAATAATGCCCAACATCGGCGGCCCAAGCGAAGCTACCCTTCAGCTATTATCCAACGTAACCAGCTCTATAATATTATATGCAGCACCAGTAAGGCACAGATCTAAAATGGTCCACCAAAAAGATATACTGGCAGCTTACCGCATTACTGCTATACGAATAGCATGTGCTTTTCCGACGATGCGATCCATGTTTTATCCAGGAAAATCCCAGTAGATCTACTCTCAGGTGATATGGCCGATCTGTACGGCATTGGATTAAGCCGACCATCTGAAAATGCTAAGAAAAGCGCAAGGTCACGAACAATAGTTAGGTGGCGAGAACGGTGGGAAAATTCGAGAAAAGAGCGCTGGTCCTTCATGCTAGTCCGGAATATAGCGGAATGGTACGAGCGAAAACTCGGCGAACTAAATTACCATTTCACACAGATATTGAGCGGGCACGATGGCTTCAAGGAATATCTACATAAGCGTGGGATAGAGGAGGATCCTTTCTGTCCAAGCTGTCCGTCCGAATTGGAAAGCGCAGAACATGCAATGTTTCACTGCCTTCGTTTTCACGGCGAAAGACTGTCTGTAAACAGAGTTTTTGGAGAGGAACCTTCCATTAGGAATTTAGTTCCACGAATTTGCGGACAAATAGATTTTGGATTGCTGTGAGCAAGATGGCCTTTATAGTAATGACGAAATTGATGCATGCCGAAAGGGAGCGCAGAGAAATGCGCATACGAAGTAGTGGCGACTAATTCGCCTTTCCGCCCGTGACGTTATGCCTAACGGCGGTCCCACGGGGTGCGGACACATGAACAGGATTAGCCTGGTTTCATTGGGCCACTTGAGGGTAGTGCGCTACCACAACGTCCAATAAAAAAGATAAGTTCCGTCGTGCCTGGTGTTGTTGGGTGAGCGGCCAGACAGCAGTGTGCAACAAGTGCACCTTTCAGGGGAAAATTAGATGTAGCAAGCGAGTAGATTCTGTATCATATGATCAACTTGGAGACAACCAAACGTTTATTTTCCTGTCCAAAACAGAACTGGTGCACGGTACTGCTGCTAAAGAAGGATAGGCGTAGTCATATCAATTCGTTCCCGGCTTAGTCGGGGAAAGCAATTTTAGCATTAATTTGACCTTTTCAATTTGAACATCCATTCAAGAACTTCGCATAATAGATTAAACAGTCATTTGTATTTATTTGTTATTGTAGCACGTCTAATTTACTTCGTAACATCAATCAATTGTCCCTTGTTCCTGCCATCGGAAGATAGATAGGCATGGTGAAGGGTCATTTGAAGTTACTTTCCCAGGTCCTGATTCTAGTTATCTGAAATTTCTCTTGTGCCTTTGGCCTCTCAGAAAAGAGCTAATTGTGGAGCCCTATTTATGGAACACTTTTCGGCTTATATTAAAAACTTTTAATTTATTCTTACTAATATTAGTTTCTTTTTCTTTCTAGGTAATTTGATTTTGACGATGTGCGGATAGAAATATCCCAAATATTCCAGCTGTGGCTGTAAGAACATACATTTGCTCAAATTATAAGAAAACTGAACGGTTGAGCACATCCAGTACCTACGTTTATACAAGGAGGAACACCACACTATTTTCACGGGGACTTAGCCGCCGATCACGTTGTTTTAAGAGCTTATTTTAAATATGTTATTTATAAACACTGATTCTAATATTTTGTTTTGGTTTTTACTTTAGAGTTAACCGGTTATATAAGCGATGTCAGCTATGCCTGTAACTTAAGCGCCTTCAGATGTAATAGTTACCGCGGACGCGGTCACAGGAGTAAATAACTACGTGGGGATTACACTAATCAAGGACTTTCAATATCGGAAGGTTTTCCAGCACCATAACAACACCAACAATATGTGCAAGCACCCGAATAAATTGTACAACAAACGTTAACACCACATCAGCAGCCAGCAACAACAACAACAATCGGAACAAGTTGAAACTTCTAAAGAATTAATGACTAGTGAACCACCAACATATCCGCAATATGCGCATCCATCAACACCAACATATGTCGCCTACTTTGCAACACAAAATCCAATGCTTCATCCCGCGTCAACTGCATAACAAGCCACTGGTACACCGATATATGTTTCACATATGCAACATATGTATGTGAATGCACATCAGGTGTGCAATTATAAGTGGTCCATTTGTTTATTCGCCCGAATATCAATATATACCCGGTGAAGATGGCCAAGGCCATTCTGATTCTATTACTGATAAAGGCGAACCATTGGCAAATTTAAAAACTCAAACAGACTACGAAAAATGATGATGATATTAATTCTAGTACGGATAGTTAAGAATTTAAACCTAGGAAAAAAGCTAAACTTGATAAAAACTTAACCGAAGATGACAATGTTTCTAACTCTAATACTAAGGAAGATGAACCTTTGATAAATATGAAGCTTTAAACAGAGTTATCAAAAAATGACGATGATGATAATGATGTTGATGCAAAGTTCAATGTTGAAAATGATGAAAATTATGAAACAGAATATGAAAATAGTATGAGTGTGGATTATAACCTGAAGCAAAACTGTCATATCCGGTACGACCAGAATTAGATGTTAAGAAAAGAACATACATAAAGAGGCTCAGTATATTTATGGAAAATGTATCATGAGACAATACCCAATGTATGTATTTCAATTAAATTCAGCACATTGTTGGAAAAAGCATCTAAACTTTATGCATCGTGTAGAGAAACCAAAAAATTTACAATTCAAATATAACGAACGTGGTGCAAAATGTAAATTTTGTGATATTCAAGCAGCTACACCAAGCTTCAACAAATTATTGGACAATGAGATTTCTCATATGCCCAATAGTCATTATTTAAAATGTAAATTATGCGATTGGTAGACGAAAATACATTCAAGTATGAATTTTCATTTACGTGTACAACATTTTTTCTATGTTTAGAATGTGGTGAACAATTTAGAACAAATACAAGTTTACGTGTACATGTTTATGAAAAGTTTGCTCATTGTACACCACAAGATTTGAACGGAAAGATCTTGAGGGTATGGTTACACCTATGTGGCATCTACAAGCTATTTATAATGACTAGTATGGAATGAATCCGGATATGGAAGAAAACGGAGTTGACGAAATGAATCATCATGCTTCTTTGGATTCTGGTGATACTCCTGACATGCTTCCTAATTTCGCTACGTCTGATCTTACTATACCTACCAAACTAGTATGACTTTGCAAACTGATGAGCAACACTACCAGCGCAGGAAAACTAAGAACTTCAAAACAAGGTTTCGGAAAGGGCACGACTATGAATAGACGTTAATGTATTTATATAGTTTATAAATATAAAAATGCACATGTGTAAAAATTACTAGTATAATAGCACATGATTTTAACTGTAAAAACCATTTTAAACATGCATTATTTATTAATTAAATATTATTTAAACAAAAAGGACGAGTTTCATTCATATAAAAAGCGAATTGACAGAAGGTAACCGGTACGGGTAACCGATAGGCCAGTTACCCATGTTGTTGTTGTTGTATATGTTTTGGTTAGCGATAACGAAAACATACCTAATGAAGTAACTTAAAAATGTAAATAACATCGAGCGAGAAGGAATGTCGAAAACACAATAGGCAAGAGCGAGAAAGCGAGTCACACGAACCCTATTTTGAGAGAGCGCATGTGTTACCTTTTTCACGACAGCAATGTAAGAGTCATTAAGACGATAATTGGTGAACAAGTTATTAGCGACGATTAAGTAATCGATTAGGTAACGGTACCTGTCTTGTAGGGATCGTATGTTTCACATCAATATATATTGCACGTATGGTGATAGTCAAAGCGTCACAATATTTATTGTACGTTTAACTCTCGCCTATCGGGATAAGAATATCGATTATAAAATATATTTATCGAATGACAAAAGTATAGAAGTGCTCCAAATCAAAACACACGATTCCGTATGTAAATGAAATATCAGCTGTTTTTTATAGGCTATTTTTACGTAATTTTCCTTTAGCTTTTGTTTTTTTCTCTCGTTCTTTCATTCGCCCAAGCAGTCAAGTGTGACGTAATGCGCAGAACGAAGCAATTTTGAACTCGTGAATACGCAATCTTCTGTTGATGATTTGTGATGTGGTACGGTATCTGTGTTTCTTCTAATAAGATAAACTTCGTGAAATAGTTTGTAGTTTACCAATGGCTTCTTCAGGTTAGTAATAAATTTTGCTTTTGCAACGTTGTTGATACTGGTCGGTGACTTATAATAGCGTAAAACTCATTTCAAAAAGTATAAAACTTCTGTGGAAATTTTGGTAATAGTCTAGTTGAGTATAAAACTTCTGGGGAAATTTTGGTAATAGTCTAGTTGAGGGGTCGACTGCTAATACGCTACCAAAAATATCGAGGGAGGTGTCAAACGACGCGTCTTGACATCAGTATTCATAATCCGAAGGCGGAAAATAAAAATGTTAACGCGTTCAAAAGATATTAATGAAAAACCGAAAAAAAACCCGCGGGTACCTCCGAAACCGGGGGTCGGATCCATAGTATTTTTGCGCAGAACACCTTTCTGCGTTGGCTGCCTTCGGCCGCGCTTATAAAAAATAACCCTGGGCTACGCCATGCCAAGTCCGGGTGTGTGGTATAACCGTGGCGGTAGCCATGCACACTTTTTTTTGTGGGTACAACACAACAACAACCACATGGAAATCGCCAACTTCAACTGTAAATATATCCGGACAGATATAAAATTTTTCTTTTCCGCTTTCAGATTATTGTTTTAATACGCGTCTTTTGACACCTCACTCGATATTTTTGGTAGCGTATTAGCAGTCGACCCCTCAACTAGACTATTACCTTTGTTTCGTCCCTCCCACAAATTGTCATCCTCCCAGCAGCTCCTTGCAGCAGGACTGCTACATATTCTCTTACTCCGGGAAGGTATCGAACCCAATCCGGGTCCGTCTCCTGACCCCGGTCCTGAGAAATGGTTTTGCTGCTGGTCTGTTCAGTGTGTCTCGTGCAAGGGATGGTTGCATCGGACAGGTTGTTCTGGGCTTGATCCCAAAACCCGACGTCCACGTAACTTTTAAAAAATCTTTTGTGGCTCCTTGCTGCTCACGCCCAAGGGCGTCCCGTAGTCTACGCCTAAGTGCCCCTCCACTACCTTCCAGCAGCCTCGCTGCTCAGCAAGCCACAACAAGTACCCGCTGCTGCTCACGCCCCACGGCGCCAAAAACTCAAACAGCTGATACCACTCATAACTACTACCTTCGTAGTAGAGCTGGTAGCAATGCTGAGCATCAGCCCCTGCCCCCGTCTTCTTCTCCCCCTCTTTTCTGGCAGCAATCGTGCAGGTCAGGGAAACAGACTCTTAGTCCCTACCTCCGTTTGCACCGTCTGCCAGCGCAGAATATATAGGTTTGCGACAACCGCTCAATGCAGCTCCTGCCTTGGGTGGTGCCACTTTCCTAGATGTTCTGGTCTCCGCGGCGGCAACCCCTCGACGGGTTTCATCGCGCCATGTTGCCAGGTCGCTAACCCAAATCATCCGGGGACCCCAATGCTTGCCCAAGGCCACAACAGCAATTGTGTCCTGGCCTTCCACAACCTAGGCGTAGTCACCCGTCACTTACCCCTAGAGTGGCGGCGTCACCCCTCATGCACTTCAGAATTCTGCAATTAAACTGTAATGGACTAACTGGGAAGATTACAGAGATAGTCGATTTCATGAAGCGGCACAACATCCGCATTGCTGCGATTCAAGAGACTAAACTCACAGCAAGATCTGCATTGCAGACCTGCTCTGGGTATAATGTCCACAGGAAGGACCGCGAGAGCGGAAATGGAGGCGGCCTCGCATTTATTATACACCACTCTGTGCAATATCATATATTTGATCCTGGCATCGACCGCAGGGACAATGTCTTAGAACGTCAAGGCCTATCTGTCCGGTCAGGCGATGCAAATCTAGAAATCATCAACATCTACATTCCTCCTGTCACCTGTTGCCCCAGTGGATACCGCCCTAAAATCCAGGCCTTACTCACTGGCAACAATCGCATTATCTTAGGCGATTTCAATGCCCATCACGACCTATGGCATTCAAAGTTGCGGGCGGACAGTAGGGGTGAGATGTTGGCGGATGAAATAGAAGAAACGACGTTCTGCACAATAAACGGAGACGCCCCCACACGTATGGTAGGAAGCTGTCATAGCTCGCCAGATATCTCAATCGTGAGCGCAGAACTCGTAAACTGCGTCAACTGGCAGCCGATGGTAACATTGGCATCAGACCACCTGCCCATACTTATTTCGTTCGAGCGTACCGCCGACTTCATCGTCACCGAAAAACGCACTTTCATAAACTTCAAAAAAGGAAAGTGGGAAGAATATAAATCTGCAACAGACAGCAGCTTTGCTGCCCTCCCTATCCCGAATGATGCCCGCCAAGGGGAGCGTGCCTTACGTAAGGTCATTGAATCCGCCTCGGCACATTTCATTCCCGCCGGGAGAATTCCCGAAATCCGGCCCACTTCCTGGCGGAGGCCGCGAGCTTAGCGAGGGAACGCGACCTTATAAGACAGCTTGATCCAGGCGACCCCCAAATAAGGGATATAAACCAACGCATCAGATTGCTTGTGGACGAACACAAGCGGGCGAAATGGGAAGAGTACCTAAGAGGTTGTAACCTCTCTACCGGTGTAGGTAAACTTTGGTCCACCGTAAAGTCCCTATCGAATCCGACTAAGCACAAAGACAAAGTTTCCATCGCCTTTGGTAAGGTGCTGTCGGATGCGGAAAAATGCGCGAGCGCTTTCTGCCGACAATATATAATGCATCCTACGGTCGACAAAGATAGACGGAGAGCCAATAGACACGCACATAAACACAAATTCAGCGCGTCACCAATCACCATCACCGCTAGAGAGGTTGAGGACGCCATTGGTCGCGCTAAACCATCCATAGCAGTGGGCCCAGACGGCATAGCCATGCCGATGCTTAAAAACCTAGGGAAAGAGGGTTTCAAATATTTAGCGCATGTCTTCAACCTGTCCCTCTCCACCTTTGCCATACCCGAGAAATGGAAAATGGCCAAGGTGGTCCCGCTACTAAAGCCTGGGAAACCAGCTAACGTAGGTGAGTCATATCGTCCGATATCTCTCCTATCGCCAGTGGCAAAGACGCTTGAAGCCATTTTGCTCCCTTATTTCCAAGCACATTTGCAGCTAGCCCTTCATCAGCATGGCTTCAGAAAACTCTATAGCACTACCTCCGCGCTAAATGTCATTAGCACCCAGATAAATTGCGGTTTGAATCAATACCCCCACCATAGAACAGTACTCGTAGCGCTAGACCTATCAAAAGCCTTTGATACGGTCAACCATGGCTCATTACTGCAAGACCTGGAAGGGTCTACCCTTCCCCCATGTCTTAAAAGGTGGACCGCAAATTATCTGGGTGGTCGGCAGGCATCGGTGCAATTCAGAAACGAAACATCAAAACCAAGGAGAATTAAACAAGGGGTGCCACAGGGTGGTGCCCTATCCCCACTTTTGTTTAATTTCTACATATCTAAGCTACCTTCACCACCGGAAGGAGTCACAATCGTTTCCTACGCCGATGACTGCACAATAATGGACACAGGCCCAGGCCCAGAGATCGATGAGCTATGCAATAAAATAAACGGCTATCTCCCTGATCTCTCCAGTTTTCTCGCCTCGCGAAACCTGGCATTGTCACCGACTAAATCTTCCGCGACCTTATTTACAACATGGACGCCCCAAATGTCGACCATATTGAACATCCACGTCGATGGCACTACGCTACCGACTGTCATACACCCCAAAATCTTGGGTGTGACGTTTGATCAGGATCTACATTTTGGTGCGCACGCAACCGAATTTGTTCCGAGAATTCAGAGCCGTAATAAAATCCTCAAATCCCTTGCTGGCAGTACCTGGGGAAAAGATAAAGAAACGCTCATGACCACATACAAAGCAATTAGCCAGCCGATTACGTGCTACGCGTCACCCATATGGTCGCCAAGCCTAAAAACTACCCACTGGAAGAAACTACAGGCCTGCCAAAATACTGCTCTCAGAATCGCCACGGGCTGTCTTCTTATGTCCCCAGAACACCATCTGCATAATGAGGCGAGAATACTCCCCATCAGGGAGAGAAATGAGATGCTGACCAAACAGTTCCTGTTGAATACCCAGAAATCTGGGCGTCCCAACAGACATCTGATTGACGAACCAGCACCGCCTAGGGGCCTAAGGAGTCATCTCCGTAAGCATTTTGAGGAAATACGGCACCTGAGAACCCAGCCGTATGAAGCGAAAATACACAAGCAGGTCCTTGGTGAACTCCATAGACAGGCGTGGGACCTTTATGTCGGGAATTGCCCGGTGAATCCAGTACTTGAAGAAAAATATCCAGAACTCGCGGAAGAGGAACGCATACTCCCCAGGGAAACGCGTGTCACTCTTACTCAACTTCGTTCTGGATACTGTAACAGGTTAAACTCTTACCTATCCAGAATCAACCCCGACATACAAAATGTATGCCCCGCTTGCAATGTGTATCCACATGACACGAACCATCTCTTTAATTGTAATGTGGAACCAACGCCTCTAACACCCCTTTCCTTATGGTCCACCTCTGTTGAAACGGCAAGTTTCCTTGGACTCCCGTTAGAGGATATTGATGACAATTTGTGATCGGTCGCGGCTATTAGGTGGGGCGACATTTCTACAACAACAACAACAACAGGTACGCGCGGGTCTTTTTTCGGTTTTTCGTTAATATCTTTGAACGAGTTAAAATTTTTCTTTTCCGCCTTCGGATTATTGTTCTCGAGATTAGTACGCGTCTTTTGACACCTCTCTCGATATTTTTTGACGCGTATTAGCAGTCGACCCCTCAACTAGACTATTACCATAAAAATTTTAACTCGTTCAAAAGATATTAACGAAAAACCGAAAAAAGACCCGCGGGTACTAAACCGGGGGTGGGATCCATAGTATTTTTGGGGAAAATTTTGAATAAGGTGCCACGGTTTTCAAACTTTTGTTGATTTTTAGGGGTAGAGGGGGTCCTAAAAATCACAAAATTATCATCCGCGGCTCTATGAAACTTAGTTTATGAAATATAAGCTTTTTAATTTCCAAATTTAGTAAAATTTCAACTTAAGTCCTGCACTTAAAATTCGGGTCGCACATGTCGATAGCGGTATCAAAAGACGCGTATTTGCGTCAAGATTCAAAGATCCGAAAGCAGAAACTAATATAGTTATCTCGCTTAAAAGTTATTCGCGTAAAACACGTCGATACTATTGTCGCTTTTTTTATTTTTTTTTTTTATTTTAATTGACACCGCATACGCAAGCGTCGGTTGGCAAGGTGCCTTAAAGAGCCCTTATACTGCCAGGTTATCTTTCAATTTCGTTATTTGTATAACAGTTAATTTTTTGGTTTTTTTTCCTTGGCACCACGCCAGCCACAATATTAATATATGTAAATTTGAAAATTCAATTTAATTTTTATGGCGTCGCCAGATATTCCGTTAGTTTTTGTATTTATGTTAAAATTTAAGGTTAGGTTTTTTATTGGCACCACGCCATTTTTCCAATATTAAGTTATATGGAAATCGATTTGGTATTATGTGGCCCACGCCAGGTTATAAATTCCAATTTTTCAAATGCTTTCACTTATACTTTCTGCTTCAATTATTTAGTATTTTTGAATATTTTTAATTAGATTTTTGCCATTTCGTTTCCCACACTACCCGCCATTTTATTCTCAACCGCATGATATAGTCCTTTAATAACACGCGGTTGAGTTGTGGGGAAAATCGAACTTGACGCGACGACGTTACAAAACGAAGTGTGTCGCGTTTTTCGTTGTTGCAATTAAACAAATGAAGGTGGTGAATAGTGTTGCCAGCTCCGCAACAATATCTTTTTATCTTGGTAGAACATTATAAGGTGGTTGCACGTCGACATAAATGCAAACAAACATACACTATCAATGTATTTTGTTTTGTAATTCTCTAAATAATTTGAAATTATTGTATTTAATTGGAACAAGTGCAGAATACATAAATTTGTAAAAAAAAAAAAAATCGGGCTTTGTAGAGATTTTTATGCTGATTCCAACGGTAATTCTGCGTAGAACACCTTTCTGCATAGGCGGCCTTCGGCCGCGCTTATAAATAATAACCCTGGGCTACGCCCATTATTATTAAGTGTTTTACAAAAACAAAATACATTGATAGTGTATGTTTGTTTGCATTTATGTCGACGTGCCACCACCTTATAATGTTCTACCAAGTTAAAAAGATATTATTGCGGAGCTGGCAACACTATTCATCACCTCCATTTGATTTCGTTTGTTTAACTGCAACAACCATAGATGACTTGATACGAAACATTTGTTTACGCTCTCAATTTCTTCGCTCTCTCGAGGGATTTATCTCAAATTTAAGCTGGCAACAATCACAGATAAATCCCTCGCGCCAGCTGAAGCGGGTGCCAGAACAAAAAATGTGCCAGCTAAAATGAAAAACGGGCCAAAAATTTCGGCAAAATTTAGTTTGACCTACAACTGTAAAATAGCGTTCAAAAATTATGGGAAAAAGGATAAAAATACTTGTTTTAGTGTAAATATTATAAGTTCGACGCGGAGGGTAAATATTATTTCCCATTCAGAAGTTATCACTAAAAACAGGTTTTGTAAATATCAAGTCCCGATGCAACCAGTCCATTTCGATCACAGAACCTGGAACGTCAGACATGTAGGATAAGCCCTATCCACTAAATAATGTTAACTATTATGTCTTGGTCCGATTTACTGAAATTTCAAAAGAATATATGGTTTTCGCTTTGAGTTAAATGCGTTACAATATTTGACTAATTAATTTAATCAAAATGTAAATTTTACTTAGATTTGTTTTATTTGACTTTAGCTAGTCGTATTATTGTAAAATAAGTTTAAAGAAATGAATATCTTACGGCTATCATTTTATTAAATGATTGAAACTATAATCGCCGAAATGTATGTCTAAATCCCCATATTCAGATCTATTCATTTTTGTTTGGAGTGGCATCATTGACAAATGTTATAAAAAATGTGCATTTTGACAGCGTTCTCTCCAAACAAAGAGTTGCAAATCCATTCATCTGTGGCAACAACGAAAAAAGCGACAATAGTACCGACGTGTTTTCCGCGAATAACTTTTAAACGAGATACCAAATATAGTTTCTGCTTTCGGATTCTGAATCTTGACGCAAATACGCGTCTTTTGATACCGCTATCGATCATGTGGGACCCGAATTTTAAGTGCAAGACTTAAGTTGAAATTGTACTAAATTTGGAAATTAAAAAGCTTATATTTCATAAACTAAGAGTTCCTTAGAGTTGCGGATGATAATTTTGTGATTTTTAGGACCCCCTCTACCCCTACAAATCAACAAAAGTTTGAAAATCGTGGCACCTTATATAAAATCCAACCCATTTTTTGACGCGTATTAGCAGTCGACCCCTCAAATAGACTTTTACCAAATACTATGGATCCCACCCCCACGGGTCTTTTTTCGGTTTTTCGTTAATATCTTTTGAACGAGTTAAAATTTTTATTTTCCGCGGATTCGGATTAATAATACTGATGTCAAGACGTTTGACACCTCTCAATTGTTTTGGTAGCGTATTAGCAGTCGACCCCTCAACTAGACTATTACCAAAATTACCCTTGGTGGGTCCAACACCGGTTTGCAGACCAAAACTATTACCGCGAAAAACACTTATGTTCACAATTTTTTTTGGTGGGTACTACAACATTACAACAACCACATGAAAATCGCCAACTTTGGTAATTGTGTAGTTCAGGGGCCCCACCATAAAATTTGGCCTTTCTTTACTTTTTTTTACCCGTTTAAAAGTTATGCGCGAAAAACTGGTTCGTCTTGTACATATTGTTCCCGCACATTTACAATCTTTTAAGCGCACAAATCACATCCTGTTTTGTTTTTTAATAGATTAATACAATTTGATGTTCACGAATAAGTGAAAAAAATTTGCCTAATTTCTCTAATTTATATGCAATTAGCTAATAAAAATACAGAAAATACACTCTAATCACTTGATTCGTTGTTGAAGAAAAACACCAGATGGTGAAGACTGCTGCCAGATGAGCAATAATAGAAATTAACTCAACAAGAAATTACTCTTGCTTTTCTCAAGTCATCTGCGTAGAACACCCTTAGCCGATCCAACACCGGCTGCGCCATGCACAGTAATTCTGCGTAGAACACCTTTCTGCATAGGCGGCCTTCTGCGTAGGACATCACCGTGACGGTAGCAGGCAACAATTTTCACAAAAGAACGAAATACGCCGTAAAGGCGTTGCCTGTTTTTTAGAATAGAACAACAACCCTTGCGCGGCGTACAAAAAGCGTAACACTTTAGCCAGAAAAGAAAACGCTATATGTTAATATACCAAGTATAAAAATTAAAGTGATGTGTGCGCTTAAAAGATTGCAAACATGCAGGAACAATATTGTTACGAATATTAGCAAATCTAAGGAGTGCTGCCAGCTCTAAGCCGATGCTAAGCAGTGACGTGAATGCACATCAATAATTCAATCATTATGTATCTACATAAACGAAACAATAACTGCGTATACATATATGTACCATGTACGTATACGAGCAGCGGAGAGTCAATGCACTAACACATGCATATATCTGAGATACTCCTATAAGTATGCAATGAGCAAAATTATAAAATTGTGCAATTGTAGTTACAGCTGAGAAGTTTGAGAGCTACTGGACTAGTATATTCTGGAAGCGCCTAGAAGATGTATAAAATCGTGCAATTTTAGTTATAGCTGAGAAGTTTGAGAGCTCATGGACAATGCTAGTAGATTCTAGAAGATGCGAACGAGGAAACCAGAGAGTATAAAAGGCCGCAGATGTAGAGGCGCTGGAATTCAGTTTGATTTAAGTTGTCAAGCAGTTACGACTAAGACGATATCTAGCGAGCATTAGCAGTATTATTTTGAAAGTCAGCTTCATTTAAGCTATCAGTTTGGTTATTAAGCTATTCGTTGCATAGTTTGAGTGTTATTGTGAAGTATTTTAATAAAGGCCATTTTTCCATTATTCAATATTGGAGTTATTTATTCAACAGTTTAGCGATACAAACCTAGCAAGAGGATTGCAAATAAGAGGATTTGCAAGCAAATTCGTTACAATTGGTGTCAGAAGAGGAATTGTTGAATAAATTCCAGAGGACAACAAGGACATGGCAAAGTTGAGTGAATTGAGGATCCAGCAACTGAAAAAGGAGTTGGAGAACCGTGGATTGAATACAACCGGCAATAAGATCGAACTTCAAGCACGGCTACGAGAGGTAATGGAGTCGCAAGGAATTGATGTGGGCGAGTATGTCTTTAATCTTGATGGGGACGAGACAACAACAAAAATTGAAGAGAAAAAAGAAACATCGCAGACAGTTACGAGCACAGACTTGAACATGATTTTGGCTGCAATATCTGCACAAACATCGACAGTAACATCAATGTCGTCGCAAATGTCATCTCAACTGGAAGAACAGAAGACACATATTGCAGAAATGTCGTCAGAAATAACATCGAAGATCGAAGCACAGGAGGCACGTATTTCAGAAATGTCATCACAAATATCCACAAATATGTCATCACAGCTGGAAGAACAAAAGACATATATGGCAACCCAACTGAAAGAACAAGAGACACGCATAACAGTACTAGAAGCACAAGAGGGGCGTATATCATCAAAACTTGAAGCGCGCATGGACGAAAAAATAATGCAGTTTGAAGAAAAATTCGAGGCAGAGGTGGATGCGTTGAGAGGTCGTTTACAGGAATTGCAACTTAATCGGCCGGCTGCTTCAGCGAGTAATACGAAGGTAAAAACTCCATATTTTGACGGTTCTGTTCCTTTCCAGGTCTTTAAGCTACAGTTTGAGAAGACCGCAGCAGTGAACAACTGGAATGCGGAAGATAAAGTTTCTGCACTGTTCATGGCGTTGAAAGGGCCTGCAGCTGAGATTTTACAAACCATTCCAGAGGGCGAACGGAACTGTTATGAAGCATTGATGGGCGCACTAGAGAGACGATACGGAACTAAGCATAGGAGACAGATATACCAAGTGGAGTTGCTGAACCGCTTCCAGAGGCCTGGTGAAACATTGCAAGAGTTTGCGTCGGATATTGAAAGGCTAGCTCATTTAGCGAATGCGAACGCACCCGTGGAATACACTGAAAGGGTAAAGATTCAGAGCTTTATAAATGGCATACGGGACGTCGAAACAAAGCGATCTACATACGCAAACCCAAAGCCAACATTCGCAGAAACGGTGTCACAAGCTCTGATTCAGGAAACAGCGTCGCTTCTGTGTAAGCCAGTTTTCAAAGCACGCCGTGTGGAAGTAGAAAGGCCAGAGTGGGTAGACGCAATATTGGAGGCGCTGAAAGGATCGCAAAAGCAGAGTGTAAAAGTTATTAAATGTTTCAAGTGCGGCAACCTAAGTCACATTGCACGTCATTGCGATCTTGGTCCTAATAGTTCCAACAATGTGGGTGGCCGTAAACGCAAAGCTGGCGGAAATGAGCAGGAGCGTGTCGGATGTAAAGAACGAAAACTTACCCCGGCTATTGAATGTCCTGTGATATCTGTGTCGCAGATTGGAAGGAAATCAAGCAGTCACCATCAAAGGGAATGTGGATGGTAAAGAGCGTGTACTGACTGTAGATACGGGGGCATCTCATTCCTTGATTCGATCTGATTTGGTCTACAGGAGAGTAAAGTCATTACCTGGAGCAAGGTTGCGTACGATCACAGGCGAGTATAATCAAGTCCAAGGCGAAGTGGTGTGTGAGGTATTGATTGGAAAAGTCATGTTTCTACACAAATTCGTTGTGGCGGAGATCGTTGATGAAGTCATATTGGGAGTGGACTTCTTGGTTGACCATGACGTCAGGATCGATATGCGGAGAAAAATTATGCGCTATAAGAACCAGGACATACCACTTAACTTTAGTTTGGAAAAAGGGTTCAGCAGTAATCGGGTACTGGTGGAAAAGACTCGACAAAGACCACGAAAGTCAAAGGCAAAGGTTGATAGATCGAATGGGCCAAATAAATCAAAATCAAAAGTACCTGCGAGAGAAACACTGGCATTGACAAAACCTAAAAAAAGGGGGAAAACGAAGCAACGAACTTCCGAGAAAGAATGCGAGGGTGGTTTCAAGCCAGAGCCCACTTCTGTGGGGAAACGTGGTAACGATACTGATTAGCCAAAGCAAATCCGTCCAGCGCAAGCTCTACGAAGTAGTTCATCGGCCAAACAACAGAGTGTGAAGGAACGAACCAGGGTATTGAGTGGTACGATGAAACACAGGGACCATGAGAACAATAATTCGAAAGGTTTCTTGGCGGGAGATTTGGTACTGTTATACAACCCTCACCGGCGGAAAGGTGTTCCATGCAAATTTCGGTGCAGTAGGGAAGGCCCGTACAAGGTTGTGAAGAAGATCAGTGATACCATCTACGGCATACAAAGCATTGAGAAACCACGGTGTAGAAGAGTGGTACATTTGGCGATGCTAGCAGCGTTTAGATCGAGAGATTTGTCTGATCGGGACCATGTACGTATACGAGCAGCGGAGAGTCAATGCACTAACACATGCATATATCTGAGATACTCCTATAAGTATGCAATGAGAAAAACTATAAAATTGTGCAATTGTAGTTACAGCTGAGAAGTTTGAGAGCTACTGGACTAGTAGATTCTGGAAGCGCCTAGAAGATGTATAAAATCGTGCAATTTTAGTTATAGCTGAGAAGTTTGAGAGCTCATGGACAATGCTAGTAGATTCTAGAAGATGCGAACGAGGAAACCAGAGAGTATAAAAGGCCGCAGATGTAGAGGCGCTGGAATTCAGTTTGATTTAAGTTGTCAAGCAGTTACGACTAAGACGATATCTAGCGAGCAATAGCAGTATTATTTTGAAAGTCTGTTTCATTTAAGCTATCAGTTTGGTTATTAAGCTATTCGTTGCACAGTTTGAGTGTTATTGTGAAGTATTTTAATAAAGGCCATTTTTCCATTATTCAATATTGGAGTTATTTATTCAACAGTTTAGCGATACGGACCTAGCAGGAGGATTGCAAATAAGAGGATTTGCAAGCAAATTCGTTACAATATGTATCACACAAACCTGAATTTCGCCGATAACTTTTGAACGGGTGAAAAAAGTAAACTTCCGCTTTCGGTATCTTAATCTAGACGTAAATGCGCGTCTTTTGATACCTCCCTCGAAAATCTTGGCCCAACTTTAGGGTGGGCCCCTAAACTGCACTACTACCCCAACTTTAACTGCAAATATCTCCGGACAGATATAAAATTTTCTTTTCCGCCTTCGGATTATTGTTTTCGTTGTTAAGGTTCTTTTGGCACCTCTCTCGATATTGTTTGACGCGTATTAGCAGTGTCATGCTGTCGTAAAGAATTACCCAAAATTTTCTGTTTTTTCGTGAAATAGATATACAGGCCCGTAATCATAGTCGCTGACTAAAATACCCTTTAATTAAAATCTTGCCTAAATTAAAAATGGGACTTAAAATTTTGGTCTGTCATAGACATATTAAACACAGTTTTCACCTAAAATAAGCATGGACGGGGTATCCGCATGTAAAAAGGTATCGAATGCCGCTATGAAGAAATGTTTTAGAAATTTTAAAAGTTCACCCTGTTCCTTACAACCGTGGTTACTTGACTCCACGTATAAAAAATAGTAATTTTTTACTTGACAAAAACTCTTACAATAGCACAAAAATTGTCAAAGGAGTACCTGAAAACGAGTTTTGATCATAATCCGGTGGCGGATAATTATGTTGTTGTTGTTGTTTGTGTTGTTGTTGTTGTAGCGATAAGGTTGCTCCCCGAAGGCTTTGGGGAGTGTTATCGATGTGAGGAGCTTGGGGTCTCCAGAGCCTCGTCTGTTAGTTAGTTATTTAGTTATTTTATTTATTACAGTCTTTAGACTTAGATTAAATCTATGAGATCACATTTATACATTATACAGTCTTTGGATTTTGCATAATTAATTTTGAGTTATAAAATGTATTTCTTTTTTACCTAATATGTACTCCTTTACAATATTCGTATAATAGCCTCTTGAACTCTTTCATATTTTTATAATCTTTTAAGTCCCTAGGAAGTTCATTGTATTCTCTTAATTCCTCAAAATATATACTCTTTTTATAAAATTCGGATTTTACAATTGGCAAGTGGAAATTATTATTGTTTGTTGTATTATTGTATTTTACACGATTATTTAATAATTTGGTAGGTTTCCTAATTTCATGTTGTGTATGAATTTCAAAGTATAATATAACACAAGCTGTTTTACACTAAGCCAGTTCAAGCTGTTTAGTAGCTCTTGTATGGGGTGACGGAAAATCGTTCCAATATACATCATTTATCCATCCTGTCGGAAAATCAACCAAACGAGATAAGTCATTAATTTTGAGCTTGTTTTGACATAGCCATTTAGTATATACAGAGTCTATATCTTGTTGTATTTTTGATATGGCCTCAGTTATGGATGGACAGCTTATCGTCAACAACGCATCATCAACAAATAGTCTTATTTTACAGTGACTCAAACAAGTTTTAATATCATTTATGTATATTATGAACAGAATCGCGGTACTGATCCCTGTGGTAAACATATTTCAACTTCTATTTCAGGAGATGTCACGTTCCTAATTAAAGTTCTCTGTTTTCTTCCTGTAAGGTGGCTGTTAATATCCACCATATTTATTTTGTAATGTTGCCGCTCTACGCAAGAATTGATCCACACTTACATTTTTAAGTTCAAATAAATTTCTATTTATGTCTACCTCAGCTTCAACTGGGATAATGGTTTCAATACTACTACGTATTATTAATTTTTTTGTTGGTTTTTTGGCCTTTAGTTTGTAAACATGTTTGTAAATTGTCGAGCTCGAGGCCATACAATATTAAATAACAAACAAAGAAAAATTTTTATTTGTATATGTTATATATTGTCGTTTTTTATTTATCGATATTTCGACTTCAATTAGAAGTCATGTTCAGGACTAGAAATACAAAAATACAAGTATTATAATAAAAAACATAAAAGTACATGTATACATTTGACTTACATCGTTGGATGTACCAGATCGACTAATTTAAAATTTGATATAACAAAAACGAAAATAAACATAAAAAGTAAACAAATAAAGAACCGTAATTATAAACAAAATTCTTAACTAACAACAATATAGCATAAAAAGTTAAACTGTGAGCGAGACCCATAGCATAAGTATGTATTAAATTCCCACCAGGTAAATGTTGTTGTATAACACTCTCAGTATTAAAATTAATACAGCACAACATTTACCTGGTGGGAATTTAATACATACTTATGCTATTAATTTTAATACTGAGAGTGTTATACAACAACATTTGCCTGGTGGGAATTTAATACATACTTATGCTATAGGTCTCGCTCACAGTTTAACTTTTTATGCTATATTGTTGTTAGTTAAGAATTTTGTTTATAATTACGGTTCTTTATTTGTTTACTTTTTATGTTTATTTTCGTTTTTGTTATATCAAATTTTAAATTAGTTGATCTGGTACATCCAACGATGTAAGTCAAATATATCCTCCTCGGTCCTTGCGTGTAGCCCGCTGGACACATTTTAGGTGGACATAGAATAAAAAATTTAAAACTAATTTTAATTCGATCCAACTTTGTGGAAAGCTGGGCATCTGAAGTTTACAATTGAATCGTTTTTTTGTGCTTGCATGACAACCCTGTCGTAATACAATCCAATAAGTGAACAGTTATTCGAAAAAAACAGGTGTTCTCTTTGAATGTACTTTCAATTACTATTTTCGCTTTATTTCTTCAAATAAAGTTTAATATTTTATTAAAATCAAGAGAAACGTACTTCATCTATTAGGTAAGTAAGAGATCTTTCACATATATTTATACCATTCAAATAAAAATGCTGTTTTTTAACTGTTCAGTGAGCTGGACATTTGGTAGCCATCATGTCGAAAAAACGCTTTACAGAAGAAGAAGTGATGGAGATGCTTATGGACAGTGATTTTGAAGGTTTGTCCGATGACGAAGACATGGATTTCGTTCCTAATCGTTCAGATATGAGTTTTTCAAGTGATTCCGATTCTGACCACAATCCACAATCTGATAATGAAGAAGATAATATTGCTGAACCAGAATTTGTTGATGTAACTCTTCAAAACAAAAAACCGCTCAAATGGCTAGCCAAAGAATTTGACGGGGCTAGTGCGCTCGCTTCCGACGAGGCATGGGACGCAGAGGATAGATTTGAGTGGACACCTTTCCAATTTTTCTCGGAATATTTTGATGAAGATTTTTGGTGAGAAATTTCACAGCAGAGTAATATGTACGCTCTACAAAATGGTCAAAATTTGAGTTCAAATTCTAATGAGTACAAGATATTATGTGGGGCCCACATACTAGCTGGTTGCATGAAACTTCCTCGCGTAAGGATGTTCTACCGACCTGCTTTTAAAGTTCCGGCCATTACACAGATACCAAGGGATCGATTTTTTAAGTTAAGAAATTACATGCATTTCGACGACAGCTTAAGAGCTACTCCGCAGGAAAAAGAAAACAACAAATTGTGGAAGGTTGAACCAGTTATAAAAACCGTTTTGAAAAAATGCCAATCCTTACCAAAATATATATATAAATATAAAAAAAGGCAGCGAAATATTTACTGACCGTTATTTTACATCGATAAAGCTGCTAGATTTTTTGATGGAAAAAGAAATATTTGCTACTGGTACAATTCAACAAATCCAAATCCCCAAAGAGCTGCGAGCAAAACTTTCAACAGACCATGACCTTCTGAAAAGAGGCAGAGATACCTTTAATGAGTTTGTAAGAGAAGATGAGAAAGTAGCGGTTGTGAAATGGATGGACAGTCGTTCGGTTCTTTTAGCGACCACTTCGACCGGAACAACACCAATTATATCTGTTAATCGATGGGATAAGAAAGCCAAAAAATACTTAAGTGTCAATTGTCCGAATACGGTTGCAAGTTACAACACGTCAATGGGCGGAGTAGATCTTGCAGACAGGTTGATATCTTATTACCGTATTAATATCAGAACAAAGAAGTGGCCCCTACGAGTTTTTTGGCACTTGATCGATCTCGCACTGTGTAACTCCTGGCTTCTTTAAAAAAAAGACAAATTTTCATTTGGTGCGAAGAAGTCCGAGTTGATGGATCTTTTAGATTTTAAGATGTACGTAGGAGAATCTTTGTTCGCATGTGCTGGTAAAAGAGGCCGTAGTGACATCGAAACCCAAGAGGATATCCCCACAAAAAGAGCTAGATCCATACAGCCACTACCCCCAAAAGATGTGAGAAGGACCGAAAGTAGACATTTGCCCATCTGTGGTGTCCAGGACAAAAACAAATTTATGAGATGCCGTAAGGAAGGATGCAACCAAAAGACCAGATTCAAATGCGTTTCTTGCAATGTGTTTTTGTGCATTGCTAGCGATAGACACTGTTTTATGGAATTCCATTCATAGTATTACATCAACTATTACTGAAATTAACTTAATGTTTTGAAATCTTTCTATTTTAAACTATTCGTCCTTTTTTTGAAATAATTTTTAGTTTAAAACGGTTTTTTGTTGGCCTACGAGCCAAATGTCCAGCTGGCTGCACCTGCCAGTGCTAAGAATCCTTATATGTTACAATAATAAAATGTGAATTTTATAGTTAATTTAGAAGAATATAACCTAAAAAAATGTAAAAAATATTGGTTTTTCACTTATTTTAGCCTCGGGACTGAGGAGGGTATACATGTACTTTTATGTTTTTTATTATAATACTTGTATTTTTGTATTTCTAGTCCTGAAGATGACTTCTAATTGAAGTCGAAATATCGATAAATAAAAAACGACAATATATAACATATACAAATAAAAAGTTTTCTTTGTTTGTTATTTAATATTGTATGGCCTCGAGCTCGACAATTTACAAACATTTTAACTACGTATTATTCTCATACTTTCAACAAAAAAACTGATTTAATTGTCTTGCAATTTCATAATCTTCCTAAACATATGTGTTGTTTTTAAAAACTCGTTTTATTTGAGAATTCTCGTTGTTCATATTTACAGCATATTTTAGACATTTCCACATCAGCCTTTGGTTGTTACCTACTGTTGATTCTGATTTTATTCTCCATGTATTTCTTCTTTTTAAGCTTGATTACTCTTTTGTAGTGTCGTTTTATATCATTGTAATTCTCTCATGGGTTTGATATCTTTGCCAACTTGTAAAGTTCATATTTTTGCTTGTTCAGTTCTGTAAGTTCACGATCGTACCACTTATTCATTAGTTTGATTTGAACTTTCTTTTCAAATATTATCGTATCCATTACGTCTTCCAACTTGTTATTTATGACTTTGACTCTCTCATCGATGTCACAGTTTGTAAGTTCGGCCAGATTATAATTCCTAAGATGATTTAATAAAATATCCCCCATATAGTTGTCCCAGCATAAGCGGTAATCATACACCCTCATTTTGTAGTTTTTTTGTACAGGCAGTTTGATAAAAATTGTTTCATGATCTGATATTCTCTGATTCTCTAAGTTTTGTATTTCGATATCACCGCTATTACTATAGAGAAGGTCTATTTTGGTTTGAGATGATTCGGTTATTGTATTAAAATTGATTAACTGTCTCATTGACATTGATGTGAATGTTTGGTTTGTTTAGCTGGTTTGTTTGGTTTAGCTGGTTTGACCTTACATTCATGTTTATATTGAAATCACCAATAATGACATTGTTTCCATTTTCATTAAAATATTCGTCCAGCCTTCACCCATGTATCTAATGAACTCAGCATCGCTTGTATTCGGTAAATGGTATACTACACCAATTTGCCACTTAATTGTGCTTCTCGTTGTTTTCAGCACAACACACCACATATTATTGTTTATATTACTGTTGTATATTACTTTGAAGCTAATCAATTTATGAGTATATATCAATACACCACCTGTGTGTCGGCTGTGTGAATCACACCTTGCATGGTTATAACCAACAATTTTAAGCTCTGAATCACTGATATTCTCTGTGGTATGAGTCTCTGTACAAAAAACAAAATTTGCAGCTTCTTCTTCTATCATTCTTTCAACTTCTTCCTTATTGGCTGTGATACTGTTTATATTAAGGTATATGCACTTTATTTTATTTTTCAACTTTCGCTGCTTAATGTTCTCTTTTAGATTGATGGCCTCATAATTTTTTAATTGCTAATACCCGAGCTTACTTTTTCTTTTTTGCAATTTGTTCACATAGCAAGGGCATTCTTTGTCAAATGTATCAAGATTTATGTCTAATGGCAGGTTTAACTTTTCCTTTGCTTTAATACAATTTAAACATTTATTTATGGGATTTTCATTACACGTTTTTGAATTATGGCTGGCATGGCATTTCTGACAGGCTTCCTCATTTTTGCATTCCACAGATTTCTGGTTAAAGCCTTTACATTTATAACACCTAAGCACACTGATTCATCGTACGCTTTACATCTTTCCCAACAGATATTTATTCGTTCTGCAGCAAGTATCTTTGAAAAGTCCTCTTTTTCAGCTTGTATTATAACGTCAAAAACTATTGTATTGCCTCGTTTTCTTTCTATTTTCTTCACAACTTTTAATGCACTTTCGTTTATGTGAGCGTTTTGTTTTTTTATTCTCTCAATCAACTCAGCATTATCAACTTGAAATTTACACCTTTCACAATTAAGCTTGGGCGAATAATGTTGGCACCTTAATTTCGTAATTTTTTCCAATATTATTTTCAATCGCTATTTTTATTCTTTCACGTTCATCATTATTTTCACTGTGAATTACCATTACACCGTTGCTTTTTGATGCGATATTCGAAATTTTTAAATTTTTATGATCTACTTTGCTGTTTAAATCTTGTTTAGTTTTTTCCACTGTTTGTTTTGTTTTGGGTTTCACTATTATTGCTACATCTTTTTTTAACTGCGGCACTTCACCTTTCTTGTTATTATTTTTCATAGCTCTTGCATATGACATTTCTGTATAAAAAAAGAAAGGCACACGAGTATATGTATATCATATATTCACAACTGCTGTTTTTATTTTAAATGGAAACCAAAAATATAAAGTTTAATCTAATTAACTTCACTTATATAAAGAAAATAAAACTGCGCGATAGCGGGCGGGCGATGAAACAAAAAAACGATGCGATCGATGCGTAGCGAACGGGTTGGTAGTTATTGATAAACTAAAAAATTGAGAGTGAGCGCGGTGGTCGTTGGCAAGCCACAGCTGAGCTGCACTGCCTGCGCTTGGCCGCACTGGCCGGGTGTTGCCAGACGGAGGGGGCGGACTTAGTCCGAAAACTCGATCATGTCTTCAACATGCTCCCCCCCCGCCCGACGCGTTGGTGGGTTAAGGGCGGCATCAACCCTGTCCAAGGCCGCCCGTGCCTTGGCTACTAATTCCCGTATTTTGTCGTCTTTGTGACGAGCCGATCGGTTTTGTACCGCGCTCTGGCGGTTTTCCGTGCGGGCTCGTGGGGTTGCCCTGTCTCTTCGTCGGCTGTCGTTGTCCTGGCTTCCAGCATGGTTGTTCGGTCGAGCCCGGTGGAGCAAAGTATGGTGGCCGAGGGAGCATTTTCGGCAGCTGCTTGGGGAGTCGCACGCCCCGGTGGAGTGTGAGATTGCGAGGCAGTTGAGGCAGTGCCGGTGGGTTTTTGCACATTGGTATCTCTCCTCGGGTTTCATCGCTAAGAATGCCCGGCACTGTCTCAACACATGTCGTTGGCCACAGAGGCGACACTTTGGTCCCTCAGTGGTTCTGCGGGTCCTGCAAAGACAAGAAAAGAAAAATATTCGTATTTGCAGGCATGGGTGAGGGTAGCTTATATATCTTTTTCAGATTGCTAGGGTCATGAAACAGAGGGTACCAGAGGTAGGGTTGGCATTACTAGGCAGTTGGTAGCACGCACAGTTTGGCAATATTTCGGGTTATTAGTCCGTTTTGTGTTTTGAGTTCCACAACTCGAACATGGTTATCCGATCCAGGGTGTAAAGTGATTACCCGTCCCAAACGCCATTCGTTCGGGGGTAGTAAATCATCCTTTACCACGACTAAATCTCCAACTTGAATATTGCGTTGAGGGCATTTCCATTTGTACCGCTTATGCAGCTCCTTGAGATACTCGTTCTTCCATCGTGTGCTGAATTGGTGGTGAAGCACTTTCAGTTTCTGCCATTTGTTGACCAAGGTGAGATGCTCTGCAGTTGGCTCCGGTAACGACAAGAGCGGCGCGCCACGTAGGAAATGCCCTGGGGTTAGGACTAGGGGATCCATTGGATCTTCGGACATAGGGGAGAGCGGTCGGGAGTTGAGGACCGCCTCTATGCGTACTAAGAGGGTAGTAAGCTCTTCGAAGGAGAACTTCTGGTTTCCTGCTACTTTCGTAAAGTGTATCTTGAAGCTTTTCACGGCCGCTTCCCATAGACCACCCATGTGGGGAGCGTATGGTGGGATGAATTTCCATGAGAATCCGTGAGTTGCATACTTTTCGGCGACGTCTGTAGCGACTTCCTTGAGAAATGTGGTGAATTCTCTTTGTAATCCGCGTTGTGCGCCGACGAACGTCTTTCTGTTGTCAGAATATATCTGGTGGGGTAGGCCACGGCGGCCAGTAAATCGGGCAAAGGCTGCGTTGAAGGCATTCGTGGTGAGATCAGAGCACACTTCTAAATGAACAGCCTTTGTGGAAAAACAGACGAACACACAAACGTAAGCTTTGACATACGAAGCTCGGCGAAGGGGAGAAGTTTTTACCATAAATGGTCCAGCAAAATCGACTCCTGTTGTATGAAAGGGTAGAGAATATGTTGACCTCTCGGGTGGCAAGGCTGCCATTATCTGCGTTTTCATCTGCTGTTTATAGATGGTGCAGGTTTTGCAGTGGAAGACGAGCTTTTTGACCTTTTGCTTCAAACGTGGAATGTAGTACTGTTGCTGTACCATTCGGATCATCAGCTGTTTGTCGGCGTGCAGCAGGTGCGAATGGAGGAAGTCTAACAGAAGAGAACAAAATCGAGAGTTTTCGGGTATGATAATTGGGTGCCGCTCATTAAAGCTATAGGTGGCATATGCTAATCTTCCAGAAACTCGCATGATTCCTGAGTCATCTAGCATGGGGTTTAATGTCAGAAGGGTGTTCTTTTTGGGTAAGGGTCCTGACGTTTGAAGCAGCTCTATCGTGTCTCCGTAATGATTCCGTTGAGTTTGAATGATGATTTTGATTTTGGCATCATTCACTTCGGCGTGGGTGAGGTTGAGCGTGGCTGGAACTTTCAGTTTCCTTGCTTTCTTGATAAACCGCAACATATAGGCCACGACTCTAAGCGCTCGAGAAAACGACGAAAACCGGTCGAGTATGTCTATATTTTCTTCCTGCAGGGTGTGGAATACGTCCACATGTCGTTGTTCGGGTGGAGTTGGTTGATGTGAAATATCCTTTGGCCACGAAGTTGAGGGGTTGATAAGCCAATTAGGTCCTTCCCACCATAATGGACATTGGACTAAATCCTGAGGCTTGCAGCCTCGAGTGCCCAAATCCGCTGGGTTATCCTTACTGGAAACGTGCCTCCAAGTGGCGTTGTCGACGTTCTTAAGAATTTCAGAGGTTCTGTTGGCGACATACGTTTTCCAGGTATGGGGTGGTTTTTCTAACCAGGCCAGTACGATGGCAGAATCGCACCAGAGAATGAGTTCGTGTTGGGGTAGATTCAGCTCACTTCGCAGCTGTTTCACTAACTTGGAGAGTAAAACTGCTCCACAGAGTTCCAACCGTGGAAGACTCACGGTTTGGAGGGGTGCTACTTTGCTTTTAGCAGCTAGCAAATGGGATGAAAACTTATTTTCATGGGTTTGTACTCGTAAATATATACAGGCACAAAATGCTTTTTCTGAAGCATCTGAGAATCCATGCAGCTGGATTAGTTTATCGGGGGAATACTGTACCCACCTAGGGATTTTAATGTCTCTGATATGAGGTAAATTTTCATAAATTGAGGTCCATTTTTGGAGAGCTCCGGGCTTCACCTCTTCGTCCCAATCCGTTCCTTCCATCCAGAGTTGTTGCAGCAACATTTTTGCAAGAGTCATTATTGGTGAAAGCCATCCTGCGGGGTCAAACAGTTTTGCGACTGCTGATAGAATCTGCCTTTTTGTAGTCGTGTTTTCTGCTGATGGTGGATCATACGTGTAGGTGAAGGTGTCGGTTAGCGCGTTCCACTGAATTCCAAGGGTTTTTGTGGAACTCGAATCATGGAATTTAAGGAAGTCGACGTCTAGCAAATCAGGGTCGGGAACGGGTTTTAAAATTTCAGGGTGATTTGCCGACATCTTCCTCAAAGGGAACCCTGCCGATTTTAAGGCTTCGATAACTTGAGTCATAGAGTTCAAAGTGGACTGTATATTATGACCGCCTGACAAAATATCGTCAACATATGTTTCGTTTAATAAAATGTTTTTAGCGAGCGGATATTCGTCTTGACAATCGTGGGCGAGTTGGTGTAGGGTTCGAATCGCCAAATACGGCGCGCAATTTACACCAAAGGTAACTGTTTTTAGTCGAAAATCTTCTATCGGCAGAGTTGGGTGTTTTCGAAAAACGATTCGGTGAAAATCTTTATCTTCTTCGTGGATGAGTATTTGGCGATACATTTTCTCAATATCGCCGTTGAAAACAAACTTATAAAGTCGCCATTTGAGTATGACGAGCATTAAGTCATTTTGTAGAATGGGGCCTGTATGAAGCACGTCGTTCAACGAGTTGCCAGAATGCGACATTTTTGATGCGTTGAAGACGACTCGCACTTTTGTGGTTTTGCTGTCGGGTTTAATGACAGCATGATGGGGTAGATAAAATGATAGATATTTACCATCTCTAATTATCTCTTGTTGGGAGGCGGGTTCCATGTGATCCATGGTTAAATATTCATTAAGGACTTCAAAATATTTGTCTCTTAATTCGGGTTTTCTTTCGAGGGTTCGTTCGATGCTGATATACTGCTGTTGTGCTGCGGGTCGTGAATGACCGAGTGCCAGATTGGCTGGAAATTCCGATTTGAAAGGTAGTTTTACTCTGTAGCGTCCATCTTCCTCACGAATTGTGGTTGCCCGGTAGAGTGCTTCGCAGTATTCATCATCTGCTGATCGTTGTTGGGTTTGGTGAACTTCTTCCTGTTCCCAAAATTGTCTCAAAAGTTGATTGATGGGGTCATCGGTGCATTCCGTGACATGAGTGCTGAAGGTTGATACCTTTTCAGCTACAGGGCCGCTTAATATCCATCCGAATATTGTGTTTTGGGCAAGTAATGTTCCACTCACATTTCGTAGGAGCCCTTCGGTGAGGATTTGCGGGGTGATATCGCTGCCGATTACCACATCGATTTTAGATGGTATCGAATACTGCGGATCGGCTAACGGTAAATGGGACAGTTCTTCGAGATCGATGCTTGAAACTCTGACTGTGGGCAAGAACTTCGTTAGTTTTGGCAAAATTATTGCTTGTGCGTCTATCATTTGGGTTAAGTCTGCTGAACAGAATGTTATCTGGCAGACTTTATTGGCATTTTTCACAACCGTTCCACCCATTCCAGATATCTGGTGGAGCGACTCTTTTGTGGGTAGACCAAGAACCTTTTGTATACGGGATGATACAAAGGTTTTTTGTGAACCTTGGTCTATTAGGGCACGAATTTTATGAAATTCGCCAGCAAAGTATACTGATACTATTGCTGTGGGTAGTAGGGTGGTTCCATGATTACTCGAGAAGAGTGAAGAAACCGGGTTTTTGTCTTGAGACTGTAGGGAGGAGGTGGCTCTTGCGGCGGCTTTCGATGTTGAGGCTCGCTCGTCGTCCGTTCTCCTAGGGGTACCGGCTTGGGCATTTTGAGCTCTGTGGTTTGGTTGTGATTGTTGGGGTTTGGGCTGCAAATGCAGTAGCGAATGATGACGCTTTTGGCAATAAACGCACGTGAAACTACTTTTACATTCGTTTTTGGGGTGTGACGTAGACAAACAGTTTTCGCAGTAACTATTTTCTCTCACAAATTTGATTCGGTCTGATACCGATAAATTTCTAAACCTAACGCAAGATTTGACTGCGTGGTATTGATTGCATAATCTACACGAAGCCGTTTTATTGAACTCCGTGTGATATGCATGGGTTCTATTATTGTTAGATTGGGTCGAGTTTTGATTCACCGTTCGTGGCGCAAAACTCGAAAATTGGGGTTTCGCCTTGCCTGGTCGATAGGTACTTATTCTCTCTACTACCTCGTATCTGCTGGTCAAAAATTTATTCATATCCTCCCAAAGTGGGAGTTCTTTTCGGGAGCTGAGGGATTGTTCCCATAGTGAAAGGCTTTCACTTGGCAGCTTGGATGAGCACAGGTAAACGAGGATTGGGTCCCAGTCCGTTGTCGGGATTCCTTGGGTGTTAAGGGTTGACATGCAGTTGTTGATTGTTGTCTGCATCTTCTGTATTTGTTCTCCGCTTTCTGCGAATATTGTGGGTAGGTTGAACAGCGTCTTCAGTTGGTTGTCGACGAGTATCCTTTTGTTCTCGTACCTGGATCTGAGCGCTTCCCAGGCAAGCTCGAAATTATTATCGCTCAGTGGGTATTGTTTTACAATAAGCCCAGCTTGTCCTTTTGTTTTCAGGCGTAGATGGTATAATTTTTGAGCGGGTGATAATTTAGGGTGGTTTTTATAGACTGCCGTGAACATATCTCTAAAGGATGGCCAGTCTTCGTATCCACCATGAAATACTTCGGTGTCGCATGGTGGTACTTTTAAATAAAAACCGTTTGCGTCTGAATTGTTTATTGGGTGGGCGGGTATTTGTTGTTGGTTGGTGCTAGCAGTATTATTAAACAGCTGTAAGGCTTCTAAAATTCCTGATTTGCATGTTTGGTAAGTTTCCAAACATTTAGCGAATTTTTGCTCAACCGAGCCGCTAACATCTGTGTAATTATCTGAGAAACTTACTTCTCGATGGGACTCTAGCACCTTTGCCCATATTTTATCAAGGTCTTCTAATTTGACCTTAAGCATACACTCTGATAAATCGGTAGCTTGGGAGGGTGACCATCTTGAGCAGTAAACCTCTACTTGGTTACCGTCATATATGAATTTCTGCAGGCATTTATCTGCAGGGGTCAATTTTTGGGTTTCGTCCGACGATTTCGGCATTATAATTAGTTTGGTTTCTTAATAGAAATGGGAGATTTTATTAAGCTGTGAAAATCGAAAAAAATTTTGTCAAAAGTGCAAAAAAAAATTTTTTTTTTTTTTTTGAAACCAGCCTAATGTACGCTTGGTTCGTTATACGGGCTTGCCTCAGCGCTTCTGAGTGCAAGTAATGTGGGTATATAATAATATAAATATTATAATATTTGTGTTCACTGGGATTTTATTTTTTTTTATTTTTTGAGACCGGCCTAATGTGTACCGGCTTTTTGCTTTGTTATATGTACTTGTCTCAGCGCATCTGAACACAAGTAATATGGGTATATAATACGTATGTATGTATTTATATATATGGGTGAAATATATTTGCCGACAAACTGTGGTGTACCAACAACCTTTTGTTTGCCGTGCCAATGCACTTGATCTATTATTAACAAAGTAAATGTATGCAATATGTGATCGATGATATTTTGTTGCTTCCTTATATTATGTAGTTACATATGGTCATGCAATTACTTTGTTGAGGGTGGGCTTTTGGCTTATGCAAAAAGATATACAAGTGCGTGTGGGTATTATGGGTGCATATAATTGTATGTTTGTATGCAAATTTAATTTTGGGTGCACCGGTAAAATAAACTTTAGGAAAAGTGACAAAAATTTGGCAAAGTTTGTTGCTATGGGTTTTTGTAAAATATATTTTTTGTAATATATGTATATATGGGTAAATTGGGCAGCGGTGAATTTCACGCTGGAAAAATATGTATAGCTCGTGGATGATTACCGAACTAAGTGGGTATATACATATATTACATATATACGTATATGCTTTTATAAATAAGTAGGTATTTAGCGCAACGAACTTATTGGGTATATAGAACCGGGCAATAGATTTTCCGTTGGTACGGGAATGCAAATTTATTTGTTGAAAAGTTTATGTGTTTTTGAAGGGACTGTACCTGTTGGTAACAGTGAGTAAGCAAATGAAAATTCTGCCGTTTAGGCTTTTGATGTGGGTTATATACCCAGGGTCCGGATCTTTAGATCGGAGGAGTATATAAGTTTGAGGGTTTTAGATTTGGGGTCCGTGCTTTAGACGGAGGGAATATATATGGGAATATATTGGGTAAACGGTGTACTCACTCTGACATTTTTTGTTGGTTTTATGTGTGACTTGTGATATGTTGTGTTGTAATGTTGTATCTCCTTTATGTTGTGTATCTCTGGTGTAATGGTGATGTTCTTTTGAGGTGTGTTTTTTTCTTTCCAATTATTTTCTCCAACTTTAGTTTTATTTAAAAATTGTATTTTTTCTCTGGTTTTTTCTTTCAAACAATTATATTTTTTATTTTTTCAAATAAATTTTTATTTGCTTTAAACTTTTCTTTCCTTTCTTCGCCCACTTTTTTTTCCCAAACCTTAATATTCTTTGATTTTTTGTAAATAAATCTTATGTTTTTTCAAAACTTTTTCTTTTTTTTTCTTCAAAACTGTTTCTTTTTCAACCCCTCCTATGTTTTTCTTGGCTTTCCCTTTTCTATTTCCATAGGTCGCTGGTTCAGATCCGGCTCGAAGGACCATGTATAAAAAAAGAAAGGCACACGAGTATATGTATATCATATATTCACAACTGCTGTTTTTATTTTAAATGGAAACCAAAAATATAAAGTTTAATCTAATTAACTTCACTTATATAAAGAAAATAAAACTGCGCGATAGCGGGCGGGCGATGAAACAAAAAAACGATGCGATCGATGCGTAGCGAACGGGTTGGTAGTTATTGATAAACTAAAAAATTGAGAGTGAGCGCGGTGGTGGTTGGCAAGCCACAGCTGAGCTGCACTGCCTGCGCTTGGCCGCACTGGCCGGGTGTTGCCAGACGGAGGGGGCGGACTTAGTCCGAAAACTCGATCATGTCTTCAACAATTTCCTTAGCAATATTTGTACTGCTTAGTTTCTTTATTTCATTGTGTACCTTCTCACTGTCATGACCAATTATCTCAGTTTTATTTTTCACTTCTTCATATCGTATAAGTTTTTTACCTCGCCAATTTTCTTTTCAAATAACTTTTGCGATCTTTCCATTGTTGCAATGCGTTGTGTATACCGACTTTCTACATCTTCCAATAAGGCTTTCAATTCATCTTGGCTTTTCTTCATCACATCTTCAAATTCATGTTTATACTCCTTCAGTATTGAGTTATTTTTTTTAACACTCATTTGTATATCTTGCAGCACCAAATCAACATCAATCACTCATCACACATAAAGCGTACCATGTTTTTTTCTCCAATAATTTTAGAACTGTATTTGTCAACACCCGCGCAGGTTAGGCTCAAGTGATACACTTTATCGCACACTCCCTCACATCGTATACCGCTCTCTTCTCTTATAGTGCTATTGCATTTCGCACATACACTCATTTTTGCTTTTTTTGTTTTTACTTTATTTATATTTTAACTTGTCTTCCACTTATTTGCATATGTATGCATTCAATTTTGTTTGCTTTGAGTCTTTTTTTCTCACAGTTATTTGATATTTCAATTTAAATTATAAAATTTTGGTATTTTCACTTGAATTTGTATTATATTTTATATTTTTTTCCACCCTTTTAGTCTCTATCTCGTTCCGTGATTATTTCTACAACCAATCAATGGCTTTTTGCCACTTTTAAAACCAAATCTAGTGGAGCCAAATTATATGCATCCATTCCGATTCGCACTCAATAATCGTTAGTGAAACAGGATTCGCCGCGGATAGGTGAGGTTGACAATTGGGTTTGGAGAAGCTATATATTGCGCAGGCAACCTGAAGGGTTGCGCTACACAGCCCCTTGAATTTGGTATTTTAGTCGCCTCTTACGACAGGCATACCTACCGCGGGTATATTCTGACCCCCTAACCCGCTGGGGGTCACATTGTTGTTGCATTTGCATGTTAAATCTCTATCGGTATCTGGTTCATGTACCATTGGAACACGAAGATTAATAAGCATTCTAGGTATAATAAGTTAGCTCCTGACGTATATTTGCTTGTCGGGGAAGCCTTTTTTCACTTCCATTTAAGTTCATCGCGTTTAAACAGTGTTTAATTTCTCGCAACTTTTGACAGCAGACAACCAACTTAAAAAGTTGATATAGGGCTCATGTCATTTTAAATTTAAAATACCTTTTTAGAGATAAAACAGTGTTTAAGTGAACTATAACAGACTTAAAATGATATTTAATTTAGAACCATGTTTAAACCAATAAAAATCTATTTTATTTCGACTATGATTACGGGCCACAGAGTTTAATGGAAATGGTCTGTTTTCCTTTTTCGTTCGTAGGTACTATTTAAAACATCTGTTAGCACCAAGGTACAAGTAAATTAGATGAAATGGCTGAATGCTTGTGTTCACGGAAAGTAACAACAACGCTATTTAAAGTTGAGTTAAATCACGTGAACTGGACCCCCCATTTACCACTTCATCACAGAAATAAAGTCCATGTATTTTTTTCATAAGTAGGTACCATGAAAAATTGAACCCCAAAATATTTTAAAAAAAATTTAATTTTAAGGGTACCGTTTTTTTAAAAAGAAAATTTTTGGTACTTTTTGTTCAAAAATTAATAATAAATCAACCGTGACAGATAAATTGATGAAACTTTGAGGGTTTATTTTTAAACGTTCATATTTTATTAAAATATTTTTATCTTAAAAAAGTTTCTTATTATCACATTTTTAATTAACTTTGAAATTTTTAAAAGAAAATTTAACTTACTTCGCGGCCTCAGAATTGATATTCTTTATAAACGACTTAGTTTTTATTATAGCTAATCGAGCTAGTGATTTTAAGGGTTTTGTCGGATGTAACATGTGCAAATCTTGTGTCAGATCAATTTATCTAGGCCGCAAGTCTGCAATACCAGAAAATTCTGGCGAAAATCCGTTAAATAACAATTTAAATATTGATGTGTCCAAAACAGAAAATAATGAGATCCAATATGATAACAAGAAAGATCCAACCTTCAAATGTGATACTCTGGATAATCAATTAAAAATTGATAACGTTAATAAACTACTTTTGGAAATCGGGGAGCCACCAGTAAAATTGAGACGAATGTCGAGTGTCTCTGAGTGTAAAAGAGCTGTTGTAACTTCTGTGAGGAAATTGAGTGGTAGTGATATTAATCATAATAATTCAAATGAAGCTCTTTTAACCAATTTTAAGTCTGCTTTTAACAAAGCAAATAAATAAAAAAAATAAATAAATGTAAGGCGCGATAACCTCCGAAGAGATTTAAGGCCGAGCTTCTCTTCCAATTTGCGTCGTGCTCCTCTTGATTTTCCCTACAAATTGGCCGGACGGGACCTACATGTTTTATGCCGACTCCGAACGGCATCTGCAAGGCAGATGAGTTTTCACTGAGAGCTTTTCATGGCAGAAATACACCCGGAGCGCTTGCCAAACACTGCCGAGGGGCGACCCCGCTTAGAAAAATTTTCTTCTAATTGAAAAACCTTATTTCTAAAATTTTGATGTTGCTTTGCCCGGGAGTTGAACCCAGGGCATACGGTGTGATAGGCGGAGCACGTTACCATCACACCACGGTGGCCGCCACAAAGCAAATACTAGATCCGAAAAAATCCAAGTGTTGACTACTCTTCCGCTGGATTGGCCAATAAAAATGATAAAACGTGAATTCAAGGTTTCAAAAAGAATGGTACAAGCTGCAAAAAATACTATAAAAAATCAGGATTTGCGTCACAGCCAGAAACTGGACAATTCAACAGTCGATCGCGTAAAAAAATTTTATTTGTCTGATGAGTTTAGCCGTTTGATGCCAGGAATTAAATACTACGTTGCGGTTTTGGAAAATGGCTTAAGGCTTCAGAAACAAAACGACTTTTACTATTTAATATTTGTGATTTATATAAAAAATTCAAAGAAGCTTTTCCAAATGAGAAAATTGGGCAGACCAGATTTAACTTTACGACCACGGGGATGTATTTCAGCTGGAAAAAGCGGGACACATAATGTGTGTGTATGCAAAATTCACCAAAACATGAAGTTACTATTACAAGAACTGAAAAGTGAATTAAGAAAAAAAGGAATTGATTTGTCAGAAAGTTTAACTGATTTGATTCAAAGCTCTGTTTGTGCGCAACCTACATTATTATGTTTTTTTTCTACGTGTAAGAAGTGTTCAGAAGCCTATGTTGTTATTGAAAAGCTAAAATTATTGATCGAAAGACATGAGATTATGGAAATATCTTTTAGTCAATGGAAAAGTACCGACAGGTAAGAAAAAGGACGATTTAGTCATCCACATAGTTACTGACACTAGTTATAAGACAATAAGCTCTTAATTACATGACTAAAACATGTCTACTTCTTCTTAATAACCCAACAGCTTTTCTTTGAACTTTGCAGGTGTGAAATCGTTGAAACGACATATTCTAAAGAAGAGTTTTTAAAAGAGTTGAAGAAAAAGTGGCCAGAGCTTTTAAAACATGATTTCGTGGCAAAATGTCAAGCGCCTTATTTCTCTAAGCAAAAAGAATATGTTGACGCTGGAGAGTTTGTCGTATGTCTCGATTTTGCAGAAAATTATTCGTTTTTTGTGCAAGACGCCATTCAATCTCATCATTGGTCTAACGATCAGGCTACAATTCATCCATTCGTCGCGTATTTTAAAAAAAAAATGGAGAAATAAAGCATGTAAATTTTGTATTTATTTCTGAGAAAGTTGGTCACGATGCTAGTGCGGTACATCTCTTTAATACAAGACTGAATAAATTTTTGAAAACTAAATTTGGTGCCGATAATGTCAAAAAAAGTATGTACTTTTCAGATGGAGCGGCTTCCCAGTATAAAAATAAGTATAACTTTGTCAACTTGTTAAATCACGAAAAAGATTTTGGTGTTAAAGCCGAGTGGAATTTTTTTGCCACATCACGCGTGCGATGGCTTAGCAGGAAGTGTAAAGAGGCAGGCTTATCGTGCCAGCCTACAACGTGACAAAAGTGAGCATATAACAACACCACGATCACTTTTTAATGGGGCGGAAACTTCCTTTAAAAAATTAATTTTGATTTTTGTTCCCAAAAAGATCATGACTTGCATGAACGCAAGTATCAACAAAGATTTGAACGAGCACTAACTATAAAAAATACTCGTCAATTCCATAATTTTAAGCCGCTAAACGATGAATCACTGCAATGCAAGCTGGTATCAGAAGATGAGAAAGTTTATGTAAATAAAGCTTTAAAAAAACATTAAGAAAACGAATGTATATAAATTTAAAAATTTAGTATCTAGTTCATTCTTTCTCTTTTTAATGTATTATCCATTATTTTCATATCATAAATAAAGAACTGTGTTTAATAATCATGTAGGTATGCTCGTTTTTATTTGTTTGTTTGTGGTTGCAACGTAGCATGTCGTCTGGTCGCGCGTGCAAGGTGCCGTGATAAAAAATTCATATTGTTTAAACTAATAGCGATCATCAAAATTTTCTTTTGGAATATTAATATTAAATAAATATCGCATGTAACTCATAAAAAGAATATCAATTCTGAGGCCGCGAAGTCAGTTAAATTTTCTTTTAAAAATTTCAAAGTTAATTAAAAATGTGATAATAAGAAAATTTTTTAAGATAAAAATATTTTAATAAAATATGAACGTTTAAAAATAAACCCTCAAAATTTCATTAATTTATCTTTCACGGTAGATTTATAATTAATTTTTGAATAAAAAGTACCAAAAATTTTCTTTTTAAAAAAAAGTACCCTAAAAATAAAAATTTTTTAAAAATATTTTGGGGTTCAATTTTTCATGGTGTCTACTTATGAAAAAAATACATGGACTTTATTTCTGTGATGAAGTGGTAAATGGGGGGTCCAGTTCACGTGATTTAACTCAGTTATTACTTTATCAATAGCGCCAATAGAAAATAAAATACTTTTTTCCGGCACCAGCATTCGAGTAGGTCAGGGAAACATACTCTTAGTCCCTACCACCTTTTGCACCGTTTGCCAGCACAGAATATATATGTGCCTCTTACCTAGATGTTCTGGTCTAAGCGACGGCAAGCCCCGACGGGTGTCATCGCGCCATGCTGATAATCCATCTACACCGGGTACCCCAATGCTTACCCAGGGACGTCCAGTCCCAGGGCCACAACAGCAATTGCGTGCTGGCCTCCCTCAACTCAGGCACAGTCACCCGACACTTACCAATAGAGTGACGACGTCTCCCCATTGCACTTCAGAATTCTGCAGTTAAACTAATGATTTAACTGGGAAGATCACGGAGATAGTTTATTTCATGAAGCGGCATAACATCCCCATTGTTATGATTCAAGAGACCAAACCTACAGCAAGATCTGCTCTGCAGACTGGGTATAACGTCCACAGAAAAGATCGCCAGAGCAGAAATGGAGGTGGTTTCGGGTTTATCACCCACCACTCAGTGCAATATAATCGATCCCGACATCGGCCGCAGGGACAGTGTCCTGGAACGTCAAGGCATATCTGACGGTCAGGCGATTTAAACTTAGAAAACATCTACATCCCTCGTGTCACCTGTTGCCCCCGTGGATATCACCCTGACATCAGCGCACTACTCACTGGAGATAATCGCATTATCTTAGGCGATTTCAATGCCCACCGCGATCTAGGACATTCTAACCTACAGGCGGACCGCCTTCCATTAAATATTTATTTCTAAATTTCATGCCAAATCAGTATAGGATGCTACTTTTTCCTCAAAGATACTAAAATATCAAAACTCACAAATATCTTTGAATGCGGAATAGTCGTAATTAAAGATTTCGCATATGTGGAGCCAAGTAACCATCCCACATTTTAAGATTGTGTAATTTTCGTCACAAACATATTAAAACTCATTCTAGGTATAACAAATTAGCTCCTGACGTATATTTGCTTGTCGGGGAAGCCTTTTTCACTTAAATTTAAGTTCATCGCGTTTAAATAGCAAATTGTTTAATTTCTCGCAACTTTTGACAGCAGACCACCAACTTAAAACCTATTTTAAACAATTTAAATCGGGCCCATGACATTTTAAATTTAAAATACTTTTTTTAGAGATAAAATAGTGTTTAAAGGGACTATAACAGATATAAATGATATTTAATTTAGAACCATGTTTAAACCAATAAAACTATTTTATTTCGACTATGAATACGGGCCAATAAGTTTAAACAAAGATATACAGTTTCGTGCAGCAACATAATCAAAAATACTGCATCCTAGAACTTTGCACCTCCATGTAGAAATGTGGTCATACTTTTTGCGGCCATAGACATAACGCGTTATTATCAGACCAATTCTAAATATTCTCGCGGATTTTTTTTTATTCCCGCGGAAAAATTACTCCAATTCTTTTCTCCTAGGGAGAAGAAAAATTGGGGAATAGGAATTTCGAATTTTCGAAGTCAGCTGTTTTGTCAATTGAAATTTCGTTGCGCATTTCTAATTTTGTTTAAAAAATTGAAAAGTTTAATTATTGCTGCGAATTTGTTTGAAATTAAGAAATAAGGTATAAACAATGCACATTATTGCATTTTATGTGGTATTCACTGAAATGAGTAATGAATTGGTGCCACAGCAACATCAACAGAGGAGCATAAGATGAAGACGGCGGGATAATACAAATCCGCCGGAGTTGCCTGCTTTCATTCTGCAAAGCAATTTTCTGGCGGCCACGTCGAGTTGAGTTCGCCTTTCGCCATATGCCAAAATATAATTAAGCCTTGTTAAAAAATCCTTGCGCAATTTCTGGATGGCTGCATCAAATATACAAAGAGCTCTTCCGTTGCTTATGATATACTTTTCGACTCAAAGAATATTGTGGTTGTTGTTGTTGTTGTATTAACAGTGAGAATATTGTGGTAGAATGTACATATTTTAGCACAAATTTGTGCAAATAATTGTTCCTTCTTAAAAGAACCAATTTCCTTTAACTATTTTGATGCATTCCCTTTAATTTAACTAGTGAAAAAACTCCTATGAAATGGTAAAGAAATCTCCCTCTCCCTCACATTCATAATACCTACTTTTCTCCCATAACGGGTTTCCACTTTTTCGAACATTGTTCAGAATAGGAGGAAAGGGAGAAGTGAAAAAACTCACAAGGAATTTTTATTTAGAATACGAGAAATGGGAGAAGGGAAAAAACTCGCACAGAATTTTCGCAAATGCAGTATCAATTTTATGGCTCGAAGCAGAATCTAATTGGCTCTAAACAAGCTCAGAGTATGTTATGTGTGGCACAATCAATTGTATAGCTAGCTTTTTTCTGATCTCCAAAGGTGTAAAGGAAGCAGAAGCTCTTAAACGACGTAAAATAGAATAAACATTGCTTAGAATTTTGTTTACGTGGACAATACAGGTCAACTTAGAGTTTATCACATAACCCAAATTTCTAATCTTTTCCGTAAACGAGAGGACATTATTTCCAAGAAAAAGCTTAGGAATATCTTCAATATGTACAACTCTACTACTTGTAGGCAAAACATATGACTTTTCAAAATTTAAGGATAGACAGTTTTCACAAACCCATTTCCAGATTGCAGTCTAATCACTATTTATTTTATAACATAAATCTTCGACAAGGCCGATGCGACTATATAGGGTTAACTGAATGTCATCAGCATATGCGTGGATATTTACGTACTGGCAACCTGAGAAAACATAATTGACAAAAAGACTAAACAAAAGAGGACCAAGCACAGAGCCTTGTGACACATCAGAAGGGACAACAAGAGATTTGGATGCAGAATCTTTGCAAACTAACTTCTGGAGTTCTTCCCTCCAGGTAACTGGCCTTAAGTTCAACAGAAGTAGAATTCGAGTTTTTTTGCAAAGGAGGTTGTGCTGCACTGAGTCAAAGGCCTTAGAAAAGTCAAGGAGACACACGAGAGTTAGCTCACTATTATCAAAACTAGTTCTTATGTCATCAAGTCTTTTGACCATTGCAGTAGAGCAGCTGTGCTTGGGTCTGAATCCAGATTGCAGTGGACTCAACAGGCTTTTCTCCTTAACATAAGCTGAAATTTGACCCGCCATCAAGAACTCACACACTTTAGCAAACTCAGCTAAGATGCTACTTGGTCTATAATTGCAAGATTCAAGGGCAATAATTGTTTTGGAAACAGGAATAATTAACGCCTTTTTCCACACCACAGGGAAACGAGAAGTTGTGAAGCAAGATTAATAATGTGCGTGAGAGTTCCTAAAATGAATGGCAGAAGGAGTTTGATAAATTTCAAGGAGATCCCATCCTGCTGTTGTTGTTGTAGCGATAAGGTTGCTCCCCGAAGGCTTTGGGGGATGGTCCTTTGCCGGATACAGATCCGGTACGCTCCGTTAACACAGCACCATTAAGGTGCTAGCCCGACCATCTCGGGAACGGTTTATATGGCCAGATTAAACCTTCAGGCGAACCCTCCCTCCCCACCCCCAAGTTCCATGAGGAGCTTAGGGTCGCCAGATCCTCGTATGTTAGTGAAAAGGGATTCGCCACTCATAGGTGAGGTTGACAATTGGGTTTGGAGAAGCTATATATTGCGCTGGCAACCTGAAGGGTTGCGCTGCACAGCCCCTTGAATCTGGTATTTTAGTCGCCTCTTACGACAGGCATACCTACCGCGGGTATATTCTGACCCCTAACCCACTGGGGCAAGGGAGATCCCATCCTCCCCAATAGCATTCGATTTGATGTCCATAATTGTTTTCCAAACCTCTAATTCTTATACCGTTTTAAATTCATATTTATTCACTGGCTCAATACGACTAACAATGTTCAGAGGTGTATGACTGTTCCGACACTCACTTGACCTAATAAATTAATCATTTAGGATATCTGGGTCGACTTGCCAGGGACGGGTTTAATTTGTAGTTGCAATACATCTGCTTAGATGGTGGCTTTGTTTAGGGCGATTTTGTATATAGCCCAAGCAGACTCAGTTTGCCTGCTCTTCCATTTGGCGTAAAGTATATTTCGTTCCCTTATAGCACATCTGACTTTAACAGGAAGGAACAGCGTTAATATTTACCAGAGCACTACGCAAAGGGATATGCTTGTCATAAAGCTTACACAAATTTTCATTTAGAAAGTCAAGTTTGCCGTCCACGGTAGTAATAAACCAACACAAAGTCCATTCAATATTGCAAAAATCAACAAACAAATCATCCACATTAACAGCCCTAAGATAACGATAAACAATGTTAACAATGTCAGCAGGACGATTTAACGTAACATCATCATCATCATCTTCCTCAACTCCTATTGGAGCATAGGAGCTCGACCACCGATTTAAATCTTATTCTGTTAGGTGCAGTTCTTGTGATGTCATTCCACGTGCATCCTGCGTCTTCGAGTTCTTTATCGCAGGTGCACCAGGTCGTCGGCTTCCTTGTGGATTCCATCGCAATGCTTGTCTGGCTATATTTACTGGAGGTCTTCTGAGAGTGTGACCAATCCACGACCATTTACGCTTGGTTATTTCTGTGGCAGCCTTAGGTTGATTTGTTCTAGACCATAAGTCGTCAACGTAACATCGAATGAACAAAAAATTAAATCATGGTCCGAAATAAAGCTGATTTTGTCAAATTTTATAATGTGGTCACGACTTGACCTAATAATCAGGTACAACAAGCTTAGAGGTGAATTATGTGCATATCGTTTTGTTGACAATAGTAAGGCCAGCTGTTGAAATATGGTCAAGTAATTTATTTACATATAAGTCCTTTAAGAGTAAATTAACATTGAAGTCACCACAAACAACAAAACGCTCGAAGTCTATTAAAAACAAAGATAACTCAGAAAAAAAGGAATCTAACAAGTAACTCCTATTTGGGTTATATACACAAGACACTAGCACTTTATTTATGTTATCAGAAATTCCATCTATAATAAACTCTGTGTCACTGTCTTTAGACAGAACACATTAATTCTTAACGTGGACTTGCAATATATTGCAACACCCCACCCCTTCTAGCTAATCGATCTACACGTGTTAGTCTATAGTTAGGTATACTGTAGTAGGAATCAGATATGTCAGAGGAAAACCAGGTTTCTGAGACACAAATAACATCAACATTTGATTCCTCAAATATATCCACTTTGTCACCATTCATACTTCGAGCATTAAAGTGCACTACGCTAAGTCCAACTGATTGCTTGCATAAAATGTTTATTAAAGCCTTGTGGCATTCGCCAATGCTGAAGGCAGATTTACCACAGGGTTTTAAGACCATAGGTTGGACGCTTCCCAAGGCAGTTGGTTCTATGTACCGGAGCGACTCGGGATTTTTCCCGACCAAGGACTGTCACTTCAGTGTAACCCCATTTAATTTGTTGTGTCCCTACCCCAAATTGTCATCCTCCCAGAAGCTCCTCGCAGCGGGACTGCGCCATACTCTCCTGCTCCGGGAAAGTATCGAACCCAATCCGTATCCTGACCCCGGTCCGGAGAAATCGGTTTGCTGCGTTTGCCGGAAAAGAATATTTTTAGAACGGTCATACTCTTGTCAGTGTGTCACGTGCAAGGGATGGTTGCATCGGACAGGTTGTTCTGGGCTAGATCCCAAAACCAGACGTCCTCGTAGGTTTTACAAGTCTTTTGTGACTCCTTGCTGTTCACGCCCCAGGGGCGTCCCGTAGTCTGCGCCTTAGCGCCCAAACCCTGCAAGGCTCCTGCCTTGGGCGATGCCACTTTCCTAGATGTTCGGGTCTCCGTGGCGGAGTTCCCCCACGGGCTACATTGCGCCATGTTGCCAGGCCGCAAACCCAAATACACCGGGTACCCCCATGGCTTACCCAGGGACGTCCAGTCCCAGGGTCACAACAGCAATTGCGTCCTGTTGTATAACTGACTGTTGGGGTAAGGCGGAGGTGCCATGTGGCATGCTGGAAAGCCACTGCAAGCTCCTCGGGTGAGGTGAGTTTTTGCTCACCAGCCTTACCTACAGTTATATAAACAAAAAGGAGAGTTCATGCCTGAAATGTATGTTAATAAAGGAAAGCAGAGAGTGAAAGGTTTGTCCGTGTCAGGTGGAGTCATCTCTCCCCTTCTGCGTGAAACCTCGACTCAGCCTTGGGCGTTGCACTGACTCCTACATTGCAGCAACGCCACCTAGCCTGACGTTTGTCGGTCCGTTAATGTCCCATGTCCCTAGCCTGTCTAGTCTGTCCCAGTCTCCTCACACCCATGTCCCCTATATTACGCTCGGGCAACACCCATGCCAATTTAAAGTTTTTAGCCGCTTATTCTGAGATAGGCTCAACCCATTAAACTAGTAAATATTGTAACGAATTTAGGGAAACTCCACTTATTTGCAACCTTCTACTAACGTTCGTATCGCTAAATTGTTGAATAAAAAAGTGTGGCAACCCTGCTCGTGTTAAGTCTGCAAACAATACGCCTGCCGAAAAACAATTGACAAATTGTGTAAATAAAAACAATTTAAAGTATATATAACGGTAAATTCCCTAAGAATTAAACATAGTGCCCTTTACTGTGATACATGTTTAATAAGCGTGTATTGGCATTTTCCGGCAGAATTTGTAAGTTTTGTAACTTGTTATATCCATACATAACTTTGCAATAGCGCCAAATAAATGCGCTGAAGTGAATAGCGACAAGTGCGCAAATACTTTTTATACTCAGTTGAGCAGAGCTCACAGAGTATATTAACTTTGATTGGATAACGGTTGGTTGTACAGGTATAAAGGAATCGAAATAGATATAGACTTCCATATATCAAAATCATCAGTATCGAAAAAAAATTTGATTGAGCCATGTCCGTCCGTCCGTCCGTTTGTCCGGTAACACGATAACTTGAGTAAATTTTGAGGTATCTTGATGAAATTTGGTATGTAGATTCCTGGACACTCATCTCAGATCGCTATTTAAAATGAACGATATCGGACTATAACCACGCCCATTTTTTCGATATCGAAAATTTCGAAAAACCAAAAAAATGCGATAATTCATTGCCAGAGGCGGATTAAGCGATGAAACTTGGCAGATGGGTTGACGTTATGACGCAGAATAGAAAATTAGTAAGATTTTGGACAATGGGCGTGGCACCGCCCACTTTTACAAGAATGTAATTTAAAAGTTTTGCAAGCTGTAATTTGGCAGTCGTTGAAGATATCATGATGAAATTTGGCAGGAACGTTACTACTATTACTATATATGTGCTAAACAAAAGTTGGCAAAATTGGATGAAGAACACGCCCACTTTTTAAAAAAAAATTTTTTTTAATTCAAATTTTAACAAAAAATTTAATATCTTTACTGTATATAAGTAAATTAAGTCAAAATTCAACTCCAGTAATGATATGATGCAACAAAATACAAAAATAAAAGAAAATTTCAAAATGGACGTGGCTCCGCCCATTTTCATTTAGTTTGTCTAGAATACTTTTAATGCCATAAGTCGAACAAAAATTTACCAATCCTTCTTAAATTTGGTACGGCATAGATTCTATGACGGTAACTGTTTTCTGTGAAAATGGGCGAAATCGGTGGAAGCCACGTCCAGGTTTTATACACATTCCACCGTCTGGCCTTCCGCTCGGCCGTTAACACAATAACTTGAGCAAAAACCGATATATCTTTACTAAACTTAGTCCACGTACTTAACTGAACTCACTTTATCTTGGTATAAAAAATGGCCGAAATCCGACCATAACCACGCCCACTTTATCGATATCGAAAATTACGAAAAATGAAAAAAATGCCATAATTCTAAACCAAATACGAAAAAAGGGATGAAACATGGTAATTGGATTGGTTTATTGACGCAAAATATAACTTTGGAAAAAACTTTGTAAAATGGGTGTGACACCTACCATCTTAAGTAGAAGAAAATGAAAAAGTTCTACAAGGCGAAATCAACAGCGTTTGGAATCTTGGCAGGAATACTGTTAGTGGTATTGCATATATAAATAAATTAGCAGTACCCGGCAGATGATTTTCTGGATCACCTGGTCCACATTTTGGTCGATATCGCAAAAACGCATTCACATATACATCTAAGGGCCACTCGCTTTTAAAACCCTCATTAATACCTTTAATTTGATATTGATGGTCCACCTTTATGGCGATATCTCGAAAAGGCGTCCACCTATAGAACTAGGGATTACTCCCTTTTAAAATACTCATTACCACCTTTCATTTGATACCCATATCGTACAAGCACATTCTAGAGTCACCCCTGCCCCCCCCTAATGGCGATATCTCGAAAAGGCGTCCACCTATAGACCTAATGCCCACTCCCTCTTAAAATGCTCAGTAACACCTTTCGTTTGATACCCATATCGTACAAACATTCTAGAGTCACCCCTGGCCCACCCTAATGGCGATATCTCGAAAAGGCGTCCACCTATAGAACTAAGGATTACTCCCTTTTAAAATACTCATTACCACCTTTCATTTGATACCCATATCGTACAAACACATTCTAGAGTCACCCCTGGCCCACCCTAATGGCGATATTTCGAAAAGGCGTCCACCTATAGACCTAATGCCCACTCCCTCTTAAAATGCTCAGTAACACCTTTCGTTTAATACCCGTATCATACAAACACATTCTAGAGTCACCCCTGGCCCACCCTAATGGCGATATCTCGAAAAGGCTTCCACCTATAGAACTAAGGATTACTCCCTTTTAAAATACTCATTACCACCTTTCATTGGTACCCATATCGTACAAACACATTCTAGAGTCACTCCTGTCCCACCCTAATGGCGATATTTCGAAAAGGCGTCCACCTATAGACCTAATGGCACTCCCTCTTAAAATGCTCAGTAACACCTTTCATTTGATTCCCATATCGTACAAACACATTCTAGAGTCACCCCTGGTCCACCTTTATGGCGATATCCCGAAACGGCGTCCACCTATGGAACTAAGGATCACTCCCTTTGAAAATACTCATTAACACCTTTCATTTGATACCCATATCGTACAAAAATATTCTAGAGTCACCCCTGGTCCACCTTTATGGCGATTTCTCGAAAAGGCGTTCACCTATAGAACTTAAGCCCATTCCCTTTTAAAATACTCATTACCACCTTTCATTTGATACCCATATCGTACAAACACATTCTAGAGTCACCCCTGGCCCACCTTAATGGCGATATCCCGAAAAGCGTCCACCGATAGACCTAAGGCCCGCTCCCTCTTAAAATGCTCAGTAACCCCTTTCATTTTATACCCATATCGTACAAACAAATTCTAGAGTCAGCCCTGGTCCACCTTTATGGCGATATCCCTAATGGCGTCCATCCATAGAACTATGGCCTACTCTCTCTTAAAATACTCTTTAATACCTTCCATTTGATACACATGTCATACAACCACATTCCAGGGTTACCCTAGGTTCATTTTCCTACATGGTGATTTTCCTTATTTTGTCTCCATAGCTCTCAACTGAGTATGTAATGTTCGGTTACACCCGAACTTAGCCTTCCTTACTTGTTATTCGTACAGTGTACAGGGTTGCCACCCAGCTGGCATATATTAAGGTGACCAGGTCCGTCAAAGTTGTTCTCGATATTTTATCTGGTGTCTTCGCTTGGGTAATATGCCAAACATTACTCCTCCTGCAGAAAACGTCGTCTGAGCAAGGGCTCCCCCGCCGCGAAAGCACAAAAAGTTGATGGGGCTGCAGCTATCACCCCCTCAGCAGTGTACAACATCCTCAAGGAATTTGAGTCGTAAGGTGCACCAACAGACTGCCCAGTTGCGGCTTTTGGTAGAGGGCGTCTCACAAAGGTTAGATGAAGTGGAGAAACGAATAAATAAACGTATCGAAGAAGAGATGTCGGTACTTACCGCCACTCTGTCTGCCTCATCCATGCAGGTTTCTTTGTTGACGGAGAGGTTAGCAAAGTCTGAGTCCCAAATAGAAAATCTCAAATTTGATTTGGCAAATGTACTTCCACAGAAACTAACTGCTGATGTGGCTGCTGATGCTGTCGCTTTTGGTGTCTCGTATAAGGAGGTCGAAAACCTAAAAAGAATTTTTAACGCGGTGTGCTTGTCCATTGATTTTCAGTCACCGCTAATAAGGGGCATTTTCCGCACGAGACCCTCACGTGCAGGCAACAACGGTGCAATTGTAATCAAGCTTCATTCGCCGCTCTGCTGGATCGCAATCGTACTCTTCGTGCGTTTGGGGAGCACCGCAGGCGTACGACAAGCGATATTTCTTTGGAATCCTATGGTACCCAGGGAAACTTCCACTTATACGAGAGCCTCTCCAAGGAAAATTGCCTTTGCTACAAGCGGCTATCCAACTAAGGCGGCAGGGAAAGCTGCAGGCGGCATTCACGCTCCGAGGCCGCGTCTATGTTAGGCATAGAATTGATACATCCGCACAACCAACAAAAGTTACCAGCGAGGCTGATCTGGATCGATTTCGCCAACCTTAATTTTATATGCTCATTTATTGTTTTTTGTTATCAGCCCGATTCTAAACGAAAATTCCTTGCGAGTTTTTCCTTTCTCCCATTCCTCGTATTCTAAATAAAAATTCCTTGTGAGTTTTTTCACTTCTCCCTTTCTGAACAATGTTCGAAAAAGAGGAAACCGGTTATGGGAGAAAAGTAGGTATTATGAATGTGAGGGAGAGGAAGATTTCTTTGCCATTTCATAGGAGTTTTTTCACTAGCTAAATTAAAGGGAATGCATCAAAATAGTTAAAGGAAATTGGTTCTTTTAAAAAAGAACACTTATTTGTACAAATTTGTGCTAAAATGTGTATTTACATTCTATCACAATATTCTCACTGTTAATACAACTACAACAACAACCACAATATTCTTTATTTTAAGTCGAAAAGTATATCTATCTATAAGCAACGGAAAAGCTCTTCGCATATTTGATGCAGCCATCCAGAAATTGCGCAAGAATTTTTTAAGAAGGCTTAAATAGATTTTGGCATATGGCGAAAGGCAAACTCAACTTGACTTGGCCGCCAGAAAATTGCTTTGCAGAATGAATGCATTCAACTCCGGCGGATTTGTGTTATCCCGCCGTCTTCTTCTTCTTATGCTCCTCTGTTGATGTTGCTGTGGCACCAATTCATTACTTATTCCAGCGAATACGACATGAAATGCAATAATGTGCATTGTTTATACCTTATTTCTTAATTTCAAAGAAATTCGCAACAATAATTAAACTTCAATTTTTTAAACAAAATAAGAAATGCGCAACGAAATTTCAAGTGAAAAAACAGCTGACATCGTAAATTTGAAATTCCTATTCCCCAATTATTCTTCTCCCTAGGAGAAAAGAATTGGAGGAATTTTTCCGCGGGAATAAAAAAATCCCCGAGAACAAAATTCCGCGAGAATATTTAGAATTGGTCTGTATGTGATGATGGCGCAAACATTTTATTATTTTTTTCTTTTTCTTCGGCTTTGTGTATACCTTATTTTAAAGTTGCTTTTAACCCGATTGTATTTAGTGTTTGGGGATGGTAGAGAAGCGAATAACATTGCGAATAATAGCCTAGCTTTGCTTAATGTTCTATGCAGTGCACCACGTTGAAGCACTTTAGTGCTCGTAGCTTGAATGGTGAAAAGATGGATGTAGTCAGAGCGATATTCGAACAATCTAGTGTTGATATCATTTGTGTTTCCGAGACTTGGTTTAAACCTGAAATACTTGATGGCCATTTTTATATAAAGGGATACGTTCCCTCTAGAATGGATAGGAAGGTAAAGAAAGGTGGTGGTGTTGCTATGTATTGTAAAAAACATCTCAAATCCAGAATAGTCTCAAGTATAGCTGTCGTGCGTCTATAACCTTAATAAATCTTGTAGTGTGAAGGAATATTTTACAATGTTGTCCTCTGTCGCTGTTGATTACACTGATATAATTATCTGTGGAGATTTTAATGTTAATCTCTTATGTAGTGACCCGTATACCTGTCGTTTGTTAGACGATGTTCCAAGTGTTGGTCTTGAAGTGGTTAATGTGTGCGTACCAACAAGGTATGGACAGAACTGCTGCCCTAGCCTCCTTGACTATTTCATTGTGTCCGATACGTCTAATGTTTTAAAGTTTGACCAATTATCCTTTATCTCAGACCATGATATAATTTTCTGTTCATTTTATGTAGTGCTCGATAACCTCAGTGTAGTAGCTAGCCCATCCATTTCACCAGATTATCGTCGACTGGACGTAAATAACCTGGTTGGAGACATCTCCAGCATAAATTGGTCTGCTTTTTGGACTTTGAGTTCGGTGCATGCTGTAGTGTAAACAGCCAACAATTTCAATGCCAAATAAGTAAGTCAGTTAATATGCTACCCTGTAACAAAAAGAGTCTAAATTTTCATCAACGCCAAAAAGGCATCTGCTAATTGTTGCTGACAGAGCAATTCATACGATTTAATACAGGTGTGTGTACAACGCTCAACTAAAACAAATTTGTTGACATTGCATTTCCCACAGAAGTCACAGCTCAACACAGATGTGTAGGCACATATTTTGTGTCGAGTTGTATGTAGGTATGTAAGTATGTATGCTTAAGGTAAATATGTATGTAAGTATGTATGCTTAAAGTAAATATGTATGTAAGAATGTGTTTAGAATAATTTAGTATAAATAAGCTGACAATATTTGAATAAAGAAGCATTCGCTTATTCGCACTTACACCTCACAAAACCGACTAATCTTTTATTAACCTTTTATATGGCGATCCTGCCTTGATTATACTGGCTGATTATTCAGCCTAATTCATTGGTAAGGATTATACTGGCTGGTTACAGCCTAAGCCTTGTAAAAGAAGCAAAAAAAGAGAAGATATAGAGCGTGTTTTTCCGAATCCGTTTTTTATCGCGGAACAAACACAAATTTCGCTTTTGCAATGATGTTTTCGACGAATTAAATTTGGGCACCAACGATGAAGATCACATGAAAATTGCGGCAGTTGAAAAACAAATACACTACCTTAGATGCGCTGGCACCCACTTTTGTACCTTTCGAATACCAACATACTTCAAATAAACAACCAGCCAGAAATGTCCAACGGTGATAAGGTGGTATAAACAACAGGACTGGCAGCATAATAACTATAAGTATAATTAGCTTAATTCTGAAGTCGGTTTTAAATTTAGACATCATTTTTAAGTAGGAAAATATTCGGGCAACCTAACGGCTGCCTATTGACAAGCAAAAATTATATTTTTGCTGTAAACAAATTTTTTTTCCTAATTATTGAGTTATGTTCCCAGAAGAGGACATACAAAATCAAAATCAAGTGCTTGGCCCTTTTCATAAAACTCCTGAAATGTGAAAAAATTTTTTTGAAATGTTTACTGATGTTTTTCCATAATAGAAATTTTTTTAAGCCCAAAATGGCAGCCCCATGACCAAACTACCAAAAAAGAAAAGACAAAATGGCACAAACCACAGTAGAAATCTTAAAAACGGCTTCGTCAATTCTGCCTGAGTTTGATGGTAAACATGAGAACTTACATAGCTTCTTAGACCCACTAGATATCCTAGAACAAGTTAAAGATACTCACGAGACCATAGCAGTCTCCATGATAAAAACTAAGCTCAAGGGAACAGCTAAAAACCTATTGATGTTCTGGTCTCCGTGGCGAAGTCCCCCCACGGGCTACATTGCGCCATGTTGCCAGGCCGCAAACCCAAATACACCGGGTACCCCCATGGCTTACCCAGGGACGTCCAGTCCCAGGGCCACAACAGCAATTGCGTCCTGTTGTATAACTGACTGTTGGGGTAAGGCGGAGGTGGCATGTGGCATGCTGGCAAGCCTCTGCAAGCTCCTCGGGTGAGGTGAGTTTTTGCTCACCAGCCTTACATACAGTTATACAAACAAAAAGGATAATTCATGCCTGAAATGTATGTTAATAAAGGAAAGCAGAGAGAAAAAGGTTTGTCCGTGTCAGGTGGAGTTATCTCTCCCCTTCTGCGTGAAACCTGGACTCAGCCTTGGGCGTTGCACTGACTCCTACATTGCAGCAACGCCCCCTTAGCCTGAAGTTTGTCGGTCCGTTAATGTCCCATGTCCCTAGCCTGTCTAGTCTGTCCCAGTCGCCTCACACCCACGTCCCCTATATTACACTCGTGCAACACCCATACCAATTTAAAGTTTTTAGCCGCTTATTTTGAGATAGGCTCAACCCATTAAACTAGTGAATATTGTAACGAATTAAATGAAACTCCACTTATTTGCAACCTTTTACTAACGTTCGTATCGCTAAATTGTAGGTACTTACCGCCACTCTGTCTGCCTCATCCATGCAGGCTTCTTTGTTGACGGAGAGGTTAGCAAAGTCTGTCCGAAATAGAAAATCTCAAATTTGATTTGGCAAATGGACTTCCATAGAAACTAACTGCTGATATCGCTGCTGATGCTGTCGCTTTTGGTGTCTCGTATAAGGAGGGCGAAACCCTAAAAAGAATTTTTAGCGCGGTGTGCTTGTCCATTGATTTTCAGTCACCGCTAATAAGGGGCATTTTCCGCACGAGACCCTCACGTGCAGGCAACAACGGTGCGATTGTAATCAAGTTTCATTCGCCGCTCTGCTGGATCGCAATCGTACTCTTCGTGCGTTTGGGGAGCACCGCAGGCGTACGACAAGCGATATTTCTTTGGAATCCTATGGTACCCAGGGAAACTTCCACTTATACGAGAGCCTCTCCAAGGAAAATAGGCTTTTGCTACAAGCGGCTATCCAACTAAGGCGGCAGGGAAAGCTGCAGGCGGCATTCACGCTCCGAGGCCGCGTCTATGTTAGGCATGGAATTGATACATCCGCACAACCAACAAAAGTTACCAGCGAGGCTGATCTGGATCGATTTGGCCAACCTTAATTTTATATGCTCATTTATTGTTTTTTGCTATCAGCCCGATTCTAAACAAAAATTCCGTGCGAGTTTTTTCCCTTCCCCCATTCCTCGTATTCTAAATAAAAATTCCTTGTGAGTTTTTTCCCTTCTCCCTTTCCTCCTATTCTGAACAATGTTCGAAAAAGAGGAAACCGGTTATGGGAGAAAAGTAGGTATTATGAATGTGAGGGAGAGGAAGATTTCTTTGCCATTTCATAGGAGTCTTTTCACTAGTTAAATTAAAGGGAATGCATCAAAAGAGTTAAAGGAAATTGGTTCTTTTAAGAAAGAACACTTATTTGTACAAATTTGCGCTAAAATGTGTATTTAGATTCTACCACAATATTCTCACTGTTAATACAACTACAACAACAACCACAATATTCTTTATTTTAAGTCGAAAAGTATATCTATAAGCAACGGAAAAGCTCTTCGCATATTTGATGCAGCCATCCAGAAATTGCGCAAGGATTTTTTAAGAAGGCTTAAATAGATTTTGGCATATGGAGAAAGGCGAACTCAACTCGACTTGGCCGCCAGAAAATTGCTTTGCAGAATGAATGCATGCAACTCCGGCGGATTTGTGTTATCCCTCCGTCTTCTTCTTCTTATGCTCCTCTGTTGATGTTGCTGTGACACCAATTCATTACTTATTCTAGCGAATACGACATGAAATGCAATAATGTGCATTGTTTATACCTTATTTCTTAATTTCAAAGAAATTCGCAACAATAATTAAACTTAAATTTTTTAAACAAAATAAGAAATGCGCAACGAAATTTCAAGTGACAAAACAGCTGACTTCGTAAATTCGAAATTCCTATTCCCCAATTATTCTTCTCCCTAGGAGAAAAGAATTGGAGGAATTTTTCCGCGGGAATAAAAAAATCCCCGAGAACAAAATTCCGCGAGAATATTTAGAATTGGTCTGTATGTGATGATGGCGCAAACATTTTATTTTTTTCTTTTTCTTCGGCTTTGTGTATACCTTATTTTAAAGTTGCTTTTAACTCGATTGTATTTAGTGTTTGGGGATAGTAGAGAAGCGAATAACATTGCGAATAATAGCCTAGCTTTGCTTAATGTTCTATGCAGTGCACCACGTTGAAGCACTTTAGTGCTAGTAGCTTGAATGGTGAAAAGATGGATGTAGTCAGAGCGATATTCGAACAATCTAGTGTTGATATCATTTGTGTTTCCGAGACTTGGTTTAAACCTGAAATACTTGATGGCCATTTTTATATAAAGGGATACGTTCTCTATAGAATGGATAGGAAGGTAAAGAAACGTGGTGGTGTTGCTATGTATTGTAAAAAACATCCCAAGTCCAGAATAGTCTCAAGTATAGCTGTCGTGCGTCTATAACCCTAATAAATCTTGTAGTGTGAAGGAATATTTTACAATGTTGTCCTCTGTCGCTGTTGATTACACTGATATAATTATCTGTGGAGATTTTAATGTTAATCTCTTATGTAGTGACCCGTATACCTGTCGTTTGTTAGACGATGTTCCAAGTGTTGGTCTTGAAGTGGTTAATGTGTGCGTACCAACAAGGTATGGACAGAACTGCTGCCCCAGCCTCCATGACTATTTCATTGTGTTCGATACGTCTAATGTTTTAAAGTTTGACCAATTATCCTTTATCTCAGACCATGATATAATTTTCTGTTCATTTTATGTAGTGCTCGATAACCGCAGTGTAGTAGCTAGCCCATCCATTTCACCAGATTATCGTCGACTGGACGTAAATAACCTGGTTGGAGACATCTCCAGCATAAATTGGTCTGCTTTTTGGACTTTGAGTTCGGTGCATGATGTAGTGTAAACAGCCAACAATTTCAATGCCAAATAAGTAAGTCAGTTAATATGCTACCCTGTAACAAAAAAGAGGCTAAATTTTTATCAACATCAAAAAGGCATCTGCTAATTGTTGCTGACTGGGCAATTCATACGATTTAATACAGGTGTGTGTACAACGCTCAACTAAAGCAAATTTGTTGACATTGCATTTCCAACAGAAGTCACAGCTCAACACAGATGTGTAGGCACATATTTTGTGTCGAGTTGTATGTAGGTATGTAAGTATGTATGCTTAAGGTAAATATGTATGTATGTATGCTTAAAGTAAATATGTATGTAAGAATGTGTTTAGAATAATTTAGAATAAATAAGCTGACAATATTTGAATAAAGAAGCATTCGCTCATTCGCACTTACACCTCACAAAACCGACTAATCTTTTATTAACCTTTTATATGGCGATCCTGCCTTGATTATACTGGCTGATTATTCAGCCTAATTCATTGGTAAGGATTATACTGGCTGGTTACAGCCTAAGCCTTGTAAAAGAAGCAAAAAAAGAGAAGATATATAGAACGTGTTTTTCCGAATCCATTTTTTATCGCGGAAAAAACACAAATTTCGCTTTTGCAATGATGTTTTCGATGAATTAAATTTGGGCACCAACGATGAAGATCACATGAAAATTGCGGCAGTTGAAAAACAAATACACTACCTTAGATGCGCTGGCACCCACTTTTGTACCTTTCGAATACCAACATACTTCAAATAAACAACCAGCCAGAAATGTCCAACGGTGATAAGGTGGTATAAACAACAGGACTGGCAGCATAATAACTATAAGTATAAGTAGCTTAATTCTGAAGTCGGTTTGAAATTTAGACATCATTTTTAAGTAGGAAAATATTCGGGCAACCTGACGGCTGCCTAGTGACAAGCAACAATTATATTTTTGCTGTAAACAAATTTTTTTTTTTTCCTAATTATTGAGTTATGTTCCCAGAAGAGCACATACAAAATCAAAATCAAGTGCTTGGCCCTATTCATAAAACTCCCTAAATGTGAAAAAATTTTTTTGAAATGTTTACTGATGTTTTTCCATTATAGAAATTTTTTTAAGCCCAAAATGGCATAGAAAACAAAATGAAAAAAAATAAACTGTATGGTGAATAGTTATCATTTAAAAAAAATTTTCAGAAATTTTTGTAAGAAAAATTAGGAATATCAAAAATGTTAAATTAAACAAATTTTTCCTTAAGAACAAACATTTTAGAAATAAACCTTTTAAATAATAACTTTTGTAATGCTAACTAAATAAAGAAAAAATAATAAAATGGAATGCTTAATATAATAAACATAAAAAACAAAGAAATAAGCATAAATTAGCATTTTTTCACACCCCCGGGGATACCGTGATCCTCCTATTTCTCTGTGTAGCTAGTTGCATTAATTTGTTTCTGAAGTTCTACTCATCCCAAAGCATTTTTAACAAACCATTTTATCTACCATCCCCAATGGGAAGATATCGTTAAACTAAAAAAACAGGAACAAAAAGAAATTTTAATAGAGACACCAAAATACCAAACAAGAAAAGACAAAATGGCACAAACCACAGTAGAATTCTTAAAAACGGCTTCGTCAATTCTGCCTGAGTTTGATGGTAAACATGAGAACTTACATAGCTTCTTAGACGCACTAGATATACTAGAACAAGTTAAGGATACTCACGAGACCATAGCAGTCTCCATGATAAAAACTAAGCTCAAGGGAACAGCTAAAAACCTATTGAGCACTGAAAATTCAATACTAGCAATAAAGCAAAAGTTGAGTTCAGCAATTAAAGGTGAAAATGTGTGGTGTTTGAATATTAGATTTTTATGCGATTAGCAAACTATACCAAATATACATAGATAGCAAATGAGGGCAGAAATTTGCTAAGAAACCACTAGAGAAAAATAGCAAGAAAGTTATTAGTTTGCAAAAATTACCTTGAAGGGAAATAGGAATAAAGAAAAAAAAAACCAATATAAGAAGTATTTTCTTTCTCTCAGAAAATATTTAATGTCCAAAAAAAAAAAATCTTTTCTAACTCTCCTAGTATATGTACGTATGTATGATAAACCTAGAGAACAGGTACAGTTAGGCTCAAACTGAGCTTCCAGTCGAGCTCAGTAGAAACTGAAAAATTTAGTATGTTCGCTAGTCTAAAAAGGTGTACATGCAGTGAAAAAGAAAGAAAAAAGGAAGAATTGAAATGAATACAACATTTTAGGCAAAAAAAAAATGTAATAAGCAAAGTTCGGTTAATTACAATTAAAGTTAAGATTAATTAGGTATTTAAAAAAAAAAAAAAAAGAAAAAAAAATCAAGTAAGGTACCCAGAAGTGTGAAATGTGAAAGAAGAACAAAACTTCTTACAAAGTGCATAAGGTACATACACGTGGGATATATGTAGCTATCAGAGCGCTGATACTACCCCAATTCTTAAAGTTTTAATATTTTTTTTTTTGAATTTTCACTGGAAAATGAATGCAGTCTAAAGAAAAAAAGGGGTTATCATAAAGATAAGAGAGTTTTTTTTTTGCGTGTCGTTCATTCATTTATACATAGATACCTACAATCCTATTGTATATATATACAATTTCCAAAGCCGCTCATCGAGGCTGCGACGAGGGAAGCGCTTCACTTCGGAACCAGTATAGATGACCGTGAGTATTTGAAAATTATATAAAACATTTTTGCTATTTAAAGAAATATTTTTTTTCTGATATAATTTGGTATCAAAACAAGTATAGTAGAAATCAGTAGCGTTTAAACAACTTTTATTACAAGAATATACGTGATTATATATATATATGTTGCCTACATACATATATGTTTAAAGTTTTTTTTTCATGCTTATATACTTGTTTAATGAAAAGAAAAATTTGGTTGTAAAATATTGCCACAAAAAAAAAAAATTAAATTTTTTTCTAGCACCCTAATATACATAATTTTCTGTATGCGCATGAACATACACACGTGCATAGTTACATAAGAAAGTGTTTTTCTTTTGACCGCCGCTCTGAATAGCATAAGCTAGCTTAAATTGTAGGGGAGAGCCGTTTCTTTTGGCAATATACATTTTGCTTCCTCTCTCTAATTCCGAAAATTAATTTTATAACTTTTGTTTGTTTTGATTTGAAGTTTCTACTTCTTTCATATTGAGGTAATCCTATGTAAAGTTAAAAGTCAAGTATAACAACAAAAACATAGGCATGTAGATATAAGTTCAATCCCACTTTTTGAATATATGTACGTTATCTGTGGAAATAAACGAATTTTTGTATTGATAAGAGGAAAATGATCGTTTAAGTTCTTTTCTATCTCTGTCTGAACCCGAAGGTAACGTAAGTTGTAGGAAGGCGGGGCTTTCACCCATTTTTAAAATTTCCCCACAGAAATGAAAGCCGTGGATAGGGAGGGCAACGGGGCAGTTTCACCATCTAAAGCTGCCAGGATTGTAAATGGTAAGGATCTGTAGTGTGGCTAATCACTCAACGTGATTTTGTTGTTGTTATCTTTTTTTTGATGTAGTTCATTTTTTTTTTTGGTAATTGAATTAGTCAGTTCGTTAGTGTGCACATTTTTTTTTTGTATGGCCTACTTGTGTAGACTCACTAGTGTTACCCTTCTTTCTTGAATCCCACGGCAATGGCTGAAACTCCGGGCTGAACAACGAGCAAGGTGCACACGGTGGGGTAACACTGAGAAGGTGGATGTCTGTAGAGGAGCTTTCCAAGCTGCACAGGAGGGATCCATTACATACCTAAAAATCTCTTCCGGGTAAACAAGAAAAAAGGTGGAGATTAGTTGTTGATTTCAGACAAATAAATAAAAAATTAGCAGCTGATAAATCCCTTTTGCCTAGAATAGATGATATTTTGGGTCAATTGGGAAGAGCGAAATATTTCTCATGCCTAGATTTAATGTCAGAATTTCACCAAATATAACTCAGCCCAAAGTCAAGAGATATCACATCCTTTACAGCGGATAACGGTACTTATCGTTTCAAAAGATTACCTTATGGCCTCAAAGTAGCTCCAAACTCATTCCAGAGGATGATGACATTCACATTCGCAGGTCTAAAACCATCACAAGCATTCTTATGCATGGACGATTAAGTTGTTGTTGTAGCAATGTATCGCCCCACCTAATAGCCGCGACCGATCACAAATTGTCATCAATATCCTCTAACGGGAATCCAAGGAATCTTGCTGTTTCGACAGGGGTGGACCATAATGAAAGGGGTGTTAGAGACGTTGGTTCCACATTAAAATTAAAGAGATGGTTGGTGTTTTGGGTACTGTTCCCCGAGTCCTGGATTCACCGGGCAATTCCCGGCATAAAGGTCCGACGCCTGTTTGTTGAGTTCACCAAGGACCTGCTTGTGTTTTTTTGCTTCATACGGCTGAGTTCTCAGGTGCCGTATTTCCTCAAAATACTTACGGAGATGACTCCTTAAGCCCCTAGGCGGTGTTGGCTCATCAATCAGATGTCTGTTTGTATGCCCAAGTTTCTGGGTATTCAACAGGAACTGTTTGGTTAGCATCTCATTTCTCTCCCTGATGGGGAGTATTCTCGCCTCATTATGTAGATGGTGTTCTGGGGACATAAGAAGACAGCCCGTGGCGGTTCTGAGCGCAGTATTTTGGCAGGCCTGTAGCTTCTTCCAGTGGGTAGTTTTTGGGCTTGGCGACCATATAGGGACGCGTAGCACGCAAACGGCTGGCCAATTGCTTTGTATGTGGTAATGAGCGTTTCTTTGTCTTTTCCCCAAGTACTGCCAGCAAGGGATTTGAGGATTTTATTACGGCTCTGGATTTTCGGAACAATTGCGGCTGCGTGCGCACCAAAATGTAGATCCTGATCAAACGTCATACCCAAGATTTTGGGGTGTAGGACAGTCGGTAGCGTAGCGCCATCGACGTGGATGTTCAAAATGGTCAACATTTGGGACGTCCATGTTGTAAATAGGGTCGCGGATGATTTAGTCGGTGATAATTCCAGGTTTCGCGAGGCGAAAAAACTGGAGAGATCAGGAAGGTAGCAGATTCTGTTGCAAAGCTCATCGATCTTTGGGCCCGGGGCTGTGGTCATTATTGTGCATTCATCGGCGTAAGAAAGTATAGTAACTCCTTCTGGTGGCGAAGGTAGTTTAGATATGTAAAGATTAAACAAAAGTAGGGATAGGACACCAATCTGAGGCACCCCTTGTTTAATTCTTCTTGGCTTTGATATTTCGTTTCTGAATTGCGTCGATGCCTGCCGACCACCCAGATAATTTGCGGTCCACCTTTTAAGACATGGGGGAAGGGTACACCCTTCCAAATCCTGCAGTAACGTGCTATGGTTGACTGTATAAAAAGTTTTTGATAGGTCTAGCGCTACGAGTACTGTTCTATGGCGGGGCTTCTGATTTAAACCACAATTTATCTGGGTGCTAATGGCATTTAGCGCGGTGGTGGTCCTATGGAGTTTTCTAAAGCCATGCTGATGACAGACTAGCTGCAAATTTGCTTTGAAGTGGGGGAGGAAAATGGCTTCAAGCGTCTTGGCTACTGGCGTTAGGAGAGATATCGGGCGATATGACTCTCCTATGTTAGCTGGTTTCCCAGTCTTAAGTGGCGGGACCACCTTGGCTATTCTCCATTTTTCGGGTATGACAAAGGTGGAAAGAGACAGGTTGAAGACATGTGCTAAATATTTGAAACCCTGGCCCACTGCTTTGGATGGTTTAGCATAACCGATGGCATCCTCAACCTCTCTGGCGGCGATGGTAATTGGTGACGCGCTGAACTTATGTTTACATGCGTGTCTGTTGGCCCTCCGTCTATTTTTGTCGACCGTAGAATGCATTATGTATTGTCGGCAGAAAGCGCTCGCGCATTTTTTCGCATCCGACAGCACTTTGTCGCCAAAGGCGATGGAAACTTTGTCAATGTGCCTAGACGGAATCGATAGGACTTTACAGTGGACCAAAGTTTACCTACACCGGCAGAGAGGTTACAATCGCTTAGGTGCTCCTCCCATTACGCCCGCTTGTGTTCATCCACAAGCAATCTGATGCGTTGGGTTATATCCCTTATTTGGGGGTCGCCGGGATCGAGCTGTCTTATAAGGTCACGTTCTCTCGCTAAACTTGCGGCCTCTGCCGGGAAAAGGGGCCGAATTTCGGGAATTCTACCGGCGGGAATGAAACGAGCCGAGGCGGATTCAATGACCTTGCGGAAAGCACGCTCCCCTTGGCGGGCATCAGCTGGGATAGGGAGGGCAGCAAAGCGTTTGTCTGTAAATGCGAATGCCATAGATCGTGATGGGCATTGAAATCGCCTAAGATAATGCGATTGTTTCCAGTGAGTACGCCGCTGATATCAGGGCGGTATTCACTGGGGCAACAGGTGACAGGAGGGATGTAGATGTTGATGATTTCTAGATTTGCATCGCTCGACCGGACAGATAGCCGACGTTCTAAGAAACTGTTCCTGCGGTTGATGTCGGGATCAAATATATGATATTGCACAGTGTGGTGTATGATAAACGCGAGGCCGCCTCCATTTCCGCTCTCGCGATCTTTTCTGTGGACATTATACCCAGAACAGGTCTGCAATGCAGATCTTGCTGTGAGTTTAGTCTCTGGAATCGCAGCAATGCGGATGTTGCGCCGCTTCATGAAGTCGACTATCAGTGATCTTCCCAGTTAATCCGTTACAGTTTAACTGCAGAATTCTAAAGTGCATAGGGGGAGACGTTGTCACTCTGGCAGTAAGTGACGGGTGACTACGCCTGGGTTGTGGAAGGCCAGTACGCGATTTTGAGGCCCTGGAACTAGACGTCCTTGGGTAGGCATTGGGGTACCCGGTGTATTTGGGTATTCGGCCTGGCACCATGGCGCAATGAAACCTGGGGGGGGGGGGGGGGGGGGGGGTTGCCGTCGCGGAGACCAGAACATCTAGGAAAGTGGCACCGTCCATGGCAGGAGCTGCATTGGGCGGATTTCGCAAACGTATATATTCTATGCTGGCAAAGGGAGGTAGGGACTAAGAGTCTGTTTTCCTGACCTACACAATTGCTGCCGGAAAAGAGGGGGAAGAAGACGGGGGCAGGGGCTGATGCTCGGCATTGCTCCCGACTCTACTACGGAGATTGTAGGTATGAGTGGGAGCAGCCGTGTGAGTTGGTGGCGCCGTGGGGCGCGAGCAACAGCGAGTACTTGTTGTGGCATGATGAGCAGGTAGCGGAGGGGCGCTAAGGCGCAGACTACGGGACGTCCTAGGACCTGAACAGCAAGCTGCCACAAAAGATTTATAGATGTTACGTGGACGTCTAGTTTTGGGGTCTAGGCCAGAACAACCTGTCCGATGCAACCATCCCCCTTACACGAGACACACTGACAAGAGTATGCCCGTCCTAAAAAGATTCCTTTCCGGCAGATGCAGCAAAACGATTTCTCAGGACCGGGGTCAGGAGACGCACCCGGATTGGGTTCGATACCTTCCCGGAGCAAGAGAATATGGAGCAGTCCCACTGCAAGGAGCTGCTGGGAGGATGACAATTTGTGGGAGGGACGCAACAAATTAAGTGGGGTTACACTGAAATGGCAGTCCTTGGTCAGGAAAAATCCCGAGTCGCTCCGGCACATAGAACCGACGGCCTTGGGAAGCCGTAGTCGTATTAGGATGCTCCGAAAAACATATGATTAAAAATTTACCGGATGTATTCTCCACATGCAGAAAATATAATTTAAAATAACATGCGGAAAAATGTTTATTTTGCAGCCAAGAAGTTACTTATTTTGGACATAAATGCACAAGTACTGACATTTTACCAGACCCAAATAAATTTAAAATTGTTCAAAATTACCCAACTCCCAAAAATGCCGATGAAGCAAAAAGATTTGTCGCATTTTGTAATTATTATAGAAGATTCATACCAAATTTCGCGGAATACGCCAGGATTCTAACAAGACTTAGTAAGAAAAATGTAATTTTCAATTGGACAGACGACTGCGAGAAATCTTTTAGCTACCTAAAAAATGCATTAATTAGTCCAAATATCCTAAAATAACCCAAGAGAGTTCTTTATTACAACTGACACAAGTGGTTATGCTTGCGGTGCTGTGCTAAGCCAAGAGTATGAAGGAAATCATTTACCCATTGCCTACGCCTCAAGATCATTTACAAAAGGCGAAATAAATAAAGCCACGATCGAAAAAGAATTGGCGGCCATACATTGGGCAATTATATATTTTAGACCATATGGGTATGGCAGAAAATTCACAGTGAAAACGGATCATCGACCTTTAACATATTTATTCTCAATGAAAAATCCTTCATCTAAATTAACTAGAATCAGGTTAGATTTGGAAGAGTATGACTTTGGGGTGGAGTACATAGCCGGAAAAGAAAATTACTTGGCAGACGCTCGGTCACGAATGGATATCAATTATTTGAAAATGAGAAATGTCAGTACAGGCATGTAAAAGAATGAAAGTCACGACAAGATCGCAAACTAAAAAGAATTCCAGTAATAACAGTAATAGAAATGAAGAGAAGAAAAGTCACAAAGAGAACACTATAGTATACGAAGCGCTTAATAAATGTGAAGTTAAAAGACTAGTCCAGCTCGTTTTCGATCCTCCGAAATTATATTTCAAAAAAGGAAAGAAAATTTGTAGTGAAGTAAATATAGAGAATCAAATTGTTGAGGCGAAGATTGAGTTAATTTTAATTCTTTACCAGGTTTATGGAAAAGGCGGGCAATTTGGGAATTAAGAAAATACAGTTGTCCTTAGGAGACAAATTGTTTAATTATACTCGGGTAGACACATTTAAAGAAATAGGTACGAAAGATCTCAAAAATTTAAATATTACATTAACTCCCGAGGTTGTGCATGTGACGGAAAATGATAAAATTAAAAAGATTCTTCAAAAATATCACGATGATCCTGTTAATGGTGGCTACCCAGGAATCAAGCGTACAACTAATAAAATAAGACAAAAATATTACTGGAAAAATATGAAAGATGATATAGGAAAATATATAAAGAAATGCGAATAAAATTTATAAAAATTTAAAAGAACCAATGATTTTGACTGAAACACCACCGAAGGCGTTCGAAACAGTACAAATAGATACAATTGGACCTTTACCAAGATCATTAAATGGAAACGAATACACTGTCACTCTGATATGTGATTTAACAATATACTTAGTTGCAATTCCTATACAGAGCAAATTTCATCGAAAATTTCATCTTAATTTATGGAATAACGGATGTGGGATCTGAATATAAAAATAGCTTGTTTGAAGAACTATGTAAGCTTCTCAATATTGAGCACAAAACATCTACGGCGTATCACCACCAAACGTTAGGCACTGTTGAACGTAGCCATAGAACTTTCAATGCATATGTGCGTTCATACATATCCATTAACAAAGATGACTGGGATGAGTATCTTAAATATTTTGCATATTGTTACAATACTGCCCCATCTACAGTCCATAACTATTGCCCATTCGAATTGATCTTTGGCAAAAAACCCCAGACTTACGAATTTTTACAAGAAAATACGGTAAGCCCATTATACAATTATGAGGCTTACGATAAAGAAATTAAATATAGGTTAGAAATAGCACAGGATAGAGCCTTTAAATTAGTAGAAGAGGCTAAAGAAAAACAAAAGATTAGTTATGTTAAAAATATTCACTATAAGGAAATAAATATAGGAGATGTAGTGTTAAAAAAAATGAAGCAGGTCATAAGTTAGATAGTAGATATAAAGGGCCCTATAAGGTAGAAAAAATGGATAAAAATAATAATTTTACTCTAATACCCCATAAAGTAGAAAATATCGATAATAAAAATAATGACACTTTAATCCCATCTAGAATAGGAAATGAGGATAAGCAAAAATTTCCCAGTAACATAGAAAATAATGATACACAAAAATAGACTTAAATTAATAGAATAAGTAAATTTTCAACCTACAAACATAAAATACAAAATATAGAATTAATTTATACCTAACTAAATAAAAATAGAGTGCTCATGCATTCTCCAAATGCATAAGCATTCTGAAAAAGAGAGATGTAGTGGAAACAGCCAGCAATTTCAATGCCAAATAAGTAAATCAGTTAATATGCTACCCTGTAACAAAAAGAGTCTAAATTTTCATCAACACAAAAAGGCATCTGCTAATTGTTGCTGACAGAGCAATTCACACGATTTAATACAGGTGTGTGTACAACGCTCAACTAAACCAAATTTGCACACCGGCAAATTTGTTGACATTGCATTTCCCACAGAAGTCACAACTCAATACAGATGTGTAGGTACATATTTTGGGTCGAGTTGTATGTAGGTATGTAAGTATGTATGCTTAAGGTAAATATGTATGTAAGGATGTATGCTTAAAGTAAATATATATGTAAGAATATGTTTAGAATAATTTAGTATAAATAAGCTGACAATATTTGAATAAAGAAGCATTCGCTCATTCGCACTTACACCTCACAAAACCGACTACTCTTTTATAATGAAAAGCTGAGATTCTTGAATGAAATTATTTTAAACCTCTATACAACTCACGTTACTTCTCGGGCATATAGCAGCAGATCTTCCTCTTGCCCTTGGTTTAATAAATCCGTCCGTGCTATGATCATGAAGCGCAATAAGCTTTATTCCCTCTGGAAAAATAACTGAAGCGACGCTAATTGGCGTGCATACAAACATACACGAAATGAGACCACAGCCTTTATAAGGAAAGAAAAATGCAAGTATTACAGTAAAATGTTGAATGTATCGGTACCTAATCATGTTTTGTGGCGTAATTTGAAAAACCTTCGCGTGCACGTGAGTGAGAGCTCTGATTGTTCTCTTAATCCTGAAGACCTTAATGCAGATTTTGTGAATCGTGTTAATACCTGTTTCACTACTCGTCCCTTATAAGTGGTTCCTGTTTGTCATGCCTTCGAGTTTGCAGCTGTTTCGGAACTTGATGTGGCGAGATGCATAAATAAAATAAGGTCGAATGCTATCGGTGAGGACAATATACCGATCAAATTTGTTAAATTAATTGCCCCGTACATTCTTCCTACATTGACACATATTATCAACCAAAGTATTACTACCTCTTGTTTCCCTGATGTATGGAAGGTTGCCACGGTTATACCCATTCCAAAAACTAAGTTTGCGGATTGTCCTAGTGACTTTCGGCCTATAAGCATTTTGCCAGCACTTTCGAGAGTATTTGAGATATTGTTGTCGGAACCAATTCAAGACTACGTTAGCAAACATAGCCTGCTATCACCATTTCAGTCAGGCTTCCGATCAAAGCACAGTTTTGCAATTATATTTGGAAGATCTGTTTCCTGTGTTCGCTTCCGTACCGTCGCTCGACAGCGGCCATCAATGCTTCAACTGTAACGTTCGTACTCTGGGATGGTCCGTAATATCTCAGCCTAGTCCTTTTAAAGCAACAATCAATGCAGCAACTTTATCTTCTTCCAGTTGTTCGCTGCTGACGTCTTCTCAAATTGGAGCTTAAATACCTGGAAAGGAACAGAACCATCAAAAGTTGGGGATTTTACCTTCAGAGTAGACGTTGAAGTGATTGGACGGTTCAATTGTAACTCCTGAATCTGATCTTTCAAAGCATCCATCTCGGCCTCCATTTTATCGTCTTTCACTAAAAACCTCCAGCTGCGATGCGAATTTTGTTTCCTGTGCCTCCAACTGTGAGGATATGCGATCCTCTTGTGCTTTCAACTGCTCAGCCAACTGAGATGTCATATATGTCTTCTGTTCTTCCAGTTGTGTTGCCATATATGTCTTCTGTTCTTCCAGTTGGGATGACATATGCGACGACATTTCTGAAATGCGTGCCTCATGTGCTTCCATCTTGGATGTTATACGGTTCTCCTGCGATTCCCGTTGAGATGACACTGTCGATGTTTGTGCAGATATTGCAGCCAATATCATGTTCAAGTCTGTGCTGTTAACTGCCTGCGATGTTTCGTTTTTCTATTAAATTTTTTTTTGTTGTCTCGTCCCCATCAGGATGAAAGGCATCATCGTCCACATTAATTCCTTCCGTCTCCATAGCGTCTCATAGCCGTGCTTGAAGTTCGATCTTATTGCCGGTTGTATTCAATACACGGTTCTCCAACTCCTTTTTCAGTTACTGGATCCTTAATTCACTTTGCCATGTCCTTGTTGTCCTTTGGAATTTATTCAACAATTGTCTTCTGGCACCAATTGTAACGGATTTAAGGAAACTCCACTTATTTGCAACCTTCTACCAACGTTCGTATCGCTGAATTGTTAAATAAAACACTCCAATATTCTGTATTAAAAAATGATCTTTATTAGACTACTGTGGGAGTACTTTGCAATTTAACTTCACTTCGCAACTGATTGCGTTTTTAAATAGAACTGATTACAGATTACTCAGCTTTCGCTGCTTTTATACTCTGTGCCCAAATGTCTAGACGTTTCTTCTGCTAGAATTTTCTACTTGGTTACCAGCTATACGCTACCAGCTATAAACTACAGATACACGTTTATAGCCTCTCGCATGGCCATATGCGCATGCATATGTGAGTAATACCTCCACCGATGACTACATCTGTATGTGAGTTATTTCTTTGTTGCCTGTATGTGGGTAAATGATGATTAATGTGTTTCTTTTGTTGTGCCTTTATTTAATAACCTTAGAGATGGTAATATTCGTCACACTGTCCTCCGCCTAAGTCTCTCGATCAGGCAAATTTTCCGGTCTACACGCTGCCAGCCTTTCCAAATGAACCACTTTCATTTTGTTTCGTGGTTTGCCAAAGGTTTGTATGCGGTAAACTACATCGTTGATCCGTTTACAACTTTGTATGGGCCTTCCCAATTACACTGCAATTTCGGGGACAAGCCTTTTTTTTCGTTGTGGGTGGTATAGCAGCACCAAATCTCCTTCCCGAAAACCTTTCGAATTAATTGCTTTATCATATCTGGCTTTCATCTTGTCACTCATAACCTTGGTTCGTTGTCTTACAAGATCGTATATTTCCCTCATCATCAGGTATCTACTTATATTAATGACTAGAATGGCATGCGGGTTAAATCTAAAGTTATATCACTGGTAAGTATCTAAGCCTATATCTCAGATATCTACCTAAATCTATATCACAGTTTTTAGTATGTTAGTAAAAAAATATCACAGAAACTATAAAATAATAATAAAAATAGGAAAAAAATAAAATAAATAATAAATAAATAATAAAAGAATAATAAACAAATGAATAAATAAATAAATAAGGTCAATTATAAACACGGTCATATCTACCTAAATCTATATCACATTTTTAGTATGTTAGTAAAAACATATCACAGAAACTATAAAATAATAATAAAAATAGAAATAAATAAAATAAATAATAAAAGAATAACAAAAAAATGAATAAATAAATAAATAAGGTCATAAAAATAAATAATTGCATAAATAATTACCCTAATGGTCAAGCTAAACAAACACACACACATTACCATCACTCGTACGTGGGTAAGGGCCCATAAAGTCTATAAACAATCGTTGGAAAGGTCTCTCAGTTACGTGTTGCTTTCCCATAGGGGGTTTGTGAAAAGAGTTTTGGGTTTTATTTCCCTTACAGACTTCTCGCATTCCCTAACATAATTTTGAACATCTGTTACCATACCAGGCCAGTAGTATTTTTCGCGTATTCGGGGTAACGTTTTATGGATGCCTCCGTGCCCAGCAGAAGGTGAGCTGTGGGAGGCTTTTCATTTCATTTTTTTCATTTATTAATCATTTTTTAATGCTATGTACATATTTTAAATTTCCATATTGTATTCAACACATTAACTATAACATAGCTTAAGAAAGGTAGATGGCAATTAATATTTTAAGAATTAAAATAGTACTAATCCCATTTTCAATAATTATATACTGTTTTTGTTTTTGTGTGGGGTGTACATTAAACATTTACTAAAACTAAAAAATTTATTAAAAAAGAACTTCAGTTAAAATTATTTTTATATTTTTAATTTTTTATAATATCGCCCTCAGCAGCGATTCCAGTTCATAATGATTATGTCCAAGCAGATACAGTTTAACTGTTTTTTGAAAGAAGTTAAAATTTCTAATAACCTGTATAGTGTTAGGAAGGGAGTTGAAGAACTTGCGCGACGTGTAAATATAAAAGCTTCTAAAGTGTGACGTTCTAGAATACGGAATTTGTACAGTTGGAAGTATATTCCTACGTAAGTTATAGACTTCTGAGGGAAAGCTTTCCAGGTAACCTGAACGAATAAAGAAAATACTCATGACTTTATATAAATACAAATGACGGCACGGTAGTATACCCAGTCTCCTAAAAAGCGGCATAGAGTGAGATCTATATTTTGCACTACAGATATGTCTAATAATTCCCTTTTGAATCGTTACAAGTGGGGACAGTTTATTTGCCGAGGCGCCACCCCAGCAGCTGATACCATATTGAAGTTTAGATTGGAATATGCCGTAGTAAACAGTTTTTAAAGTAGATACAGTGCAACACTTTTTGAGACGATATAACTGCCCAGTAGTATAGAGAAAATACTGTTTCAATGTATGGATGTGCGCAGACCAATTCACACGATTGTCAATTATTATACCAAGATATTTAAAATTCTGAACAACATCAACTCTGAATCAGTTGTCGCTGCATTGAATATTGCAATGGAAAGAACTTATCGCAATATTCTGAGTGCACTCCATATGGTGTAAGTTAAAACGGAGGCATTCTTCGGCATGAAATATAATATCACAGCTAGGCTTCCACCAATCCTGCACGCAATTCCGACGGCACCCAGAGTTTCCAGGCTTGGTCCTGCTGAAGATCGTCCCCCGGTTAAACTGAGTCCGTCTATAAACATACCCGTCTGATACGCACAACTCTGGTAGTCTATGTTAATTCTCTGTCACAGTTTTCTTAAGTTAGCCATACTCTTCCGTTTTAAAGCATGGTGAGTCCAAGTCGATGTCCATTAGTCTGTCAGATAGCTTAATTTCGTCCATTTGTGCTCGCGACAGTGTATCTGGGACGACGTTAAGTGCTCCTCTCCTATGCTCTATTTCAAAATCGTATGCCTGCAACTTCAAACTCCATCGCGCGAGTCTCCCAGAAAGATCTTTCTGGTTCATCAACCATTTGAGACTCGCGTAATCGGTGATGATTGTGAACGGCAACCCTTCGACGTACGGCCTAAATCTCTTCACACTGATCACTGCCGCGATGCACTCCAGCTCTGTTATGCTATAGTTTCGTTGTGCTTTGTTCATTCTTACGAAAACGTAAGCTATCGGTCTTTCGTTGTTCTCGTCGTCCAACTGGAAGAGTACCCCGCCCACACCGTCTGTCGAAGCATCGCACTGGATATAAAATCTTCTGTCCAAGTCAAGGTGTACCAGTACGAGAGCCGAAATTAGGCTTTGTTTTAATCGCTCAAACGACTCTCGTCTCGTCAGTCATCGTGAACTTTTTAATTTTGTCTGTAGTGAGACAGTCGTGCAGCGGAGCTGCAATGGTTGGGTAGTCTTGGATAAAACGACGGTACCAGCCTGACATCCCTAGAAACCGTCGGAGCTGCTTTGGTATTTTGGCTCGGGGAAATCCCTCACAGCAGCAACTTTGTTCGCTTCGGTACGGATGCATCCATCGCCCACTACATAACCTAAGTACCTAACTTCTTTAAAACAAAATTTACTCTTTTCCACATTAATAGTACGGTTAGCATCACGTAAACATCTAGCGGCCTTTTCCAACAAACATAAATGGGACGAAAAATCAACAGAACATACCAACAAATCGTCTAAATATACAAAAACAGAATCACGTAAAGAAGCGGGTTTAACCTTGTCCATTAACTTACACATTCTTTGTGCTGCGTTGCACAGTCCAAACGGCATGACTGATATAGGGGACGCCCTGGCACTGTAAATGCTGTCTTTTCCCTAGATTTCTTCCCGAGCGGGATCTGCCAAAAAGCATCTTTTAAATCTATTGCCGAAATGAACCTAGTGTTCTGAAATCGGCTAATGATCCCGTCGATATGTGGCAGTGGGTATGCATCCTTAATGGTTCACTCATTATGTCGAGGCACAGACGCTTCTTTTCACCTTTTATCACCAGCGCCAAAGGGGAGCTCCAGCTATTATTGCTCTCTGTAGGGTTTCTATTATTCTTAAATTTCACTTGTTAATTTTGTACTTTATTAATTTGAATATTTTTTATTTATCGTATAAACTTTTGTTCAAGAAAATTTTTTAATACTTCAAAAAAATATAGATATTATTATTCGAATTTTACAATTACATAATGTGAATAGATATTCTCTTTAAATAAAATAAAATATAATTTATTTAACTATAGTGTTAAACTATATTTTTATTAAAAAATTTATTTTATATTAAAATTAAATATTTTCACCTTTTAACAATTAAAACAAGTAAGGAAGGTTAAGTTCGGGTGTAACCGAACATTACATACTCAGTTGAGAGCTATGGTGACAACATAAGGGAAAATAACCATGTAGGAAAATGAACCGAGGGAAAACCTGGAATATGTTTGTATGACATGTGTATCAAATGAAAGGCATTAAAGAGTATTTTATGAGGGAGTGGGCCATAGTTCTATAGGTGGACGCCATTTAGGGATATAGCCATAAAGGTGGATCAGGGTTGACTCTAGAATGCGTTTGTACGATATGGGTATCAAATGAAAGGTGTTAATGAGTATTTTAAAAGGGAGTAATCCTTAGTTCCATAGGTGGACGCCGTTTCGAGATATCGTCACAAAGGTGGACCAGGGGTGACTCTAGAATGTGTTTGTACGATATGGGTATCAAATTATAGGTATTAATGAGGGTTTTAAAAGGGAGTGGTGGTTGTTGTATAGGTGGTCGCCTTTTCGAGATATCGCCATAAAGGTGGACCAGGGGTGACTCTAGAATGCGTTTGTACGATATGGGTATCAAATGAAAGGCGTTAATGAGTATTTTAAAAGGGAGTAATCCTTAGTTCCATAGGTGGACGCCGTTTCGAGATATCGCTATAAAGGTGGACCAGGGGTGACCCTAGAATTTGTTTGTTCAATATGGGCATCAAAAGAAAGGTGTTAATGAGTATTTTAAAAGGGAGTGGGCCTTAGTTCTATAGGTGTACGCCTTTTCGAGGTATCGCAACAAAGGTGGACCAGGGGTGACTCTAGACTTTGTTTGTACGATATGGGTATCAAATGAAAGGTGTTAATGAGTATTTTAAAAGGGCGTGGGAATTAGTTCTATAGGTGGACGCCTTTTCGAGATATCGCCATAAAGGTGGACCAGGGGTGACTCTAGAATGTGTTTGTACGATATGGGTATCAAATTATAGGTATTAATGAGGGTTTTAAAAGGGAGTGGCCTTCGTTCTATAGGTGTTCGCCTTTTCGAGATATCGCCATAAAGGTGGACCAGGGGTGACTTTAGAATATGTTTGTACGATATGGGTATCAAATGAAAGGTTTTAATGAGTATTTTAAAAGGGCGTGGGACTTAGTTCTATAGGTGGACGCCTTTTCGAGATATCGCCATAAAGGTGGACCAGGGGTGACTCTAGAATAAGTTTGTACGATATGGGTATCAAATTAAAGGTATTATTGAGAGTTTTAAAAGTGAGTGGTGGTAGTTGCATATGTGAAGGCATTTTCCAGATATCGACCAAAATGTGGACCAGGGTGACCCAGAACATCATCTGTTGGATACCGCTAATTTATTTATATATGTAGTATCTGCCAAGATTTTAAGGGTTTTTTATTTCGCCCTGCAGAACTTTTTTAATTTTCTTCTACTTAATATGGTAGGTGTCACAACCATTTTATAAAGTTTTTTCTAAAGTTATATTTCGCGTCAATAAAACAATCCAATTACCTTACCATGTTTCATCCCTTTTTTCGTATTTGGTATAAAATTATGGCATTTTTTTCATTTTTCGTAATTTTCGATATCGAAAAAGTGGGCGTGGTCATAGTCGGATTTCGTTCATTTTTCATACCAAGATAAAGTGAGTTCAAGTAAGCACGTGAACTAAGTTCATTAAAGATATGCCGATTTTTGCTCAAGTTATCGTGTTAACGGCCATGCGGAAGGACAGACGGACGACTGTGTATAAAAACTGGGCGTGGCATCAACCGATTTCGCCCATTTTCACAGAAAACAGTTAACGTTATAAAATCTATGCCCATACCAAATTTCAAAAGGATTGGTTAGTTTTTGTTCGAATTATGGCGTTAAAAGTATCCTAGACAAATTAAATGAAAAAGGGCGGAGCCACGCCTATTTTGAAATTTTCTTTTATTTTTGTATTTTGTTGCACCATATCATTACTGGAGTTGAATGTTGACATAATTTACTTATATACTGTAAAGATATTAAATTTATTGTTAAAATTTTACTTTAAAAAAAATTTTTTTTTTAAAGTAGGCGTGGTCTTTCTCCGATTTTGCTAATTTTTATTGAGCGCACATATATTAATAGCAGTAACGTTCCTGCCAAAGTTCATCATGATATCTTCAACGACTGCCAAATTACAGCTTGCAAAACTTCTAAATTACCTTCTTTTAAAAGTGGGCGGTGCCACGCCCATTGTCCAAAATTTTACTAATTTTCTATTCTGCGTCATAAGTTCAACTCATCTACCAAGTTTCGTCGCTTTATCTGTCTTTTGTAATGAATTATCGCACTTTTTCGGTTTTTCGAAATTTTCGATATCGAAAAAGTGGGCGTGGTTATAGTCCGATATCGTTCATTTTAAATAGCGATCTGAGATGAGTGCTCAGGAATCTACATACCAAATTTCATCAAGATACCTCAAAATTTACTCAAGTTATCGTGTTAACGGACGGACGGACGGACATGGCTCAATCAAATTTTTTTTCGATCCTGATTATTTTGATATATGGAAGTCTATATCTATCTCGATTCCTTTATATATGTACAACCAACCGTTATCCAATCAAACTTAATATACTCTGTGAGCTCTGCTCAACTGAGTATAAAAATAACTGATTTGAAAATTTTCATTTTGAAAGAACATTAAAGTAAAGTAAAATAAAAAAAATTTACAAAAATACAGTATATTTAACTTAAGTGATAACCCTATATTTACTCCCCCTATAGTTGATAATACAACTATATATTTTTAAAATTTCATTTATTTTTGTTTTAAAATATTAATATTAACATTGATTGTAAAATTCTAATACTAATAACTTTATTTTTTTTTTAAGTATTAAAAAATTTTCTTGAACAAAAGTTTATACGATAAAATAAAAAAATATTCAAATTAATAAAGTACAAAATTAACAAGTGAAATTTAGGAATAATATAAACCCTATATGTACTCCCCCTGCAGTGAAACTAAAAATTAATTTTTTTTTAATGTTAATTTACAGTGTATATTGATTACTGTAAGAATTTTGTATTGTAGTTTGAAAATCGTTTGACTTTTATGTTGTAAATATATTGTAATTTTTTGTTTTTTAATTGTCCGAATTTTGAGAAAGTGTTTATGTAATTGTGTTAAGTTTACGTTGGTATTGATGTAAGTACCCACTCTTTTGATGATCGATGTACTTGATAGTTTGTTTTTAGTTGTTCTTATTGTTTGGTTATTGTATTACTTGTGAAATTTGCTGAGTTGTTACCTTATTACCTATTTTATGTATATTAATATTTGGTTGTGTTATTGCTATGTTGTTGAGGTTAAAAATAACTTAATAGTTGTTTGTTAAATATTGTCAATTATAATGATGTGTTTGAATAACCTTATATACCTCCTCATCTAATTTCAGTTAATACTTTCAGATATAATATTGACAACGAAAAATTCCAGTTGTATGGGAGGTGCCACGCCCCCTTTTTCTTTATACCCAGTTTTTCTGGAGGGGGTAGGGATTGGTCTTATATAACCACTCACCTACTTTCAGTCTTCTAGCCTTAATACTTTCAGATATATTTACTACGAAAAATTCCAGTTGTATGGGAGGTGCCACGCCCCTTTGTCGAAAACTTTTTTTATATAGCCTACCATAGATTGACGCACTCAGGGTATGTCGTGGCAAATTTTCGTTCGATCCCATTCTGCGGTTTAGGCTGCAAGTCCAAACATACATACAGACATACTTTCACAAATATATAGTAGATATATTTTATATGTTAATATATAATTGTATCTGCATAATGCATGTTTTTAATTTTTGAGTAATTGTTTACACAAAGTTGCCATCTACTATCATTGAACCTCATTCAAGGTTCTCAAACACATCATATAATTGATAATACATCTATCACGCCAAAACCAAGCATCCTATCGAGCTCTTCAAAAACTAGCTTTGGGATCGCTGGTGATATAGGGTAATGCCTTTGCTTGACTGTAATGTTTTCATTTGTGACTTCTATCACGTGTTCCTCCACGTTCGTTTTCCCCAAACTTAGGACCGCAAATGAGGGAAACTACGCCTTGACATTTTCCAACGCCACATTTTGCTCTCTGGTCAGAACATGCTGTACCGCTACAAATGATAAGTCGCCTTCGGCGGGTACAAGTTCTGCAACGTCAGTGTGAGTTGGATGCGATAGAACCCCCACAACTAACAACATTCAGATCGAAAGCCTGCCAAAAGTCTACCCCTAAATACTCCTCTTGCTGGAGGCCTGGCACGATGAGAAATTCTAGGTCCCTATATATTCCATCCAAGAAGACAGAGTGATAGCACCAACCACTGGCGTTTCGCCACCATTCGCTGTGCGTATGTTTTGATTGGCCAGTGGGATGATGCTATCCTCCCTGCCTTCTATCAGCTTCTCATAATTTTACCTAGACAAATCGCACTAGCACCTGAATCCAGCAAAGCTACGACATCTAGATCTCCGATTTTCGTCTTCGCAAAGAAACGATTGTCGCCCTTCATTGTTATAGTCCATTTGGGAGGGTCACCTTTGGAACGCACCTACCGGCTAGTGGTAGCAAACAAAAAGGTGCCATGGAAATTTTGAACGAAATGAACACTAGATGTCGCCACCGCCGCGGGAAGCCATTTTGCCAAAAGAAAGGACACACGCTGTTTCCGGAAAAGAAACAGAGGGAGAAAAATTTACAGCGTCAGCAGGCAGAAAAAATCACGGCAAGGAAAAATTAAATATTCCTTAAATTTGCCTAAAATTCCGGGAAAAAGCATTCCCACCTAAACGAAAAACCAATTGGCAAACGCGTTAGCTAGTAATTGTGAAAAAAAAATAACATAAAACTGGAGCCGCAGAAAAAGCAAAAAACCAATCGAAGAAGCAGATCGTTTTCCCTTTTGGATGAAAATTTTTTTTTCTTCTCGAAATTTGCTGCTTTTGTTTTTTTCGATACGGTCCGATGTACATACATATGTACACATGAAAGTAAAATCACAGCTGCCAAAGATATTAACACATATTGCTAGCTATTTTCTTCTGTAACATGTTAAACAAATGTTTAACGAAAGCTACGTAAACGAAAGTCAAAAATGTTTTGCAGGAGATTGGAAAATCTTAAGTAGACACTTAGAATATCTGTAAACTTTGCGAGTACGCATTTTAACATTTTCTTCCATATAGAAATAATTTTCCAATCGTAAACTAAAGTTTCGATAATAATTGTCAAAAATCATCGGGAATTCGGTTAGACTACAACCTTGTAATGCCAGCCTAAAATTAGTGAATTACAAAAAGCTGCATACTCAAACATTTCAATAAGGTTCTGAAGTAAAATTTCGAATTTTTTTCCAAAAATGATTTAGAAGCTGGTTTACAATTCATCCAAGTTTTTCTTAATAAAAAAAAGAGGAGGAAAATGAATTTGAATTTGCAGATAATCTTTGGTGCTAATTTTTAACTCGGAAGTGTACGTTAACTTGCGCTGAAACTTAATGTAAAATATGGTTATTGAAAAAGGTATCAATTGTTGAATTGTGCTGTTATTTAATGCGTGTAGATACCTAGCCATTAAGTATGTATTAATTAAGAGTGAAGAAAATAAATTTTCAAAGTTGCAAACACCAAAAACATATGTAATGTAAATTTTTTTTAAGAAAATATGCAGGATCATTTTAAAAATCTCATCGTCATTGTTAAATAAAAAAAAAATAAATAACATGAGGCACGACAATATAGCTCATAAGCACTAAAAAGTTCAAAAAAAAATTAAACTTTATTAGCCATAACATTTTTTTTTCTTAACTAATCAAGGAAATGAATTGTCAATAAATTTGAGTTATAAATGGGAATGCTGGCAATCCTTTTTATTTAGAAGGCACTAGGTAAAGCAGGTAAGGGGCCAACGAAAATCTAGGTGCGTCGGTGGCCATCGATTTGAGGGTGGGTTAATGCACCGGGCGTCGCAACAACACCCGCGGCGCCCCTCTATATATTCGGCCCATTTCTTTTTTGTTTGTTTTTCTTTAAAATTTTCAGCGGTTTTTTGTTTTGAGTTAGATTTCCGGTCATTTCCGGTTCGGTAATTTTTTTTGTGTTTAGTTTTTTTTGAATTTTTATATTTTGAATGTTTAACGGTCTGTCCGTGGCATCCGGTTCGACCGGATGTTGTTTTATTTTGAATTATAAGCGTTTTCGAGTCGGCTCTGCGCTTCTGTCAGTTTTTTTGAATTAGACAGCTGAGTTTTTTGAATAGGCATGATATGACTTTTTTTTTGTTATGGCGCAGGAACAGTAAGGTTGGCAAGGACCCCGCCCAGCCGACATGACTAGCCACAGAGCACCCCCCAGATCATGCCGACTGCCTTCCTTACTGCTCCATCAAAGATGCGATTCCATAACATCATCGTTACGATGGTCGATATTATTTTATTGACAATTATTCTCATGTTTTTCTCTTTTCTCGCATTTTCTTAATTTTTTTGTAGTTCCCACTTTTCTTCCGAGTTAAGATTTCCTCGCAAAAGATCCGATGTCGCGCCGCCTCATACTCTAGCTTCCTTTGGTGTAGGCTCTTTGGCTCGGATCTCCCCACACATACATTTTCAACACACACGCTGTCGTCCGCCCTTTTTAAAATTTTGAGGCTGGGTCGGTTTCCGGGTAGTCTGTCCCCTGGCGAGAGCACCCGGCAATCTCGGCCAGTTAGGAGTTTCCCTTACCCGCTTTATAAACACAAAACGACATATCACCCCACCCGCAAAACATACCATATGATGAAAGGACGATTTACAACGATTATCTCTTTTCGAATCGGACGAATTTTTAACACAAAAGTCAACAGGCATTCCACAAGAAGAACATAACATCAGGTGAAAAGGCGACGCACAAAACGAATTGGTGGTGGGTTTGGAGTTGCTCAAAGGTTTGTGTTGGCTCGTAACTCCAGGTATTGGATGATATGATTGTTGGTTTGGCCGGTTCGTGATGGCCTCCACGGGTTGCCTATTAATCCCCTCATCCCCAGGTGTAACTTCGGGATATTCCAGCTTGTTGACCGGTTCGGGACGAGTTCGGTTCTCCTTTATGAGCCGCTCTGCCCTCCTACACTCAGCCTTAAGCTCCGCCAACGTGTCCATTTTCGATGCCAAGGTTAAGTTCTCAAGGTAGGGTTTCAGGTTGCCCGTTATAATACCCACTAATTCCTTTTCTTGTATGTTTTTCCGTAGGCGGAAAGTCAGGTTATGGACCTCACCGTAGAAGTCGTCGAACCCTTCTTGTGGCTGCTGTTTGCGTTCCACGATTTCCCGTATAATTTCGTAATCGCACTCTGCAGTCTTGAAGTGAGCTAGAAGTTTGGCTTTGAGTTTGAAATACCCAAACTCCGGTTCATCCGGTGGTTATCAAAAAAAGGAATGTTCTTCTTTGAAAAAAACTCGAAAGAATTAAACAAACAAAAATTAAAAAGAAAACGGTTTAGAAACTAAAACTTTACATCAGCTCACCGAGGGTTAAAACCAAAAAAAGGATCCTAAATTTAAAATTCCGATAATGGTCAAAAAAGGAAACTCAAAAAAATGTTTGCTGTGCACTAAATTGATAATTAAAAAAGTTCAACTCCGGTTTAAAAACTCCAACAATAATTCGGACTGTAATCCCAAGGGTAAAAATATTTTTCCAAAAAAAAAACCAAGGGAATAAAATAAAAAAAATTTAAAATAAATGATTACCTCAAGATCTAAGAAAAGGTGTAAGACTTCAAAAGTAATTTAAAAGGAAAATCTAAAAATTCAAAGATTCTAATATAAACCGTATGTAAATATAAATGTATTTATGCGGGTAAATAAATGTAGGTATATATGTAATAAAAAACGTCAAAGAAATATCAAATTAACAAAATTAAAAATTTTCACCAAGATCTAATAAACTAATACATCAACCGCTCAGGGCTAGCTAATAAATATAAAAAAATTCAGAAAAAAATCTAAACATTCAAAAGATGATTCTTTACGAAAAATCTAAAAATGAGTAGACATACATATATGTATATGCATGGGTTTTAAACTAAAGTACTGTGGAATTAAAAGTAAGTAATCAGGGCTGTCATGGAATCCAAGTCGGTTTTGCGTTTTGTCGGAATTGCAAACTAATATTGATTAAAATTGGTGTCATAAAACCGTATTGGTTTTGCTCTTTTCGAATGTAAATAAAAGCGATGTTCGAATCAGCTGTTTTGCAGTTTTATCGGTACACCGGCAATTTTGATGTTAATTTTTTTTTGGCAAAATTTTATAAAATAATTGTTTTGTGTATCTAAAGAGAAATAAACAAATTTATTGACATCAAAATGGCATCAGCAGTTGTAGCATTTATGTTATTGGAAGGTGAAAGTTGTGAGAAGGTGAAAAGAAAAATTTTGAGAGATCGCAGCAATCCATTGGAGCTGCCAGAGACAGCGTAAGTAAAAATATTCCTTAATGTGCGTTTCGAAATATTTATAGTGTACTTGCAGTTTCGTTGCATACTATCGCATAAACAAAGAGGCTTTCCGAATGGTATTGAACACCATTGAAGGACACTTAACTCGTTTGAAAGTTCTGCCAGTGCTGCAACTAGCAGCTACGTTACGATTTTTAGCTGAAGGATCATATCAAACATCAGTTGGCAAGGATTCTAGCATAAGTGTAGCTAGAAGCACGGTGTCAACGATTTTAGCTGATGTGCTCAACGTTATGAATCAGTTAGTTTGCCCACAGTGGGTGAAATTAGAAATGGACGAACCCGAACAACGCAGATCAAGGGACTATTTTTATACAAAGTACAAAATTCCCTCCATAATTGGTTGTATTGACGGGACACATATAAAAATCATCAAGCCGAGTACTGACGAACATTTATTCTATAATCGAAAGGGATACTTCAGTATGAATGCCATGATTGTAAGTAGTCTTTAATATTAATTTTATTTTGCTTATAAAACTGGATTGTACAAGTACCTGCATTTAGATTTGTGATGCTGACATGAAAATTCGAACGGTCGATGCTCGGTATCCCGGCTCTAGCCATGACTCTTTCGTATGGAACGTTAGTAGGGCCAGAAGACATTTCCTTAGGAAGTATGAGTCAGGTGACCGGACATCTAAATTGTTAGGAGATAGTGGATATGGCATAGAACCTTTTTTATTAACACCATACAGAGATCCAAGCTACAACTCCAAAGAATATAAATTTAATTTGGCGCATTCATCAGGTCGAAATATTGTAGAGCGAACAATAGGAGTGCTAAAAAGCAGATTTCGATGCTTATTAGGCACCTTGCACTACAGGCCAGAAAAAGTGGTGAAAATTGTAAACGTCTGTTGTGCGCTTCATAACATCTGCAGAAGGTACAACGTGGAATATAACGAAGAGAGCATTACTTTACCATCAAATAATATCGAGGACAATGTTGAATCTCCACCTAGCGCTACACTGCAGAGTGAAGGCAAAAGAATCAGGGATGAAATAGCGAACAGTTTATAGTAAAAATATGCAATGCTTCATAGGTACATATGCATGTTTAAACAAAATTTTATTTCTTAAGGTACTACAATCAGAACCAACATTTTGGAAAATGGGAAATTATTTCTTTTTCTGTTTTTCGAAATCAAACTTTTGGAGCTCGAGTTCGAGTTGCTGCTTTTTTATCTCATTTTTTTTTCCTGCAACGCTCGCAAAATACCTGCATTATTACGGACAAGTTCATCCTTCAGCGCAGTTACAGAGTTAGCCACAGATTCGTTGCCTTTTTCTATGGCTCTGTAGACTCGCCTGATGCTGCTGGCATTTTCCTTTTCAATTTTTATAAGCTCGTCCAATTTCTCATTTATTTCGGGCTTTCTCTCGTTGTCTTCATCTAAAAAATTTTTTAAACGCTCCCCCCTACTTTCAGTCCGTTGCCTTTTAGGAGTGCTGGTAACTGGGGACATTGGCCACTTCGTTGACGTGGATGGTATTCCATCGTCACTTTAGTTGGGGCCAAGTTCATTGCCAGCTACACCTTCCACAGACTTTGTCATGCCACAAATGCGCACTATTGTCTCTTCCGTTTGAGAAAGTTGGTGCTTGGTGAAGGGTCCTCCACCAGTTGCTCGGGACTCGGTTTGATTTTGTGCGAGCTTTCTTTTTATGTCGCTTTTCCACTCAGTCCATGTCTGTAAGTATACAGGAAACGGAGCAATTTAAAGTTATATTACGTTTAAGTACCAACTATGTTTTACCTTTCTCCATCCATTCACATCCTTTGTGGTAGACCGGCATTGTTTAGCGACGTAACTAACTGTTGCCAAAGATCGTCAACAGTTGGCTTATCTCGCTTCGTGAAGCCCTTCGCAATATCTGGATATTTTTCCATAAATTCAATAACAATACTGTTTTGCATTGAATTTTTATGTTTTCCCCTATTAAGAATGAAAGTATATGTAAATTTACATTTATTTTTATAAAATAAACCTTTATTTACTTACATTTTTAGAAAATATTCAACTGCAAGAGAAAAACAACTATGAAAAAATGAAATCCAATGGCATTTAACTGATTGGTTTGTTTCCGATAGCAAAACTGATATTGGATTCTGTGACACCTAAAACCGACACTAATTCCGATTCGAACATTAAACCGATAACATTGGATTTCATGACACCAAAGTTATTTTTTTGTCGTTTTTAAATCCGATTCCGGCAGCAATTGGATTCCATGACAGCCCTGAATAATACGTATATATGTATGTGCGTATGATTTTCCTTCAATTCGATTTTCCTTATTTATATTTTTTCCAGGGCTGTATTTATAGCTTTTACAAAGTTTCTATTTTAATTGCTATAAAAATTAATATATATTTAAATACATGGTGTGTGTTGGTGTTGCACCTCGGCAAGGTCATAATGGAGGTGAGCTGTCCGTCCGTAATATGTCTAAGTCCAAGTCGGCTATGTCTCCCTTACAAATCATGTCAGTCGAGTATAGCATATTAAGTCGAGAGGCCTTGGCCCTAAACTTGGCTGCCATAATGTGGTAAAATGTTCGTGGCGCAGACGCACTGTAAACCTCACGTCCAAACAGTGCTGGACTATTTGCACGGCAGCTTGCACAGTGGCCTGCAACCGAAAACGTCTACCTCCTCTCATACTAGCTTTACCGTAGGATCCCACTTACGCGAGCGCTGCAGCTCCTATAAGGACCTCCTACGGTAAGCTGAGTATACCCGTCGTATTGGTTGTAGTGGCACAAATCGCATCGGACTTGTCCAAGCGATGATACCACTACAACGGTCGCCTGTCCTGTCATAGAAATAAAGAAGGGTATGAAGGAAATGAAATAAGGAGGAATTACAAAAAAGCTAAATGGAATAAAGAATCAAAAGTTATGAAAGACGTAAAGAAAAGGAAATGACAAAAATGTCGAAAACTGAAACTAGGATTAAAAATGGGAAAAATGGAACAAAAAAAACAAACTGGGCTATTCCGTTGGGTGCCACTGTTATATAACTGACTGTTGGGGTAAGGCGGAGGTGGCATGCTAGCAAGCCCCTGCTAGCTCGTCGGGTGGGGTGAGTCTTTGCTCACCAGCCTTACCTACAGTTATACAAACAAAAAAAGGAGAGTTCATGCCTGAAATGTATATTTACAAAGAAAAGCAGAAAGAAAAGGTCTGACCGTGTCAGGTGGAGTCATCCCTCCCCTTCGGCGCAAAACCTCGAGGCAGCCTTGGGCGTAGCACTGACTCCGAAACTTTAGCATCATCCCCTTAGCCTGAAATTTGTCTGTCCGTTACGGTCCCATGCCCCTACCCTGTCTAGTCTGTCACAGTCGCCTCACACAGTTGAAAGTGTTACAAAAATTTAAACAACGTGACATCAGGACGGACAAAGCGACAGCTGTTTCGATTATACCTTGTACATTTTTTCAAAGCCTTTTCTCCCGGGAGTGGTATTTGAACCCGCACTCCTACGATAGTTGAAGGTGTTACAAACGCATTCAGCCACGTCATGCCTTAGTTGTTGTAAAGTTTTTCCCAATTGCCTTCTCTGCATATTTTAATCTTTTACACACTGCATACTTCGTATGTAATTATGTGTTAAGGTTATGCTAGGTGGTAAGGCGGTTTTCAAAGAAACTTGGTATTGTTGCTGTTTTTGTTCTATTTATAGAACTACAACGAATTAACCAATTTTGTCTATTTGTATGAGTTAATCAGGGATTGCCCGTATTGCCTTAAATTTACGAAAACATTTATTTGAAGCAAATTTTAATTTTATAACTTATTTAACAATTTGGGAAAAATTTAAACAACGTGATATCAGGACGGACAAGGCGACAGCTGTTTCGATTATACCTTGTAAATCCCTTCAAAGCCTTTTCTCCCGGGAGTGGGATTTGAACCTGCACTCCTACGATAGTTGAAGGTGTTACAAACGCATTCACCCACGTCATGCCATAGTTGTTGTAAAGTTTTTTCCCAATTTCCTTCTCTGCATATTTTAATCTTTTACACACTGCATACTTCGTATGTAATTATGTGTTAAAGTTATGCTGGGTGGTAAGGCGGTTTTCAAAGAAACGATATTGTTGCTGTTTTTGTTCTATTTATAGAACTACAACGAATTAACCAATTTTGTCTATTTGTATGAGTTAATCGGGGATTGCCCGTATTGTATGAAAACATTTATTTGAAGCAATTTTTAATTTTATAATTTATTTAATAATTTGGGAAAAATTTAAATAACGTGACATCAGGACGGACAAGGCGACAGCTGTTTCGATTATACCTTGTAAATCTCTTCAAAGCCTTTTCTTCCGGGAGTGGGATTTGAACCCGCACTCCTACGATAGTTGAAAGTGTTACAAACGCATTCAGCCACGTCATGCCTTAGTTGTAAAGTTTTTCCCACTTGCCTTCCCTGCATATTTTAATCTTTTACACACTGCATACTTCCTATGTAATTATTTGTTAAAGTTATGCTTGGTGGTAAGGCGGTTTTCAAAGAAACTTAGTATTGTTGCTGTTTTTGTTCTATTTATAGAACTACAACGAATTAACCAATTTTGTCTAATTGTATGAGTTAATCGGGGATTGCCCGTATTGCTATAAATGTATGAAAACATTTATTTGAAGCAATTTTTAGTTCTATAATTTATTTAATAATTTGGGAAAAATTTAAACGTGACATCAGAACGAGCAAGGCGTCAGGGGTTTCGATTATACCTTGTAAATCTCTTCAAAGCCTTTTCTCCAGGGAGTGGGATTCAAACCCGCACTCCTAAGATAGTTGAAAGTGTTACAAACGCATTCAGCCACGTCATGCCTTTCTTGTAAAGTTTTTCCCAATTGCCTTCCCTGCATATTTTAATCTTTTACACACTGCATACTTCCTATGTAATTATGTGTTAAAGTTATGCTTGGTGGTAAGGCGGTTTTCAAAGAAACTTAGTATTGTTGCTGTTTTTGTTCTATTTATAGAACTACAACGAATTAACCAATTTTGTCTATTTGTATGAGTTAATCGGGGATTGCCCGTATTGCTTTAAATGTATGAAAACATTTATTTGAAGCATATTTTAATCTTTTACACACTGCATACTTCGTATGCCGTAGTTGTTGTAAAGAACAAAAACAACAACAATACCAAGTTTCTTTGAAAACCGCCTTACCACCAAGCATAACTCTAACACATAATTACATACGAGGTATGCAGTGTGTAAAAGATTAAAATATGCAGAGAAGGCAATTGGGAAAAACTTTACAACAACTAAAGCATGACGTGGCTGAATGCGTTTGTAACACTTTCAACTATCTTAGGAGTGCGGGTTCAAATCCCACTCCCTGGAGAAAAGGCTTTGAAGAGATTTACAAGGTATAATCGAAACCCGTGACGCCTTGCTCGTTCTGATGTCACGTTTGAATTTTTCCCAAATTATTAAATAAATTATAAAACTAAAAATTGCTTCAATTGCTTGTGTTTTAATCTTTTACACACTGCATACTTCGTATGCCGTAGTTGTTGTAAAGAACAAAAACAGCAACAATACCAAGTTTCTTTGAAAACCGCCTTACCACCAAGCATAACTCTAACACATAATTACATACGAGGTATGCAGTGTGTAAAAGATTAAAATATGCAGAGAAGGCAATTGGGAAAAACTTTACAACTAAGGCATGACGTGGCTGAATGCGTTTGTAACACTTTCAACTATCGTAGGAGTGCGGGTTCAAATCCCACTCCCGGAAGAAAAGGCTTTGAAGAGATTTACAAGGTATAATCGAAACAGCTGTCGCCTTGTCCGTCCTGATGTCACGTTGTTTAAATTTTTCCCAAATTATTAAATAAATTATAAAATTAAAAATTGCTTCAAATAAATGTTTTCATACAATACGGGCAGTCCCCGATTAACTCATACAAAGAGACAAAATTGGTTAATTCGTTGTAGTTCTATAAATAGAACAAAAACAGCAACAATATCAAGTTTCTTTGAAAACCGCCTTACCACCCAGCATAACTTTAACACATAATTACATACGAAGTATGCAGTGTGTAAAAGATTAAAATATGCAGAGAAGGAAATTGGGAAAAACTTTACAACAACTATGGCATGACGTGGGTGAATGCGTTTGTAACACCTTCAACTATCGTAGGAGTGCAGGTTCAAATCCCACTACCGGGAGAAAAGGCTTTGAAGGGATTTACAAGGTATAATCGAAACAGCTGTCGCCTTGTCCGTCCTGATATCACGTTGTTTAAATTTTTCCCAAATTGTTAAATAAATTATAAAATTAAAATTTGCTTCAAATAAATGTTTTCGTTAATTTAAGGCAATTACGGGCAATCCCTGATTAACTTATACAAATAGACAAAATTGGTTAATTCGTTGTAGTTCTACAAATAGAACAAAAACAGCAACAATACCAAGTTTCTTTGAAAACCGCCTTACCACCAAGCATAACTTTAACACATAATTACATACGAAGTATGCAGTGTGTAAAAGATTAAAATATGCAGAGAAGGCAATTGGGAAAAACTTTACAACAACTAAGGCATGACGTGGCTGAATGCGTTTGTAACACCTTCAACTATCGTAGGAGTGCGGTCTCAAATCCCACTCCTGGGAGAAAAGGCTTTGAAGGGATTTACAAGGTATAATCGAAACAGCTGTCGCCTTGTCCGTCCTGATGTCACGTTGTTTAAATTTTTCCCAAATTATTAAATAAATTATAAAATTAAAATTTGCTTCAAATAAATGTTTTCATACATTTAAAGCAATACGGCCAATCCCCGATTAACTCATACAAATAAAAAAATTATATCAATAAAAATGTGAATGATTATAAAGTTAAATAGTGCTACAAAGATTTAAAAGTTTATCCGAAATTTAACTAATTAATGTTCAAAAATGAAATTGAGGGTAAACTCAAGTTCTAATAGCTTTACGTAAGAAAAATAAAAGGGCAAAAGAAAACGTAAAGCAACCAAAAATGTGAAAAATAATATAGAAAAATGCGCTAATGAAAAAAAAACGCAAAACGTGCAAAAGGCAGAAAAAGCCAAATGTATAAAAAAAATGTTGGGCATCTGGGAAAAAACTACCAAACTTTAAATGTAAAGCAAAAAGAACATGGCGAAAATGGGAAAGGTGAAGAAAGTAAAAAGTCATGGAAAAAACAGAACGCAAAAAAAGGAATATGGTATTTAAGAGAACAAGGGTGACCAAGAAAAGATTAAATGTGGAATTTCATAAAAATAAAAAAACTCACAAGGAAATCGGAAAAGAATTACGATTGAGTTAAATTAAACCTTAACAAAACTCAACTTAAAAATTCAAATTAAACAAACCCAATGTATGCCTAATGTAGTGATTAAAATTAACAAGAAAAATCTCGAATGAGTTCGACAAAAAAATTCAAAAATGCAATAGAAATACAAATATACATTCCGGCATCGGCGTACGGATAGGTATGCTCCCTTTTGGCCTCCCTCCTAGGTTTGCTTTTCTGCTCCAATTAATGATTGCGGTGCTAGGACAGTAGCGCCCAGATGCCCCTCTACTCCTCTTATGTTCAGCCTGGTCTGTATGATTCCCCTTCCCTTGGTATATTCGGTACTTCCCCGCTTTTGTGTATTTTTGTGACTCTCGATGGTGGTGCAAATCAGATACCTGCTTTGAATACTAATAAAATTAGTGCACTTACTCATGAGCCAAAAAATTGTGTCTAAATGTGTACTTAGTCAAGTAGAGAAAAATACTATGAGTGATTAGCACATAAAATAGAAAATACATACGAGTGCCCCGCAACACATATGTCCCATACATATATGACATTGTTGAGTATAAACTGAAATCATAGTCGCTTTAACGTTTCGTGCGTAATACACTGTATACTTCGTTTATCATCGGTTTTTCTTTAGCGCTGTATTCAGTTTAGTTTCGTGTCCATCGTAGCGTTGCTAGCGTCAGAAGAGTGTTTTTGTATAACACAGTTGACTTTCTTGCTCAATAAGGCAATTGAGTACTGAACTGCTTCGTGGCTTATGAGCGGTTATTCATTTTACGAAGCATGACTATGTAAATGTGTGTTAGTGGATATAAGTGCTTTATATTCTTTGTTCACATACGCACTAATGCTCATTTTTTGGTTAGCTCACTAATAACCTTAAAGGATGAATAATTGCAGCTCACTGGTGCAGATGTGGCAGGCGTCCTGATAATAAATACTACCCGCTTGTGTGTGTTAGTGGATATAAGTGCGTAAGCACTAAAAAATGGTGGCTTGCGTGGCAAATTTTAAACTTTTGCGCCGCCACCTAGAGGTGCAAATAGACAGAATTTTAGGGACTAGGGTGATGTTAGCAATGAAAGGATACATTAGGGTGTATGTGAACTTTTTGTTGTTGTCATAGTTTTATTCATTTTATTTAATTTTGAAGTTTTATTCACTTACTTGTTGTTATATATTGCCCCTATTACGGTATACAACTCAACTTAGTTGGGCGCTTAATTGAGTTGTAATTAAAACAACTCAACTTTAAGACAACTCAACTCCTGTTTGGTATTACGAATTACAACTTATTTCAGTTGAAGTTGAATTGAGTTGCCAACTTCAGAAAGTGATGGTTTGGCAGATAAATGAACAGCTGATCAATTTGTGGCGGAAATTTAAGAATTTGCAAAAGTGCATTTGTTATTAAGAGCAAAACGGATATTATATGAAAGCTATTTTATAATGGCGAAAATGTTGGTGATTGACATGCCGCGAATACGGAAAACATTCGCATGATCATTCCAATCCCGTGGAACTACCTAGGATCAAGTAAGAAAATGTTTTGCTCTTTACTAAACAAAATTAAGGACCATTTCCGCATACGCGTTGATATTTTAAAATTATGCGCCACACTTCGATTCCTTGCTGACGGCAGCTATCAAATATGCCGTGGAAATGATTTTGGTGTTGGACCGGTTCTAGATATTATTGAGGAGCATATTTGTGCGAATTGGATTAAAATCCAAACAGCAAAAATTGTATTTACTCTAAAACAGGATTCGAACTGCGGCCAGCCTCGTCCAACTTCGGAATGGCGCTTCATAAAGTCAAAAAGTTATTCAATGTAATCCTTTTAAACGTTATTTTTTCTATAAATGTGTACAAAATTATTGATTATTTTTTGATTAAAAAAGGTTTAACTACACGCTTTAAATTTTTTGTTTTTTTTGGTAGCGTTTTTTGAGCACGTGCACCATCTAACTGTTATCTAAGGTGGTATCAAAAGACGCGTTTCGATCTCCGTTTTTAGGATTCGAAAGCGGAAATAAAAAATTTTATTTCTGTCGAAAAATATTTACATAAACCCACAAAATGGCCCGAGTGTCCGAAATATGAGGCCCGTTCCACAGTTTTTTGCACAAAATATCTTTCTGCATTGGCGGCCTTTGGCCGCGATTTGTAAAAATAACCCTGGGTGGGTCCAACGCCTTTCTGCATTAGCGTGTACAAAAAATCTGGCAAAATACAACAACCACATGAAATTAGATTTTATTAGAAATTAGATATTTAATTTTTGTTTTCGGATTCCTAAATCGGAGGTCGAAACGTGTCTTTTGATACCAACTTTGAAAATTTTTGTTAAAAATTAGGTGATGAACCGTCTTGTAAAACGTTACATTTTTTCAAAACAACTGCAAAATTGTATGAGACAACTGCTAGTAATCAGTTGTAAGATTTTGACGTCTTTGACAACTACACTAACACAAGGTTGTAAACGGTAATGCCACAAAAAGTTGTTAGACTAGACAACTCAACCGACATTTTTTTTGACAGGTTGAGTTGTAATCGGTAATACCAAATTGAGAAATTTCAACCCAACCAGAGTTGAGTTGTAAACGGTAATAGGGGCATATATATTTGATGGTATCTATTACATTTAGTTTAAATATCTCACTTTATTTATTTATGTAATTTTATTCGTTTTATTTAGTTTTATAATTTTATTTTATTTTATAATTTTAGTTAATTTACTTTATTTTATTTTGTTTTTAACTTTCATTATTTTATTTAATTTTATTACTTAATTTTATTTATTTATTAAATTTTATTAATTTTAGGTATTTAATTTTATTTACTGTAATTTACATTTCGACATTTTTATTTATCGTATTAGTTCACATACACCTTATACTAGAGGATGTTTCACTAGACTCACCTGGATAGGGTACAGGACTCCGATTTTTTTATATTTTTGTATGTGCCGGTGGTTAACGGGCTAATAATGCGGTTAGAAACAACCACAAACCGAAACATTTTTTTTCCAAAAAACAAAACTTGCACTTCAACAGACTTTAGAAGCTTCCGCACTCGCTTGCATGTACTTTACATCTGATACTGGCCCTTTCATCGTTTGGCGATCGTACACCATAGATCGAAAGCCTTTATTTCTCACCACTTTCACTCAAGTACGAAAGACACCAATACATACAATCCTATTTTGGCGGGAAACGACAGACATAAACTTTCACGAACTAACTTCACGCATACTAACAGATACATGTTCGAACACCTATACATGTGTTTGCTTTCTACCAGCTACTAATACATGTAAACGTAGCTATGCTGGTATATGCACACAGATACATACGTAGATGTTTGAACATCATTACCATCGCATTAACCCATAGGCTGCTGCTACAGTCCTAGCATTTCACAACCCAGGCTTAGTCACCCGTCACTTACTTCTAGAGTGACGACGTCTCCCCCGCTGCACTTCAGAATTCTTCAGTTAAACTGTAATGGATTAACTCGGGAGATCACGGAGATAATCGTATGGTAGGAAGCTGTCACAGTTCACCAGATCTATCCTTCGTGAGCGCAGGACTAGTAAACTGCGTTAACTGGCAGCCGATGGTAACATTGGCATCTGACCACCTGCCCATACTCCTTTCGCTCGAGCGATCTGCCGACTTCATCACCACTGAAGAACGCAATTTCATAAATTTTAAGAAAGGAAAGTGGGATGATTACAAATCTTATACTGACAATCGCTTTGCTGTTCTCCCTATTCCGGCTGATGCCCTTCAAGGGGCGTGTGCTTTTCGCTTTAGCTCGTTTTATTCCCGCCGAAAGAATCCCAGAAATCCGGCCACATTTTCCAGCAGAGGTCTCAACTCTAGCGAGAGAACGTGACCTTATAAGAGAGCACGACCCCGGCGACCCCCAAATAAAGGATATAAATCAATGCCTGAGATTTCTAGTGGATGAACACAAGCGGGCGAAATGGGAGGAGCACTTAAAGAATTGTAAACTCTCTGCTAAGCTGTGGTCCACCGTAAAGTCCTTATGGAACCCTACTAAGCGCAGCTACAAAATCACCATCGCCTTTAGCGATAAAGTGTTGTCGGTTGCCAAAAAATGCACGAGCGGCTTTTCCGACAAAATGTGTAATGCATACTACGGTTGACAAAGCCAAACGGCGGGCCAACAGACACCGGGTCAACAGACACCGTCAAAGAGGTTGAAGATGCCATCGTTCACTAAACCATCTAAAGCAGTAGGCCCAGACGGCATGGCCATGCCGGTGCTTAAAAAACTAGGCAAAGAGGGATTTAATTATCTAGCGCATGTCTTTAATCTGTCCATGTCCACCTTAGTCATCCCCAAAAAATCGAAAATCGCCAGGGTAATTCCTCTATTAAAGCCTGGGAAACCAGCAAACATAGGAGATTCTTATCGTCCGATATCTCTCCTATCGCCAGTAGCCAAAACACTAAATAAATAGGTATGGCGTTGCGTTCGGGGACACTAGATGTCACTTCAAGGGACGTAGGACGGCGCACGGCACTTGGTACTTACGCTTATCTGAACCTTCGGAAAAATGCACCGAGATTAAATTCAAAATTTACAATTTACTTCGTGAGCATGGGGTGTATATGGGTCATTATTTTACAAATCGTACATCTTTTAAGATTTCATAATTTTGATTTAGCTCAAACTTTTTTTCTAATTTGTTTGCACGAAATTAGTAAACACCTATATCAGGATTTCGTCGAAAAAAATTCTTTCAGAGATATGCATGTTTTTAGATACGACATTTAAGCAAATTTAAGCAAACTTGTCCACATTCAAAATTCTATAACTTTGGTTTTACTAGTCGTATCTTACTAATTTTTATTTTGAAGGTAACAATATTTACTTTATAACTGCGTTTGAGAAATATTAAATTTTACAAAATCAAATTTTTTTTTTAAAGTAAATTTTTTTTTTAACATTATTACAAACATGTCCAACGAATATTTTGAAAAAATATATATAATATGCGCTGTACTTTCATCTAAAAGAATAATATTTTTCCAGGATGGAGACTTTTGTAGTTAAAAAAATATTAACTCATTTCTGATGTGACATCGAGCAGCTTGCCTATATTTGTAGCAAGCAATACTTGCGTCACACGCATCCATTAATGGTAGGTAATACAACCAACCCGTGCATGTTAGTTAACTGCAATATATATACATATGTTAATGTAATTAAACCTACAAAGACATAGTAGGTAGGCGGTAGAGGCCTGCACGAATCCATTCACTTGTGAATACACAATAAACATGATGAATGAACTGTAGTTATTTTAGTTTGCATTGCCTACCTGTTTTCATACAAAATTTCCAAAAATAGCAAGGCTTACAAATATATCTACATATGTTGGGCCGTTATCCCTAAGCACCATCAACTTGTATAATATATGGATATACCCCAGGCTGAAGGTCATTTATTGTACGGAAAACCCTAAACTGTATTTACCTAGAATGCATACAAATTCTTAATAAATCCGCATACATGCATAAAATTATTTACATAAGACAACCCAAGCCAGCGATCCAAAACAATGGTAACCATTCTCAATTCATGTGGGAGTTTCCCATAATTAAGGATCCTTAAGTATGTATGCATCGGATTTATCGCTAACGAATGATGGTAGGGGCACGTCTTGTTGTAGCAACAATCCATTATCTATTTCTAAGCCTATTGATATAATTAAATACACTTATACATACTTATGAAATGCAGGTATGCGTTACAAAAAAATAAATAAATGTGCGGAATAGGAATACATAAATAGAGATTTTAACTGAAAAAAGATCATACCAAAGGAGAATTACATTGAAGTATCACCAGCACCACAATTAATTTTTTTGCGAGTTTTAAAAGAACTGCTAGTATATTTTCTAAATTGGATAAATAGGATTAGAAAAATGCCGAAGCCTGTACAGCGTAAAATATTTCCAAAATTACAATGCTTTAATCCACTTAATTTGTCTCCGCACCCAAATACAAAAAATTTCTCTGAAATTTAGAAACAATAAAATATTTATGATCATATGTATTTAATTAGCGAGTTTTGCTCATATTGCTTTATACAATGGTTTTTGTAATTGATATTAGAGAAGAATTGTGGGTTTACAAACGGCGATGGTTACTAGGACATGTTTCTGAATTTCACTTCTTCATCAGCTAGCTTTTCGGAAGCTGAGCGTTGAACTAGAATCTCCAACATTCATATCAGTGCAAGCCTTTTAGCTGCTAAGCCATATGAATGTCCCGTTGTTCGCTGTACAATTGGTCTCTAAGAGTTGCCTTTTTGTTTATATTCCTTTTGATCACCATGTAGGCACATACACTCTGTATGTAGTTTATTCCTAATGGTGTGGACATGATTTTTAGACGCGCTTTTGAAAGCTTAGTAACATTTGTTCGGATTTTTACAGTATTTGTTTTTAATACTTCCGCTGTTACTATTATATCAATATGATCATATGTTTTTAATTAGCGAGCTTTGCTCATATTGCTTTATACAATGGTTTTTGTAATTGATATTAGGGAAAAATTGTAAGTTTACAAACGGCGATGGTTACTAGGACATGTTTCTGAATTTCACTTCCTCATCAGCTAGCTTTTCGGGAGCTGAGCGTTGAACTCGAATCTCCAACATTCATATCAGTGCAAGCCTTTTAGCTGCTAAGCCATATGAATGTCCCGTTGTTCGCTGTACAATTGGTCTCTAAGAGTTGCCTTTTTGTTTATATTCCTTTTGATCACCATGTAGGCACATACACTCTGTATGTAGTTTATTCCTAATGGTGTGGATATGATTTTTAGGCGCGCTTTTGAAAGCTTAGTAACATTTGTTCGGATTTTTACAGTATTGGTTTTTAATACTTCCGCTGTTACTATTATATCAATATGATCATATGTATTTAATTAGCGAGCTTTGCTCATATTGCTTTATACAATGGCTTTTGTAATTGATATTAGAGAAAAATTTTAAGTTTACAAACGGCAATGGTTACTAGGACATGTTTCTGAATTTCACTTCTTCATCAGCTAGCTTTTCGGGAGCTGAGCGTTGAACTCGAATCTCCAACATTCATATCAGTGCAAGTCTTTTAGCTGCTAAACCATATGAATGTCCCGTTGTTTGCTATACAATTGGTCTCAAAGAGTTGCCTTTTTTTATATTCCTTTTGATCACCATGTAGGCACATACACTTTGTATGTAGTTTATTCCTAATGGTGTGGATATGATTTTTAGGCGCGCTTTTGAAAGCTTAGTAACATTTGTTCGGATTTTTACAGTATTTGTTTTTAATACTTCCGCTGTTACTATTATATCAATATGATCATATGTATTTAATTAGCGAGCTTTGCTCATATTGCTTTTTACAATGGTTTTTGTAATTGATATTAGAGAAAAATTGTAAATTGTAAATATTGTTACTTTCAAAATGAGACAAAAATGAATTAGATACGATGAGTGTAACCAAAGATATGGAATTTTGAGTGTGGACAAATTTGCCGATCTCTGGAAAAAATTTTTTTTTTCACAAAATCCTGATATAGGTGTTAACTCAAATTACGAAAAGATTCCCAGAAATAAATTTGGTGACTTTTAAAAAAGGGACATTTTTTTTTTCTACAAATCCGTACGATTTGTAAAATAATGACCCATATGCGTGTGATCGCTTCGCTGATCGCAAACTTATGTCTTTTTTGTGTCTTTTTGTTATATTTATTATGTCTGGCGTTTCTTTTTGTGTTGTGTTACATTGTGTAGGTGTGTGTGTGGGTGTTACAGAGTTGTATGTTAAATGTTGAGTGTGAAACTGAGGTGTAGATGTGGATCGTATCCGGGAGTGCTCATTTAACCATCGCTGTCGCCCTAGGCGAATAATTAACTTAGAAAGCGCTGTAGTTGCTGCAATGTCTCCACTAAGTTGCTCAGTCCGGTGGCGAATCGGTGATGCGATCCGGGCTGCGTACGCCCAGGGTTTTTGACTAGAGGGGGCCGAGTCTGACGGGGATTCTAGTACTGCTGCCGTGCTGGATAGCGAGTTGTATGGCGGCGTCGTAAGATAGCAGCGGGTAGTTGACGTTTACCGCGTTACTGTGCGCTCGAAGTTGGAATCGGTCGGGAATGGAAGAGGATGTGGTGTGGATGTTGGCATATTTGACACACATTCTCCGACGTGCACGCTTCGGCAGTGCGCGTTTGTGCCAGGCAATTGAGGCAGTAAATGTGTGCGGCTGCCACTTGTCGACGTTACAATGGCTCATGGTCCTGAATATTGGGCACAGGCGAAGTGCATGTGGGCGGCTGCACAGGCCACATCATATAGGAGGGCGATGAGATACGCGAGCTTGTTCTTGGGCTGGCCGTGCTAAGTTTGCCACCTCCGGTGGGTTAGATACGGCCCTGGGAGAACGGTTACGTGGGGCTGGTTTTGGAGAAGCCATATGCTGTGCGGGGTTAAGTTTCGGGCGTGCAGCTGGTGGCTCAAGACTTGGTCCAACCGCATTACCAGATGGACCTGCTGGGGAGGTTGTCGTTATTTTGGTATACATGATCTCTGTAGGGAGAGAAAGAGAGTTCGTGCTTTATATGGGGTTGCCGGCGGGAGGTGAGAAATAAGCTTGGCTAGAGGGAAGTGATGTTCGACTATACTCTATCGATTTATTATTGTCGGGTTATTAAGCTCGCGACGTATAGGTTGTATTTTACGAATTATGGCTTCAATCGGCATTCGACGTAGTCGGGAGGAAACATAGTTTAACGAGCGGTCGGGTAGGTGTACCGGTTTGTGTGCGGAGGTCTACTACTCGGATGTGCCCGTCGTGGCCATGATGTACCTTTTCTATGCGTCCGAGCCGCCATTCAGTGGGGGTGAGACATTCGTCCTTTATAAGGACGCGTTCTCCAATTTTAGGGGCTTTCTGGGTGTCTTTCCACAGATACCGTTTGTGGAGATCTTTAAGATATTCCTCTTTCCATCGGCGTACGGTGGGGTATTTGATTAATCTAGCTGGCCAAAAGTCGATTTTTCAAAATATTCCAATTTTTTTAAATATACTCCCTGGCGTTTCCAGATGTCCAGTGAATAGTATACACACCCCCAAACCCATCTGCAACGTCAACGGAGCTAACCGCGCACAGTTCAATGTATTCCTGGATTAAAAAGCAATATACCCTTCTATCCTAAATACTTGTTCACTTGTTTAGCCTTAATCAAATCTAGTTACATTGTGTTTTAGGACAGATAAATTAGTTTTTAACTCATATGTTAGATTTTTTAAATCGCATGTGTTAATTGAGTTATTCTACTTGTAATACTACTACTTTTCAATATTACATTTTTTAATAACCTTGAAAACAAAAAAATATATCTGTTTTTCATGGCATATCATGTCAGTAGTTTTTTGGCAATACATAATCTTGTGTTTGTTTCAAAGTTTAATAACAAAAATGGCTGCACATACCCGCGATTTTTGAGGGGTGATCAATTTCGTAAGAGACTGATACCCTTATTGGCAAAAGATGGCAACCTTGTGAAAACATCCTCAGTGGCAACACCAAGGTGAAAAGTCTTAAAATGTAATACTATATCGATGTACTAAATTTGATTCAAATCGGTTAAGCCATTTCCGGGATGGTAGTGGATATAAAAAGAAATATAAAAAAGGTGAGGTGGCAACCCTTTTTAAAAATGTCAATAGAAATGCGGAGTGAAATACTTTTCGTATGATACCCATATTGACATACATATCTCATGTAATTCCAAAAAATTACCCCGGGTCCATACGAAACCGGGGGCCCGATCCATAGTAATTCGGCGCGGAACACCGTGAATTTACTGTCAAATATTTCCTTACTTGTAATACTACTACTTTTCAATATTACATTTTTTAATAACCTTGAAAACAAAAAAATATATCTGTTTTTCATGGCATATCATGTCAGTAGTTTTTTGGCAATACATAAGCTTGTGTTTGTTTCAAAGTTTAATAACAAAAATGGCTGCACATACCCGCGATTTTTGAGGGGTGATCAATTTCGTAAGAGACTGATACCCTTATTGGCAAAAGATGGCAACCTTGTGAAAACATCCTCGGTGGCAACACCAAGGTGAAAAGTCTTAAAATGTAATACTATATCGATGTACTGAATTTGATTCAAATCGGTTAAGCCATTTCCGGGATGGTAGTGGATATAAAAAGAAATATAAAAAAGGTGAGGTGGCAACCCTTTTTAAAAATGTCAATAGAAATGCGGAGTGAAATACTTTTCGTATGATACCCATATTGACATACATATCTCATGTAATTCCAAAAAATTACCCCGGGTCCATACGAAACCGGGGGCCCGATCCATAGTAATTCGGCGCGGAACACCGTGAATTTACTGTCAAATATTTCCTTTCATAACAATGAAGTGAGACAACCACTTTTTGAACAGAAATAACTGCTGTTTTAATTTTAGCCAACTAGATTAATCAAATACCCCACCGTGCGGCGACTGAACTCGTGGTGCAGGATTTTGAATCGCTCCCATCGGTTTATAAGGGAAAGGGAGTCAACAACTGGCTCCGGGGTAGGAAAAAGTAGTGCTCCTATTAGGAAGTGCTCAGGTGTGAGGGCTGTGAAATCGGAGGGATCTTGCGAGAGCTCAGAGGGGCTGTGAGTTAAGAGCGGCTACAATTCGGGTGAGTAATGTCGTAAACTCTTCAAAATTAAACCTATGACTTCCAGCGACTCTTTTGGAATGCATTTTAAAACTTTACTGCTGATTCCCATAGACCACCCATGCGAGGGGCGCTAGGCGGGATGAATTGCTAATCAATACCCTGGGGAGCATATTTGCTACCATTTCGGGGGAGATTTCTTCCGAACGAATTGACGAATTGTCTTTCGGTGGCTCTTTTGGCTCCGACAAAGGTCTTTCCATTGTCGCTCATAATTTTAGCACAAGTTTTACACATAAATATGCATTTTTTGATTTGCGGTTTTAAGCGGGGGATGTAGAACTTTTGTCGGATCATTTGTTGCATGAGGCGATGCTCGGCATGTAAGATCGAAATGTGGAGAAAGTTTAAATAAAGGGACGCAAAGGCGGATTTCTCCGGTATTATTATAGGATGCCGTTCGTTATATGGGAGAATGGACTTCGCTAGACGGCTGTTGACACGAAGAAGGCCTTTGGTGTCCAGAAATGGATTATGGACCAGAAGCGCATATTTCACGGCTGAAATACCGCGATTGGGTGGCAGAAATTAGTGATATCCTTGCTTTCTGTAAGTGAGGGTGATCTAGAGTGGTATGTGGGGGGTTTGGTATTAAGAGGAAAACCGTTCAAGGAAGTCAGTTTTATCCAGAAGAGTGTGAAAGCTTTCGAGTATTGCATTGCGTGCGGGAGAATGCGGCCAGACCCCTGGTGAATCTAATAACCAGCTAGGGCCGATCCACCAAAGGCAGCAGGTGGATAGTTGCAGGGGTTGCAACCTCTTGTACCAAGATCAGCGGGATTGTCGGCACTGACTACATGTCGCCAGGTGGTTCGTCCTATGAGATGAAGGTTTTAGGGAGTGCGATTGGAAACTAATGGTTTCCACGTATGACCAGAGATAAAGTTGTCAATCTAAGAGGCTCAAGTGAGCCTGTGCGGTGGAGACTAACTTGTCCAGAAGGAGGGCGCCACATTGTTCAAACCGTGGTAGGCTTACGGTCTTAAGAGGAGCGACCTTACTTTTTGCGACTAACAATTAGCTGGTTGTTTTGCCATGAAGTTGTGTGCGCACATACGAAGTGGCGCAGTACGCTTTTTCTAAGGTGTCACAAAAGCCGTGGATCTCGACTTTATCGTATGAAGAGAAGTTTACCCATCGAGGTATCTGTATAACGGAGATGGACTGCAAATTATTTGCAAATTGGGACCATTTCACCAAGCGAAGTGGTTTCACTAACCCATCCCAATCAGTTCCGTCTAGCCATAATTCCTGTATCAGCATTTTAGCTTGCATCATAATTGGCGCGGGGTCGAAAAGTTTTGCAACAGACGACAGAATTTGTCTTTTTGTTGTGCCGATACGGCAGTTATTGACTCAAGGGTGTACGAAAATTTATTCGTAGTCGTATTTCACTGTATGCCAAGGGTTTTAGTTGTACTTTCTTGGGATAGCGTGCAGCGTTCAGATGGCTAAGAAAGGGGCACAATTCACGCCAAATGTTATCACTTTTAATTTGTAATCAATCAGTTGGCTGCTGGGTGAATTGCGAAATATGATGCTTTGGAAATCTTGATCGTCTTTGTGCACAAGAACTTCTCTGTACATATTGTCGACGTCGCCGTTAAAAACATAGGTATTTGTGCAGTTTAGGGGCCCCACCCTAAAATTGGGCCCTTTTTTTGAGTTAGGTGGCAAAAGACGCGCATTCACGTCTAGATCAAGAATCCGAAGGCGGAAGTTAACTTTTTTTACCCGTTCAAAAGTTATGCGCGAAAAACTGGTTCGTCTTGTACATATTGTTGCCGCACATTTACAATCTTTTAAGCGCACAAATCACATCCTGTTTTGTTTTTCGATAGATTAATACAATTTGTTATTGTTACGAATATTAGCAAAACTAAGAAGTGCTGCTATCTCTAAGCCGATGCTAAACAGTGATATCATGCACATCCATAGATCAATCATTATGTATCTACATAAACGAAACAATAATTGCGTCTACACATATGTACCATGTACGTATACGAGCAGCGGAGAATCAATGCACAAACACATGCATATATCTGACATTCTCCTGAAAGTATGCAATGAGAGAAGCTATAAAATCGTGCAATTGTAGTTACAGCTGAGAAATTTGAGAGCTGACGGCAACTAGTAGATTCTGGAAATAGAAGCGCCTAGAAGATGCGAACGTTGAAATCAGAGAGTATAGAAGGCAGCAAATGTAGAGGCGCTGGAATTCAGTTTGATTTGAGCTATCAATCAGTTTGGTTATTAAGCAAGCTATTCGTTGCAAAGTATGAGTGTTATTGCGAAGTACTTTAATAAAGGCCATTTTTCCATTATTCAATATTGGAGTTATTTATTCAACAGTTAAGCGATACGAACGTTGGCATAAGATTGCAAATAAACAAAATTGCAATAAATCCGTTACAATATTCACGAATTAGTGAAAAAAAATTTGTCTAATTTCTCTAATTAATATGCAATTAGGTAATAAAAATACAGAAAATACACTGATATTTTATAGGTAAATTAGTGAAATTTAACATAATTTTTTCGTTAATTCGTGCATGTTAGATTATGTTAATATACCAAGTATAAAAAGTAAAGTGATGTGTGCGCTTGAAAGATTGCAAACATGCGGGAACAATATGTATTACACAAACCTGTTTTTCTGTTTTAACTTCCGCTTTCGGATTCTTAATCTAGACGCAAATGCGCGTCTTTTGATACCTCACTCGAAAATCTTGGCCCAACTTTAGGGTGGGGCCCCTAAACTGCACTACTACCAAAACATATTTGTACATTACTTATTTACTTAATTGGCGCTTAATCGTTTAAACGGTTATGGCCGTCCAACGATGCGTGCCAGTCGCTTCTTCTCTCTGCCTACCGGTGCCAATTGGTCACATCAAGGGAGTTTAAATCGTTTCCCACCTAGTCCTTCCAGCGAAGTGGGGGCCACCGTCTGCCTCTGCTTCCATAGTCGGGTTCCGATAGAAACACTTACTTGGCCGTAGCGTCATCTTTTATTTGCATAACATGGCCTAGTCAGCGCAGACGCTGCGTTTTAATTCGCTGGACTATGTTGATGTCTGCGTAGAGCTCGTACAGCACATCGTTAAATCTTCTCCGGTACTAGCCAAAGCGTAGAGGTCCATAAATCTTTCCAAGAACTTTTCTCTCGAACACTCCCAGAGCCGCTTGTACATACACCAAGCTTGTGGATTTTGAGGCATTCAAGACTACTCTTACTTTGGTGGTTTTTTTGTATCGCTTAACAACTGCGTGATGGGGAAGGTAAAATGATATGTATTTACCTTCAGCTGTCTTTTGTTTTCTGAGGTAGTGACTTGTATGGGAGGTGGATTTCTTCTTACTCCCAGAACTGTAAGTTGGGAATTGAGATATTCATTTGATATATCTTCAACTTGAGTTGTGAAAGCGGATATCTGTACCGTTACTTGACCACTCAGTATTCATTCGAAGAGGGTTTTTTGTGCTAGCTATGCTTTTGGCAATTTCTCAATTCCATCTAACATTATCTGCGGTATGAGGTCGCTGTCTAATAGGATATCTATTTGACCGGGGTTATGGCAGCTGGGGTCTATATCTTTGCTATTTAGCTCATAGTTGGGGAGCATATTCGTAAGTTGTGGTAATACAATGGCTTGTGCTTCTATTCATATACTCGCATCGGGGAAACCTGGGTTAATGAACAGATTTCTTTAGAGTTTTGTATAACTTTTCCACCCATTCCTGAAATTTCAAAGTTTGATGTTTGAGCAGGGAGTCTTAGTTGGTTTTGTACCTTTAGCGGGGTTTCTGTTTCTGTTTCACGATTTTCGGATCTAGCTGTAGCAACTAAGCCGTGTTGTTCTACTGGTGTGGGGGTATTTGTATTGTTATTCATGTGGAGCATCGAATGATGTCTCCTATGACAATACACGCAGTTAAACTGCTGTCGTAGTCTTTTACAAGGTGGGAGTGAGCTAGGAACTTAATGCAAAGCTGGTTGGTCCTTCCGTAATTGTATCTTTCGCTAATCGACAGTTTCTTGAACTTCTCGGAAGATCTTAAAGGGTGTCCTGGCTTGGGGTCTTGTGCAACTTCTTTGAATTTCATGTTGGGTTTTTTAGATGGCTTTGTATCTACCCTCCCTGCAATTTCGTACTGGGTAGTTTAGAAGTATTTCATTTGTTGCCATGTTGGGCATATCTTTCGGGAATGAGTGATTGTTCCCGTAGAAGTAACGACTTTTCTGGTAATGCCGATGCGCATATGTTTACCAGAATTGGGTCCCAGTTATCTGTGGGGATATTCTGGGTTGCTAAAACTGATAAGCTGTTATAGTGGACTGTAGTTTTATAAATTCTTTCTTTTTGAATTTTCGGTATATTCATTAAAGTCGTTACTTGTTTATCGACCAGTCCTCTTGTATTCCCGTGTCTATCTTAAACGCTTCCCAAGCCAGATTAAAATTACAATTTTTGTGATTGAGATAGTTTTCAGTGGTTTATTTAAACTGCAGTAAACATATCCCGGAAGGAGTGCCATTTTTCATAACCCCCGTGCAATATCTCCGTATCGCAAGCGGACACTTTGAGGTGAATGCCTGCATTAATCTCTTTGGAGTGGGGCTCTTCTACTCTTTGTAGTTGAGTAGGTATCCTAATGGGCTTAAGCATTTTCAGCTGATCTGAGAATTTAATCTTTGTTTCTTCATAAAGGTCCAGGCAGTTTTCATATTTTGAAGCGACCGAAGAGTTGAAACCTTCGGGTAAATCGGAATCCTTAGCTCCGTTTTACTATCATAAGTGGGTTGAAGGCGGCCCCAAAAACTGTCAAGACTATTATTTTTTTTTTTTAAGAATTGATTATGTATTGTCTTCTATGGGGATCGAGGAGAATTTAATGCAGTACTTAACAGGTCTGTCGCTTTCTGCAATGAAAGGTCTTCAATTTTTTTTTGGTTTTGCACCTTTTTTCCCGCGGGTACCGTCTTGCTGGACTACCTAGGTCCTTTTCATCTTCAGCCTTCTTGGGCACATCTAATAATGGGTTTTGGGGCATTTTCGGACCGAGCTGAAAACCTTTTTTCTATTCAAACATGGTGTACATATTTATATTTTTCGGGGTTATAAATATAAATCAAATGTTAATGTCAATCTAATATACGTATTTTGCAATATTCTTATTATTTATGATCATTTTTCGATACATGGAGGAAACCCATTCTTTATAAATTTCGGTGTTATAATTTTGCGTGCGACTGTAGTTTCTAGTGCGTAATTTATTTAAATATTTAAATAATAACGAGAAAATATATTATGGATTAAGCCGAGATACTTTCCTTGTATTTAAATTATTATATCCTTTTTGGCTGGGTTATAATGGTTATTGTATATATGTATGTATGTTTGTTTGTACTGTGGTAGGTGAATATATACGTTTTCGTGGTTGTTTATATTTTTATGTGCTAACAATAGGAATGTAGCCAACAACAATGACGTTTGTTTTTGTTTTTATCGGCCTCTTGATGAATCATTCAAGGTTCGAATCGAGCTCAAGGCCAGAACAATAATTTTTTTCTAATGATAATTATTGTTATTTTTTAATTTTCCTAAATTTGAAAAATTGTATTTTGTTTTTGGAATAGTAAGTACAAAATTTTTCAGACAACCTGCCATAGCTGCGCAGATAGATCCATTTCGAAGGGTGCTAAGCCTTCATCATCAGTACGTTTTAGGCATGTTGTGCTAACCATTTAGCTATATAGCGGTGGTTTGTTTGACTGGCAAATTTGCTACTTCTATTCCTTTTTACCAACTATATTTATTCAGTGTTGCGCCATCTGGTGTAAATCACTGATAATGCTGGATTTTTGTTTATTGTCAATTACTTTGTTTGACATTCCCAAGTGCTCATGGTTTATTAACAATTGTTTTTGTTTTTATCGGCCTATTGATAAATCATTCAAGGTTCGAATCGAGCTCAAGGCCAGAACAATAATCATTAGAAAAAAATGATTGTTCTGGCCTTGAGCTCGATTCGAACCAACAATGACGTTTGTTTTTATTAAATTTCTTTTCAGCTAAGTTCACAGCTGATAGGTGCAAAGAACTCTATTGTGTGTTCTTCAACGTCGATTCTTTCCGATTCAACTCTCGTATTTCAATTATAGTGTACTAAAATCAAACTGCAACTGAATGACAAGCAGCTGTCTCGGCTAGTTACTTATTAATTTTAGTTTATGTATCTTATTGGTTTTGGCTACATACATGTATATTTGCCATATGCGCAATTTATTGCCGTGTACATGTGTGTGAAATATTATCTTCGCTGTTAGCTGCTGGGTACGGGTGTGAAATAATTTCTTCGCTCTTGGCTTCACTGTTTACATGCATGTGTTTTTTGTGTGCTTTAATGTTTACATGTACATATGTGTGGTTGCTTACTTTGCTGTGGTTATGCATTTATTTACTAGCAGCATAGTGATGTATCGAATTGCTAATATTCGCCACTATATTGTAATCAAAATGTTTGTTGAAAAATTTTCTTTTGTTAATTTATTGATTGATATATTATTTAGTTTAAAATTTTTATTCTTATTCTAATCCTATTCTGACCAGCACAATAAAATAATTTTGTCCAGTAATTGTGCTGAAAAAATTAAATAAATATAATGCCCTGTTGAAACTGCCAAGTTCCTTTTTCTTCAGTTAGAGGACTTTGATGAAAATGTTTTCATTGATCGAGCTTTTTGAGCGGGTGAGACATCGTTCAAGCAGCAACAAGGTTAAATTTTTTGTAAAACTCGACGCATTTTCCTTAACCTTTTGAAGTTTTTACTAAGTTTTTAGAATTTGTTTAAGTATCCAGTTATGTCGTTTGACATTTACTGTATATCTTTTTAGGTAAAAAGGGAAAGAAAAAAGGGACTGCTATATCTTTACAATCTTTTTTGGCAAATGGCGACGTACCCGTTGGTACCACTCAAGTAACAAAAAAAGTTAGAAATCTAGAAGGCGAAGAAAGCGACGACGGAATCAATGGCATGCCACTTGTATTCCAACTTCCTACTGCACCTAGAGCTAATCGCATGTTTGATGATGATTCTGTTCCACACAACCCACCATTCATTGCCTACTTGACTAATCTACCCTTCGATGCCAGAGAAGATGATTTACATGAGTTTTTCGGAACAACGCCAATAGTATCTTTACGTTTGCCACGTGAAGAAGGAGAAAGTGGTCGCGTACGAGGATTTGGATATATAGAGTTCAAAAATCGTGATGACTTGATTAACACTTTGAGTTTGCCTGACCCTTCAGTTAAAGGGAGAAGAATTAGAATTGAATTATCAAATGAAAGTGAACACCAAAGTTTTAGACAAAGGGGTAATCGTCGTGGCTTTGATGGATTGAACAGCAGCGGGGAAAATAGAGACTCAACAAATTGGCGTCGTGAAAATAACATGAATAGATCCAATGATAACTTTGATCGCAGTGCTAGTCGCGAAAAAAAGTACGAGGTAGATGACAGCTCGTGGAGGTCTGCGATTCGAACATTCACGAACCAAAGTACTGGGTATAACAATAATGATGCTGAGAGAACCAAACGCAACAATCTAGAAAAAGGTGACCAAGAGTGGGAAAGACCAAAACTTAATTTAAAGCCGCGTACACTTCCTCTTCCTATTGTTATCAGCGAATCAGGAATTGATGATGAAAGGCAACTCAAATCGTCGGATACCTCTTCCCGAAATGTATTTGGCTCAGCTAAGCCTGTAGATACGGCTAGTCGCGAATCGGAGATTGCAGAACGTATGTCAGAGGCACGTCGCCAAAAGCAGCTCAAATACGAATTTATTCACGAAAAAAAAGAAGATTTTCAGTCAGAGAAATCAAATAAAGATAATAGGAATTATACTACTAGTTGGCGCACAAAAACTGATTCATCACTGGAAGATGATCAAAGCGATTTAGGGCTTGGTATGAAGAAATTGGAAACACTAAAACTTGGTAAGAAGTAAATTTATTTGACCATTACAGATTTAATGTTATCGCATATTGCAGACAATCGTCGCTTGGACAAAGATGACAGCCGCCAAACAAAAACTCGCAATTATGGTGAACGGTAAGTAGGGCGATCGTAAAATAATATTTTGTAACGAATTATGGGGAATTCCTGATTATTTTGCACCCTCTACTGTACTACTTCATAATTACAATACCCGCGTACTTCACTTAAAGCGTGTTAAATTCAAACTGATTCCATTCACCCATTTCTCCTAAGTTCTAGACTTTTCGCGAACAGCCGCTTATTTATTTCTCCTTTATGTATCTGATATTTACGTTTCTCTTCTTGTTACACGCTTCTGTATGAGTGAGTAGCAACTTATGCTCTTAGGTGCCGACTAAATATATGTAAATGAAATATTGTATTTGATGTTAGCTTCGCTGTTTACATGTATTTCTGGCAGCTTACTTTGACGTTTATATGAACATATGTGTGGCTTGGGGTAAAAAAAACCAGAATTTTTTAGGAGCACCCCCCTAAAATGTTTCATTTGTTAGATTTTAAGATTGCCAAAATTTGAGCACAATTGGAAGATGCTAACCCGTGCCGCTGGGGCCTCAATGTTTTGAAAATATCGATTTTTCGGCGACCTACATCAGCGGAACGGCTAAAGCTATTTGCCCGTGTCATACATCAAATTAAAGCTAAAAATATTTTGTATGCAAGAAAAAAAATACGTAAGTAGTACTGAATTCGAGATAATAAAGCAGGGTTTGAAAATGCTGAACTAATTTTCAGTATTACAAAATTGCTTGAATTTAAATTTGGAAAATATTTCAGCAACAGAAAAAAGCAAAGCAATCAAATTTGTTTTTTTTTTTTCATTTTTCTTCAGATGTAACTTGAATGGATGCGAGCTGTCGTCGTCAGCAGAAAAAAAAACTTGAATATTTTACTGTGCTTTGAAGCTATAAGTATTTCATGATCAACTATTTTTAAGCAAACATTTTTCGGTTTTTAACAGCCGAAATTCTGGTTTCGAATTACTTGTTGAAAATAATTAAAAGTAATTTTTTTTTACTATTTCAGCAGAAATATTTCATTTTCAAAGGGACATACAAACAATTGTACGATGTTTTGATCGCAATAGCCTTCAACTACGAGTACGTATTTCTTGTTTTTATGTTGTTTTAACCCCCGACACACATATATCGCATGCTTCTATTAAAAAAAAAAGACAAATACCTACGTACAAAATCTGCACCTCCACCGATAGCTTGGGTATGGACTGGAGTCATTCGGGGTTTTTTCCGGGACTAAAGCATGGCATTTCAATGTAGCATGGCTCAATTCCTCTCGGATCGTTCAAAATTTGTCATACAATCAGTAGCTCCTTGTGGAGACTGTCCTTCATTCGGTCCTAGAGACTAGCACTGCCGCATCTACCCGAAGAAATTCATATCTATATAACGGGCACATATATGTCAATCCAAAACGCGATGTTTTAGGCTAATCCCCAATACTTGTTGTCGACGCGATTTCTTTATGGCTCCTTTCTGTTCACGCCGCGTTTAAGCGCACCTCCGTTCCTTCCTCATCTATTAGCACCAAAGCTGGTCTGATAGCCAGACAAAATTCTCGTTTATTGCTAGCGCTAAAATGCCTCTAAGGTGAAGAGATACAATCTCACAAGCTCGAAATGCCCGACCACCAACATTTCCGGCACAAACATTCATGTGAGGCAAGATCATAAGATGACTCACACCGTGTGCACCGTATGCCCCGAAGGCTTTGGGGTGTGCTATCGATGTTGATGATCCTTTGCCGGATATAGATCCGGTACGTTCCGGTAACAAAGCACCATTATGGAGCTAGCCCGACCATCTCGGGAACGATTAATATGACATTCAATCTTCTAGGCCATTCCGCCCTCCCCAACCCCTGGTTCCATGAGGAACTTGGGGTCGCTAGAGCCTCGTCTGTTAAATATGTTTATGATACACTCATATTTGTAACAGGATTGCCTACTGCACCCAAGGACCTGGGTTATAGTGCCTAGAAAATCAACATCAACATCGCCCCTTAGCAGTGGGCTCGCAAATACTCAGAGTGTATTTCTGCTATGAAAACCTTTTCTGCGAAAATCCTTCTTCCTCGCAGATGCCGTGTGGAATGCGTTGAAACAACGCAGATTGAAAGAGAAGCTCGGCCTAAATCTCCTCGAAGGTATATCGTGCCTTATGTTAATTTGTTTAAGGGACATTGTGTCATGGTTATCAGAATATGTAAATGCAATAGTATACATGGGCCAATAAGCCGCTGCCACGCCAGTTTTTCAAAATTGTAAAATACGTAATTTAAAGCATCATTACGAGGATGTTCCCCTTAATTTTTAATATTGCAGCTCTTCGTAAGTTACAGAGATATCTTATATGTACATGTTTGTATTTTTATAAAGAAAGTGGACGTAGTTGTCTGCCGATTGTATTTTTTTGAGCACTTCCTCCTTGAATAGGAATATCTGAATATATTGCTCCCTACTTGAAGGCAATAGCTCAATTAGGTATCAAAATATCGAAGAGTCAATTTTCAGGATATATTTGATATACATATAAAAACTCTGCGTGGCTATATACCGGTTACGGCCACTTTTTGTAGGAACCTTACTCGTGTTCGAAAGTAGCGTCATGACAAATTTCATTACGAGAATTTTGTATGGCTATCAGGCCAGCTTTGGTGCTAATAGATGCTGAAGGAACGGAAGTCCGCTTAAACGGGCCGTACATGTTTTAAAGAAATCGCGTCGACAACAAGTATTAGGGGTTAGCCTAAAACATCGCGTTTTGCATGTGACATATATGTACCCCTTTTATAAATATGTATTTCTTCGGTAGACGCGGCAGTGCTAGTCTCTAAGACCGAATGAAGGGCAGTCTCTCTACAAGGAGCTACTCATTGTATGACAAATTTTGAACGATCCGAGAGAAATTGAGCCATGCTTCATTGAAATGCCATGCTTTGGACCCGGAAAAAACCCATAATGACTCCAGTACATACACCAAGCTACCGGTGGAAGTGCGGATTTTGTACGTAGGTATTTGTGTTTTTTTTCAATAGAAGCATGCGTATATATGAGTATCGGGGGTTAAAACAACGTAAAAACAAGAAATACCTACTCGTGGATGAAGGCTATTACGATCAAAACATCGTAAAATTGTTTTTATGTCCCTTTGAAAATCAAATATTTTTGCTGAAATAGTAAAAAAAAATTTACTTTTACTTATTTTCAGCAAGTAATTCGAAACCAGAATTCCGGCTGTTAAAAAACTGAAAAATGTTTACTTAAAAATAATTGATCATGAAATACTTATAGCTTCAAAGCACAGTAAAATATTCAAGTTCTTTTTTTCTGCTGACGACGACAGCTCGCATCCATTTAAGTTACATCTGAAGAAAAATGAAAAACAAAAAAAATAAGTTTGTTTGCTTTGCTTTTTTCTGTTGCTGAAATATTTTTCAAATACAAAGGTAAGCTGTATACAAAAATTCCAAACCGACAAAAAACTCATTGCTGGTAAAGCCAAAATTTTCTAAATTTTACTATTTTTCAATAAGCAATTCAAACCCTGTAATAAAGCCAGTGTCCCCAAAACGTGACTAGGTACCCCTTAGAGCGAAGATGAGTTATTTGCATTATTATTGGTTATTATGGACAAATACTTGTTCTTTGGAATCCCATTTCATTTAAATATGTTTGCTATGGTATACCGTTAATTTTAGGCCCACATCACTGGCGACCCCAAGCAGGTAAATCCAAACTAGTTTAAAAATGTATTGGGTTACCCTATTACCTATTGTTATACTTTAAGTAGAAGTCCAGAGATTCAGAGTCTGTTATTAATAAAATAATTTTAAAAAAATTTTAAGTTAAACTGTTATTTTGAAAAAAAAAAACTTACATTAAGTAGTATTAATAATAAAAGATAGAAAATAATTAGGTATGTCCTAGTAACTAGTCATCACACTCCTCATCAATCCAGGGCGTTGATCAAACAATTAAATAAAAGCGTTGGACGCGTAAAATTTCTATTGATAGTCATAAGTAAGACCAACTGAGCCTTAATCAGGTTATGCTACGCCTCACATTTTTAGAAATTTTACGCGCCCAACGCTTTTATTTAATTGTTTGATCAATGCCTTAGATTGATGAGACGTGTGATGACTAGTACCTAGGGCATACCTAATTATTTTCTATCTTTTAATATTATTACTACTTAATGTAAGTATTTTTTTCAATAAAACCGCTTAACATAAACATTTTTTTTAATTATTTTATTTTCTATCTTTTAGTATTATTATTACTTGATGTAAGTATTGCTTTCAATAAAACCGTTTAACTTAAACATTTTTTTAAATTTATGTTCATATTACGGTATACAATTCAACTTAGTTGGGTTGTAATTAAAACAACTCAATTTTCAGACAACTGAACTCCTGTTTGGTATTACGAATTACAACTTATTTCAGTTGAAGGTGAATTGGTGCTGCCAACCTAAGAAAGTGATGGTTTGACAGATAAATGATCCGCTGATCAATTTGTGGTGAAAAATTAAACATTTGCAAAAGTGATTTTGTTAATACAAGATATTATATGATTGAAATCTATTTTATAATGGCGAAAATGTTGGTGATTAACATGTCGCGAAAACGGAAAACATTCGCGTGATCATTCCAGTCCCTTGGAACTACCCAGCACCAAGTAAGAAAATGTTTACGTGACAAATGATGAGATTCAAATGAAGTTATTTTGCAGGGTAACGGTTTACAAGACGGTGCACCACCTAACTTTTATCAAAAATTATCAAAGGTGGTATCAAAAGACGCGTCTCGACCTCCGTTTTTAGAAACGTGAAGCGAAAATCTAAATTTTTATTTCTGTCAAAAGAAAAAAATCGGTTCTAATTTTCATGTGGTTGTTGTTTTTTTGTCAGATTTGTTGTATACACACACACAATAATGAAAAATGGTGTTCTGCGCACATTTAGTTTTGATCCCCGAACCGCTGTCGGACCCACCAGGCCGAAGGCCGCCAACGCAGAAAGGTGTTCTATGCAAAAAAAATATGGATCGGGCCGCATATTTCGGACCCTTTCGGGGTCATTTTACGGTTTTTTGTGAATAACTTTCGACAGAAACAAAATTTTTGATTTCCGCTTTCGGACGCGATACCACCTTTGATAATTTTCGATTAAAATTAGGTGGTGCACCGTCTTTTAAACCTTACCTTTTGCTCATTACTAAACAAAATGAAGGACCATTTCCGCAAGCGCTTTCGAGGGAAGGCTGTACCCCTATTTTAAAATTATGCGCCACACTCAGATTCCTTCCTGATGGCAGCTATGAAAAATGCTGTGGAAATGATTTTGGTGTTGGACTGCTTTTAGATGGTATTAAGGAGCATGTCTTTGCAAAGTGGATTAAACCCAAACAGCAAAAATTGTATTTTACTCTAAAACAGGATGCCCAGGAGTAGTGATTAGTATCATTGGAACTCACGTTCGCATAATTTCACTTATTTTGGCTGCATCCGAACTGCGGCCAGCCTCGTCCAACTTCGGAATATGCACAAAATTGTTGATTATTGTTTGATTACAAAAGGTTTAACTACCGGCTTTAAATTTTTTTTTGTTTTTTTTGTAACGTTTTATGAGCCCGTGCACCATCTAACTTTTATCAAAGTTGGTATCAAAAGACGCATTTCGATCTCCGTTTTTAGGATTCAAAAGCGGAAATTAAAAATTTTATTTCTGTCGCAAAATATTTACAAAAACCCACAAAATGGCCCGAGAGGGTCCAAAATATGAGGCCCAATCCACATTTTTTTTTGCACAGAATATATTTCTGGGTTGGCGGCATTTGGCCGCGATTTGTAAAAATAACCCTAGGTGGGTCCAACGTCTTTCTGCATTGGTGTGTACAAAAAATCTGGCAAAATACAACCATATGAAAATTTTAACCGAAATGATATGACAAAAATAAAATTTTAAATTTTTGTTTTCGGATTCTTAAATCATAGGTCGAAACGTGTCTTTTGATACCAACTTTGAAAATGTTTGTTAAAAATGAAGTGGTGAACCGTCTTGTAAAACGGGACCTTTTTTCAAAACAACTGCAAAATTGTATGAGACAACTGCTAAGTAATCAGTTGTAGGATTTTGATGTCTTTGACAACTACACCAACACAAGGTTGTAAACGGTAATGCCACAAAAAGTTGTTGGACTAGACAACTCAACCGACATTTTTTTGACAGGTTGAGTTGTAATCTGTAATACCAATTTTCGAAATTTCAACCCAACCAGAGTTGAGTTGTAAACGGTAATACGGACACCTAGCGTGAATTTTTTTTACTAAAGCGGTTTCTATTTCTTTATGTCAAATATGACTTCCAAATATGAGCCAAATCGGACCACAAATACGATTTTTGTGAATATCTCGATACTTGCGCCACCTAGCGGCGATTTTTTCATAGGTCGCTTTCTATTCATGTATGTATTATGTGTTCCAAATATGAGCCAAATCGGACCACAAATACGATTTTTGTGGATATCTCGATACTTGCGCCACTTAGCGGCGATTTTTTTCTTATTATTGCATTGTCATCGGGTTCTGAACTATATTCCAAGTTTGAAGTTTGTAGCTTATCGGGAAGTTACTTAAATTTTAATTACAAAATTCGCGCTGGCCGTGCAGCCTGTCAAGTCAACCTAAATAAAACCATTTAAAAAAGAAAAGGATAGCTAGGTTGTTCTTGTTTTTATGACTTTGTTTCTGGGTCAGTTGAACAGTATTCGCTGAACAGTGAAAGTCGTACTTTGTTCTACGATGGTATGACCGAGTTAAAAAAAAAACACTACATAAAAACTTCAAAACATTTTTATTTTAATTAGGTAGGTACCTACTAACTCGTACTTTTAGTTTTAGTTAGTGTCATTTATTCTTTATTCTAGTGAACATTTTTATTTCTCGTAAAGGTGGAAAACTGTCCAGTGATTGGACAAAAATGCAAAAGTACAAGAATAGAAAAACGGAATGTGCAAGAAATGCTGTAAAAGAGTTTACCCTAAAGTTGGATGATCTCTTTGATATTGCCCACCAAGATGCCCTGACGATGACGATTAAAGAAGATAAGGAGTTTCTGTTGAAACAAAGACAGAAAAGAAGACCAGGCTCCATGCTCGGAGTTGACCTGAAGTTGGCTCAAGCTGAAGAAAGACTGCTAGTGAAACAAAGGAAGGTCTTGGACAAACAACTTGAAGCGGGAAATTGGGGAAAGCATTAAAAAAAAAGTATATATATATATATATTTTCCTTGAAGCGAAACTTTATAAGATCTAGATCACTAGCCGAAATGTCCATCAATATTAACCTTATACTTATTGCCTCATCTCATTGTTCACAGAGACGGTGGAGCTCCCGGACGACGAGACAACAGAAGAGTCACAAGGACGTGAAACCTCGTATGAAGAGCTCGAGATGAACGTAGAATCTGAAGGACCATCTGCCCACAAGAGAATCAAGCGTGCCTTCAAAGAGGTCCTAACCATGAAATGGTCATTGTTGCTGGATAGCTGTAAGGGGTCCGATAGGAACGCAACTCGTTTCATTTTAGCTACAGTAAATGCTCTCGGAGAGGGCCCCAAAGATTATAAGATCTCCAGAAGCGTTATCTGTAAACAGCAGAGAATAGACCGTGAAAAATACACGGAACAAATTCAAGACAGACTTAAGATACCCCAAAGTGAGGCTGTTTGCGTGCACTGGGAGGGAAAACTTGGTATCCTCAAAACAGAGCAGAAAGGACGGGTTCCTGTTCTGGTATCACATGGGACTAAAGAACAACTCCTGGGTGTTCCTGAAACTGACAGTAGCTCAGGGGAGGAACAAGCCCTGGCAGTGTACGAGTATCTAGAGGAAAGGGGTCTCGCCAGCTCGGTCGTGGCTATGTGCTTCGATACAACAGCATCAAATACTGGGAGACTCAAATGGAGCTATCTCCTGGAGCAGATGTTAGGTCGAGAGCTCCTATGCCTATCGTGCCGACACCACGTTTTAGAAGTCTTGTTGAGAGGGTTTTTTGACTGCAAGTTTGGATGCACATCGGGACCTCAACCAGACATATTCAAGAGATTTCAAAATGAATGGTCGGCGATTGATAAATCCAAGTTCGATGTAGGCGAGAATGTTTTGAAACTACTGCCCAAAGAGGAAGTAGAATATCAAAGAAGAACTGCAAAGAAAACTAATGGAATGCCAACCAAGAGACAACTACAAAGAGCTGTTACAGTTGAAATTTATATATCTTTGCCATCTTGACGGAAAAGATGTGCTCTTCAGGTCTACAGGTTCAGTACACCATGATCGGTGGATGGCAAATGCTATTTACTGTCTGAAAATACAACTCTTCCGTGACCAGTTTAAGCTGACTTCCCAAGAACAAGAGGCCCTATAAGCACTTTGTGTTTTCATCGTTCGATTCTACTGTAAAGCTCGGTTTAACGCCGGCAGAGCGTGTTTAGCACCAAAACAAGACCTAGACCTCATTGAAAATCAATTAAAATACGAAAGCATTGACAAATATCAGAGAAAGAAATTAACAAAATGATATATCACCTGGGGTATCTTAGTTCTGAACTTATTGCCCTGGCTTTGTTTGACCCGACAGTGCAAAACACCGTAAAGAGCCAAATGGCGACAAAAATCTTAACAAATCAAGCAGAAGAAAATAAGAAGTGCTCGAGAAATATGCAACCCAAACTAGAAACAGAACACCTGCCGAAAATGCTAGAAAACAGTCTAACCTGTTGTTCAAGAGATTAAACATTAACACCGAACTTCTGGAAAAAGATGCTGCAACTTGTCCGCAGAGCATCAACAATCAGGTTGGGCAAAGGATGATGAACAACTTGGAAATTGTGAACAACATGGCAGAGCGAGGAGTCAAGCTCATCACAGATTACAACCAATTACTTACAGAGGACGAGCAACAAAAACAATACGTTCTCCAAGTAGTCAGCAGATGCCGTCAGCTGTATCCGGATAGCTCCAAAACCACATTATGTCAGTCCCTTGAATACATTTTTATAAGAATAAAATGAAAAAGATTTATTATACTTGGTTTTTTAAATACATAATTGTTTTCATTCCAAAAATAGTAAGGAAAATGGGTTCCAGGGACATGGGTCGCCAAACTGCCAAAAAATCGAGATTTTCAAAACAAACAAAATTAAACATTTTAGGGGGTGCCCCCAAAGAAATCAGACATCGATTTTTTAAAACCACGCTGGTTTGGCTGCTTACTTTGCTGTTGTGTATTTATTTACTAGAAGCATAGTGATGTAATGCTAATATTCGCCACAATATATACTTTATCTCCGAAACAATTGAACTCTCAGTCCTATGGTAGTGTTTTGATTTTCTATTCCTTTGCATTCTAAGTGGCGTTAGGCAAAAAACAAATAAGACAAACTTATTTTTTCGGTTGACATTCAAGTGCGCGTGTAAGTCACCAAGTGATTTTGTTTAAGGCTAACCATGGCCCCCAGGGCTTTTACCTTCGGGGTACTCTCTGTTAACTACCAGTCCCCATAAAAAGAAAACGCATATCCGGTCCAGTACCTCAACTCAGCAAGAGTTTCCAAAGCTGCCTTTGCCAACAGTAGAAACACCTAACTCTAAATTTGTAGTTGTCTCGGCAACAAACAAAGATAAGTCTTTATCACATTTTTTGCGGAGGTAAATTCCTCCAATTAATTAGTAAAGAAATCATCAGCGTGTCGGAACTAAGAGACGGTAGCCCCTTGCTTCTTGTCAGCAATAAAACCGCTGCAGAAAAATTCATTGCTGCCAAGAAACTAGAAGGACTCTGCGAAATAGAGTGCGAATATCACGACAGCTTGAACTTTATTAAAGGTACGATTTACGCTCCCTTCCTGACCTCGTCTCAGACGGTGAAAAAGTTAAAGACTTAGAGTCACAAGGCCTAGTAGGAGTTTATAAATTCAAGAAATTCATTGACAATAAAAAAATGGAAAGAACGGTCATTTTACTGACTTTCGATTTCTATAAATTACCCGAGTCGCTGAAAGTGTCACGACATATACTTAGTGTCAGGGAATACATCCCCAACCCAATGCGCTGCAAATCGTGTCAAATACTAGAGCATACCAAGAAAAATTGCAAAAATGTTCCCTTATGTGTAAATTGCAGCCTCCCCCTCATGGTAGCGATACCAATATACGTACAAAATGCGCTGAGGAGCATCCATCGAACAGTAATAAATGCCCCGAATACAATCAATAAAAGGAGATTATTAAAATCAAATCCCAGCAAAATTGCTCAATGAAGCAAGCAAAGTACATCTATATTTCACAACTCCGACGTACATCATCAACGTCATCCTATGCCGGTGTGGCTGCTCGAGCCACCAATTCAGAAACAAAACTGTTGCTTTAAGCAGCATAAAACCAGCGTCTACATACCTATCCAGCGAAAAAACAATGCCATACATCACTATGGAAAATAAAACCTACATCTCAGTTACAACCCCCACCGAGGTCACAACTACACAATCTTCAGAAACCACCAGCAACGGCCACGCCTTTTCAGACATCCACAAATTGATTTTTAAATACGGCAGATAATACATCTCTGCTTTCATTAGCAAATTTTCTTTATTTATATATTTTGATTCCAAATAAGAGCGAAAAAGGGACCTGTATATAAAAACAGCAATTAGAAATAATATATAAGATTATACTGAAAACACGGAATCTCAGGATTCTGATATTGATATACAGTAATTAGTCCTGTGATCTATATATATTCCCATGTCATTCAACATTTTGCAATTTAATATCAAAGGACTATATAAAAACTTAGCGAGCTTAAGCTCCTAATCAGCGAGCACCATCCTTCTTTCGTATCTTTGCAAGAAACATAATTGCCTTTTAATTAATCTATACTTATATCAAACCGATATGTCAGGTATTTCTCAAATTTGCCACAGAACAACTCAAGTAAGCAAGGAATTGCTGCTATTCTTCTCAAAGATATTCCGCACAAGCGCATCCAGCAACAACCTCTATTGGCAACAATAGCCATTGAAATCAATCTCGGTATAAAATTTACCATCATATCCATGTACATCCCACCTGATCAAGCTTTTAATCTATCTGATCTCCAAAACATTTGTAGCAATGTAAATAGCCATAACATCATCGTAGGCGATATGAACACATGGAGCCCCTTATGAGGTTCTGACTCCAATAACAAGAGAGGTTAAGTATTAGAGAACCTTATTTTCTCAGAGAACTTAATCGTTTTAAACGACAACGCACCAGCACATTTTTCCACACAAAGAACTTTCACGCACGTTGATGCTGCTATGTGCATAGCTGAAATTGACACTAAATTAACGTGCACCACTCTTGATCAATTACATGGTAGCTACAATTTTCCTCCAATAACAAGAATGACCTCCAATCTCCTATACCAGCCGACCTGCTCTAAAATTGATTACAGATAAAGCATATTCATATAATAGTCATTCGTTGTTGTGTGCGACCGCGTTTCTTACCGCTTTCTCGTTTTATTTACTTTTTATTTTGTCGTAACGGCTGATTTTTGTGCCAAGTGCATTAAATATTTTTCGAAATCTGAATTGAATATCGTGCCGTGTAATGGCTTTTTCAAAATAATATTTCATCGTGCTTGTTCTAAAAAAATCTCAGAATATGAAATATGATGTGAGATTAATTAACTGCAATTGTCACTTGCTGTACTTGTGCGAAGAGTGCGTCGATATGCCGGATAGGCTCTGCAAAACACTTAATTCTGTGCTATCCGCTCAAAAACTTTGTTTCGAAGTAATCACAAGTACTATTGATAACAAATTTTTAAACATTTCGAAGCAATTTGATTATCTTAAAGAACTTCTAATGTACTCTTTGCAATAATCCACCAACAATCTGAAAGTTCTCAGAATGTCAACAACAGAAACAATACGTCAATTTCCCCGTCTTGTTCTATCATACACAACAACAGGTGTTTTTTTTTTCAAGCGAGCTTGGAAAAAACGCTTCAACTAGCTAAACAGTTTCATAATGCCAAAACCATACAGATGGTGGAGGTTTATCAGCTAATTGTTACTTTTTTTCGCTGCTATGACATTTCTACTTCTAGCGCAGTATGTTTTTGACACTCAACCAGAGAATTACAAAAACAAAATACATGAAATGCGTGTGTTTGTTTGTGTGTATGTCACCCTGCCACCACGCTGTTATTTTGTTAATTTTGTTTATCTGCACATTCGTATGTTCATTTCATTCGCACGTTCACAATAGTGCCCTATTTTTGAATATGCAACACTATACAACACTATCAATCAGGTCGACAATTACCTAAGCGGTTTCAACTGAAAGCGCTTAGCCAACTCAACTCGATTACTTTTTATTGTTGTTTTCCATGCAATTCGGTAACCTAGCTAGTGTTTTAATTGTACTAGTTAGCAACGAAATACAGCTAACAACTCCTGTGTCTCCAGTTTGGTTACAAATTCTCTACAGTTTTCAAACGGTCTTTCTTCCAGTAATATTCGTGGTCTGGCCAAATTTACTTCTTCATCTACATCCACATATTTTAAAGAATAAGATATGCAAAAGGAATTCTCAAATTATCTACTGTTTTAAACCCTCAACATCCATCTGCTGTTACTTGCACACATGCAAATAAACAAACGCAATCATAAAGGCTCTCACTAACATATCTACTTCTACTTTCACATTGGCATCTGAAACTTCTACACTTGCATTTAATACACATCCACTCGTGTCTCACTTTTAATAACAATAATACTCCTACAAATACATCAACAACAATTAAGGTAATGCCAACTCAAGGCAGAGAAGAACATCACAAATTCAATCAATCGGATGACTGCTACTAACAGTCAGTCATCAAATACTGCCGCTCTGCCCTATTCTTCCGCTACTTCTTACGCCAATGCCGCTACCAGCGCTCTTAATAAATCACCTCTGCGATCAAATGCCTGTACTACAGTAACGTATAGCATAAATGCACCAAAAGAAAAAGTAGGGAATTCATCTGCAGTTAGTGGCAATAACAATAACGCCGATTTAGATGTCTTTGTACCATACAAAGGAATTCATATATCTTCGTTCAAGCCATCTCTTACAGAGGAGAAAATTGTCAAGTACATCTCTGAGTTCCTCAAAATCGATGCTTCTGCTTTGGCTTGTTTTAAGTTGGTAAGTCGGGATGCTGACATCAGCTCCTTGTTCGGGGTTTGAATATAATAAGCTCTTCGACGCTGCTCTGTGTCTCTCTAACGTCACTGTGACCCCTTTCCGTTTTTTTTTTTTTTTTGCAAAAAACAGGTAATGTAGGGTTACTTAGAGCTATATTGTAACATTTATGACATCCCAACCTGTGTCTTGGGTGCATCCCTGAGAGTCTACTTTCACAAGGTTGGCGGTATGCGCACCAAATCTAAAGATTTTCTTTTAGTATATTTAACAGTACTGTGCCCCGTTTTGGGCCCAGGCCTCATAAATTACCTTGGTATAATAAATCTCTTAAGGAGTTAAAAAATAAGCGTAACCAACTTATTTAAGGTAGATACAGCTAATATTCTCAGAGAACAGTTTATTACCCCCCAGCGGATCAAAATATACCCGTGGTAGGTATGCCTTTCGTAAGAGGCGACTAAAATACCAGACTCAAGGGCTGTGTAGGGCAACCCTTCATGTAGCCAGCGCAATATATAGCTTCACCATTCTCAACCTCACCTATCCGCGGCGAATCCTGTTTCACTAACAGACGAGGCTCTGGCGACCTCAAGCTCCTCATGGAACTTGGTGGTGGGGAGGGAGGGAATGGCCTGAAGGTTTAATGTGGCCACATAAATCGTTCCCGAGATGGTCGGGCTAGCACCTTAATGGTGTTGTGGTACCGGAGCGTACCGGATCTGTATCCGGCAAAGGACCATCACATCGATAACACTCCCCAAAGCCTTGGGGGAGCAACCTTATCGCTACAACAACAACAACAACAGTTTATTACCAGTGTGCGACAATGTAATGTCCTCGACAAATTACTTTATAATCGCTATATGTGTAGGCTCGAAGATGAGCTTAAAGAAAATCCAAAAGTCTTGTGGAACTTTATTCGCTCCAAACGTGGTTCGACGAATATTTCGATCTGCATGTGCTTTAATGGAGTAAGCTCCCAGTTTGAAACAGTCGAGCTGTTTGCTGATTTTTTTATACCCGCTGTACTTGTACACAGGGTATTATAACTATGATTGGATAACAGTTGGTTGTACAGGTATAAAGGAATCGAGATAGATATAGATTTCCATATATCAAAATTATCAGTATCGAAAAAAAATTTGATTGAGCCATGTCCGTCCGTCTGTCCTTTAACACGATAACTTGAGTTAATATTGAGATATCTTCACCAAATTTGGTACACCAGTTTCTGTCGACCCAGAATAGATTGGTATTGAAAATGAGCGAAATCGGATGATAACCACGCCCACTTTTTATATATATAACATTTCGGAAAACACAAAAAAGGTGATTATTTAGTAAATAATACACCTAGAATGTTGAAATTTGACGTGTGGACTGATATTGAGACTATTGATAAAAATTTGAAAAAAAAATTTTAAAATGGGCGTGGCACCGCTCACTTGTGATAAAATCAATTTTACAAATATTATTAATCATAAATCAAAAATCGTTAAACCTTACTTACTTGGCGCTTAACCGTCTAAACGGTTATGGCCGTCCAACAAGGCGCGCCAGTCGCTCCTTCGCTCCGCAAACCGGCGCCAACTGGTCACACCAAGGGAGTTTAAATCGTTTTCCACATGGTCCTTCCAACGGAGTGGGGGCCGCCCTCTACCTCTGCTTCCATAGGTGGGTTCCGATAGAAACACTTTCTTGGCCGGAGCATCATCTTTCATTCGCATAACATGGCCTAGCCAGCGCAGCCGCTGCGTTTTAATTCGCTGGACTATGATGATGTCTGCGTATAGCTCGTACAGCTCATCATTAAATCTTCTTCGGTACTCGCCATCGCCAACGCGTAGAGGTCCATAAATCTTTCGAAGAACTTTTCTCTCGAACACTCCCAAAGCCGCTTCATCTGTCGCTGTCATGGTCCATGCTTCTGCCCCATATAGCAGGACGGGTACGATAAGTGACTTGTAGAGTATGATTTTCGTTCGCCGAGAGAGGACTTTACTTTTCAATTGCCTACCTAGTCCAAAGTAGCTTTTATTGGCAAGATTGATTCTTCGCTGGATTTCAGTGCTGATGTTGTTGCTAGTGTTGATGCTGGTTCCCAAATAAACGAAGTCCTTTACTATTTCGAAATTATGGCTGCCAACAGTAGCGTGGTTGCCAAGGCGCATATGCGCTGACTCTTTGCTCGATGACAGCAGGTACTTCGTTTTATCCTCATTCACCATCAAACCCATCTTTACCGCTTCTTTTTCCAGTTTGGAGTAAGCAGAACTAACAGCGCGGGTGTTTAGGCCGATGATATCAATGTCATCAGCATATGCCAGTAATTGCACGCTTTTATAGTATATTGTTCCAGTGCTGTTAAGTTCTGCAGCTAGTATAATTTTCTCCAGCATCAAATTAAAGAAATCGCACGATAGGGGGTCACCCTGTCTGAAACCTCGTTTAGTTTCGAACGGCTCAGAGAGGTCCTTCCCAATTCTGACTGAGCTGATGGTGTTGCTCAACGTCATTTTGCACAGCCGTATAAGTTTTGCGGGGAAACCAAATTCAGACATAGCGGCATATAGGCAGCTCCTTTTCGTGCTGTCGAAGGCGGCTTTAAAGTCGACGAAGAGGTGATGTGTGTCGATTCTCTTTTCACGGGTTCCTTCCAAGATTTGGCGCATTGTGAAAATCTGGTCGATGGTAGATTTACCAGGTCTGAAGCCGCACCGATAAGGTCCAATCAGCCGGTTCACGGTGGGCTTCAATCTTTCGCACAATACACTTGAAAGGACCTTATATGCGATATTAAGAAGGCTGATTCCACGATAGTTGGTGCATTTTGCAGTATCCCCCTTCTTGTGGACTGGGCAAAGAACACTTAGAACCCAACCGTCGGGCATGCTTTCGTCCGCCCATATTTTGCTAAGAAGCTGCTGCATGCGCCTTAGCAACTCCTCGCCGCCGAACTTGAATAGCTCCGCAGGCAATCCATCAGCGCCCACGGCCTTGTTGTTTTTCAATCTGGTTATTGCTATTCTAACTTCGTCATAATCGGGCGGGGGGACATATATTCCATCATCATCGATTGCGGGATCGGGTTCTTCATCTCTGCGCGTTGAATTGCTGCCTCCATTTAGGAGAGCAGAGAAGTGTTCCCTCCATAATCTAAGCACTCTCTGGACATCAGTTACAAGGTCGCCGTTTTCATTCCTACAGGAGTTTGCCCCGGTCTTAAAACCTTCCGTCTGTCGCCGTATTTTTTGGTAGAATTTTCGGGCGTTATTCCTGGTGGCTAGCAGCTCAAGCTCCTCGCACTCACGCTTTTCTGCTTCTGCTTTTTTCTTCCTGAAAAGGCGTCTCGCTTACCTTTTCAACTCACGATAGCGTTCACACACTCCTCTTGTCGCGCTCGCTTTTAACGTAGCCCTGTAGGCAGCGTCTTTTCTTTCGGTTGCAACGCGGCATTCTTCATCATACCAGTTGTTTTTTCGTGGCCGGTCGGTAACCAATTTTTTCCTCGGCGGCGGTACGAAGTGCTTTGGAGATATGCTCCCACTGCTCCTGTATTCCTTCAGGATGAGTTATGCCCTCAGAGAGCAGGTGTGAGAGTCGAGTTGCGAAATCATTGGCAGTCTGTTGTGATTGAAGCTTTTCGACGTCTAGCTTTCCTGGTGTTTTTTGTTCCTTGTTTTTAGCCGCGTTGAGGCGGGTGCGTATTTTGGCTGCAACGAGATAATGGTCCGAATCGATGTTAGGTCCTCGGATCGTGCGCACATCTAAAACACTGGAGGCATGCCGTCCGTCTATCACAACGTGATCGATCTGATTGCGAGTATTTCGATCAAGAGACAGCCATGTAGCTTGATGTATCTTTTTATGCATGAACCTCGTGCTTGATATGACCATGTTTCGAGCACCGGCAAAGTCAATCAGCCTCAGTCCGTTAGGAGAAGTTTCATTGTGTAGGCTGAACTTTCCGACTGTAGGGCCAAAAACACCTTCTTTGCCCACCCTGGCGTTAAAGTCGCCAAGCACGACTTTTATATCATGACGGGGGCAGTGCTCGTATGTGCGTTCTAATTGTTCATAAAAAGTGTCCTATCGTAACAAAATTCGGCAGAGAGGTTACCTTTACTATAAGGAATGATTTGAAGAAAAATTTACGAAATCGGTTAAGGACCACGCCCACTTGTATCTAAAAGATTTTTAAAAGGGTCGTGGACGAATAAAATAAGCTATATCTTTGCAAAAAAGAGCTTTATATCAATGGTATTTCATTTCACAAGTGGATTTATAACAATAAATAGGAAAAATTTAAAATAAAAAAATGGACGTGGCACCGCCCCTTTTATGACTAAGCAGTTTTCTATGTTTCGGGAGCCATAACTCGAAGAAAAATTAACGGATCGTAATAAAATTGGGTACACATATTTTACTTATAGCAGGAAATATTTCTAGTAAAATTGGATAAATTGTTTAATGACCACGCCCACTTTTATATAAATGACTTTAAAAAGGATCGTATGCAAAAATAATAAGTTAAATCTTAGCGAAAAATAGTTTTGTACCAATCGTATTTTTATTGTTCTGTTATATCTTTATTTTAAAATAAACAGTGGGGAAATCCCCATATCTGAATGACGAATAAAATAAGCTATATCTTTGCAAAAAAGATCTTTATATCAATGGTATTTCATTTCCCAAGTGGATTTATAACAATAAATAGGAAAATTTTCAAATTAAAAAAAATGGGCGTGGCACCGCCCCTTCTATGACTAAGCAATTTTCTATGTTTCGGGAGCCATAACTCGAAGAAAAATTTACATATCGTAACAAAATTGGGTACACATATTTTCCATATAGCAGGAAATATTTCTAGTAAAAATGGATAAGATTGGTTAAAGACCACGCCCACTTTTATATAAATGACTTTAAAAAGGGTCGTAGGCAAAAGTAATAAGTTAAATCTTAGCGAAAAATAGTTTTGTACCAATCGTATTTTTATTGTTCTGTTATATCTTTATTTTAAAATAAACAGTGGGGAAATCCCCATATCTGAATGAAAACTGCCCGCTCAAGGTCATTGGTGTTAGCCTCGTTATCCTTTTCCTCCTTTTAAACGAAAATTAGTTCAGAATAGAACCATATTTATATGTATTATTCCGCAGCCTTGTAAAACTACTAAGCACACAAAACAAACAACAACAGCATTTCAAGTGTACAGCTGGGTATGTAATGTTCGGTTGTCCTTCCTTAAACCCTCGTTAAAATGTCACAGTCATGGCCTTTGTGCCTTTCTCCTGAAGTTCTGTAGTTTTTGTGGCCTCTCTTTGGCATATATTCAATTTATCCCTTTTCTTCGGCAACTTTTATCAATAGGTGGAAAAAAATGTCCATATGTCCAATATTTAAAGCCTATCACCAAACTCACAGTATGCTGGAAGCGTTTTTTAAAAATGATAAAGATGGAGCTAACTTGTCAGCGTTATTGAGCCGTGCCAACATGGGTTGGTGGCTGGCCGCTCGACTGTTGCGAACCTAGCGTCGGTTTCTGATTTCTGCATCTCTGCATTTCAGGATGGCTGTCAGGTAGGTACTATATACACTGATTTCTCAAAGGTTTTCCATAAAGTTTCACATAAAATCTTATTATTTAAACTGAAATGTATTAGATTTCATTCTGTTTTTTTTAAATGTTTGTAAATTATCGAGCTCGAGGCCATACAATATTAAATAACACACAAAAGTTTTTTATTTATATGCTTTATATATTGTCGTTTTATTTATCGATATTTCGACTTCAATTAGAAGTCATCTTCAGGACTAGAAATACAAAACGACAAGTATTATAATAAATCACACAAAAGTACATGTATATATAAACATTGACTTACATCGTTGGATGTATCAGGTCGACTAATTTAATATTTGATTTAGTGACAAAAGAAGAAAATAAACACAATAAAAGTAAACAAATAAGAACCGGAACTATAAACAAATTTTTACTAACAACAATATAATATAAAAAGTTAAGATGTGAGCGACACCCATAGCATAAGTATGTATTTTATTCCCACCCAGGTAAATGTTGTTGTATAAACTGTCAGCATACATTTTTACAATTTCTCATAAACTGTTTAGGCCCGAAGCCTAAATTCTTCTTAATTTGCGCCACCCTAATAGCACCACTTTATCGACCCCTAGTTCGCCCACCTGCATGTATATGTGTACATAGACAGGGTTATGTTGTCCGTACACATATACATGCATGCCGGTACAACTATGTGGGGAAGCTTCCCCTTAAAACCGGAGACTTTTTCCGCGGTTCAACGGTTGTCCTGCGACACACCACAATTGTACATGGTCCTTTCTCCCCGTAACAAGGAACCAACACCTATATAAAAGATACAGTCCATATTGCGCAAAATTTTGGCAAAAATTATCCTGGTGCTACAACCTAGAACGAAAAATCAATCTATACACATTGAGCGGAGTTATACACGGTTTTGGAATTTGGCACAAATCATCTTGGTGATACAGTACGCGTGGCACTTTCAACGTCGACATACACGGCATTTTTTTAATATAAATCTTCGTGGTGATACACTATTGGTGGTATTGTTGCAGTTTTTTTGGTGATACGCGTTATCAACGGTGTTCAACAATTTTCAAAAAAATCATCTGGTGACACATTACTGGTGGTACTTTACAACGTCCATATACACAACACTTGGTATACTCGTGCATACAAATCACTACAAACTTCACGCAGCTACGTACGTAAGTAATATATTTCTTTCCACAATTTTTTTTTTTGGTTATAAAAATAAATAAAACCGAGTAAAAAAAAAAATAAATATTCTGAGTGCCACACGCGTAAGTGATTAAATTTAACCGCGAAATACTAACGTGGTTTGATTCCTTGTGACTATCTGGTCTGTCCCCCCACCAGCGGTAAGGCTCTCCGGACACAGCACAAGGAAGAGGTGCACATAACCTCACCTCCATATAAAAAATTCTCACGCCATTTCGATTGCGGCATTTTTACATTCTTCCTTTGTTTCACTTTAATTTGCACTAATTCGATAAATTTTTGTCACACAGTTGCTTTTCGCCCAAGAGTTTTATTAAATTTTTACACTTTTCGTCGAGTTTTTTATATCAACGCGCGCACTTATTTTTTTTATAATAAAATTGAACGCTCAAGTGGCGAGTGGCCCCCCTTTGCTGCACACAATACACATTGGAGTTGCTCCCCCCTGCTCTCTGTCTTACGGCACAAAAATAATCTGCAAATAAATTAACATACACCAATATATACATATATACATAATTTGCGTGCGGTTGGCGAGTAGGTTACACCATCCCCTATTCTTCCCTTGAAAAAAAAAAAAATATCAGACGAGTCGGCCAAGTCTGAAATAAATAAATAAATAAAAGTGATCTTGCAAAACATTGTTTCCATTTTTGGTCAAAGGATTAGTTTTGGTTTAGTTGGGTAGGAATAATTAGTTGAGAAAATGGAAAATTATATCCGATCAGCTGAGGTAATCACAGAGTTTGAGAAACAGTACAGCCTTATTCCAGAGGAAAACCATAATAAGCACACTCTTGCGATACAGCAAGAAGAGTTGTGCTCCTTATGGAAGCAGGTTAAGTCTGTGTTTGACTCACTGATGGGATCAGACGATGTCGACGCAAATGATGTATTGGCCATCCGAAAAAAACATATGTCTACCTACTTAATATATATGCGATGCTTATCCACAGTATCTGCTGATGCAGAGAAATTTAAAAAGGTAGAAAATAGTGCTATCTCTGAGCAAGCACCCCCAGCCGCACCTCGCGGGCATAAGATCCGCCTCCCTCCTTGCGACACGGAGATTTTCAAAGGTGATTATTTATCATGGCCAACCTTTCGTGACCTGTTTACGGCCATATACATAAATAATTCCGACCTACAGGGGGTGGAAAAACTATTCCATCTGAACAACAAGACACAGGGCGAGGCCAAAGATATTGTAAAAAAAAGCCCACTAACAAATGATGGGTTCGATATGGCCTGGAAAAACCTGTGCGAAAGGTATGAAAACAAGCGTATATTAGTCAACACGCAATTGCAAATTCTTTTTAATTTAAAGAAGGTAGAGAGTGAGTGTGGGAGCGCGTTAAAGAAACTACATAGCGATATAAACAATTGTCTATAGTCCCTCAAGTGTCACAAAATCGACACATCCAATTGGGATGCAATACTAACATATTTGTGTTCGACAAAGTTACCGGAAAGTACCCTGGCTCTATGGGAACAAAGCATAGACCACAAAATGGACATATCTAAATGGGAAGATATGGGCAAATTTCTATCAAATAGGTTTCAGACACTGGAAACAGTGTCTAGCTTCACTGGCACTAACGCCCAAAAGGGACAAAAGCCATCAAATACTCGGCATACAACCGAAACCCCCATAAAAGGACTTGGTGCCTTCCAAACGAAGGTATCAAAACCTACCTCAAAATCAACTTCCAGGGTTTTTTGTAAAATGTGCAAAGCTGAACACAGGTTACGGAATTGTCCCCGATTTTGTGATCTGACCCCGGTGGAAAGAATCAACTTCATCAAATCCACGGGGGGATGCCTGAACTGCTTATCCCCAGGACACACAGTGACGAGGTGCACCAGTTCGTACAACTGTGCCAAATGCCACTCTCGTCACCACACGCTCCTGCATGCGGATACAGTTCAGCAAACTACGAAGCGCAATCCATTTAAAGACGCGGATAATATCCCGTCAACTTCAGTACAAGCACAAAGAAGACAGGAATTGGGGCAACCAAATTCTTCTGCGAACCAGAATGTAAATTCCTGTCATGCTAATTCCAGCACAGGCGTGCTATTAGGAACTGCTCTTGTACACATTCACCATAACGGTACCGACTTCTCAGCGCGGGCATTAATTGATTCAGGGTCTGAATGTTCCTTCATGACAGAAAGACTTAAACGCAAAATCAATTTGCCGGCAAGGAAAATGCATGCCCAAGTTTCAGGTATCGCCAATGCAGTATCTGCTCAAGTTAAAGAGGCATCCACCATCGAGCTACGTTCACCAGTGGACCCATGCTTTAGCTTGACTACTCCTGTTCTAATTTTAGCCAAACTAACTGTGAATCTGCCATCCTGCCATATCGAAACAATAGCCGTGTTTTTTAACACGCGTATATCCGTTTACGCTTAAACTTTATATTGACTGCTAAGAGACAAACTATAAATACACCTCTGAAATTGCATAAATTTTGTCCTACTAAATTTCAATACGCATTATACTCAGATGTAACTGAAATATGTGTCTTTGTTTCACCCTGTACACTAATTCTATGTATTATATGTGTGTCCACAATTCATCGCAACTGATTCAGCCATATGTTATACCCTATGGCCATCAGAGCGTTGCGTCTCCGCTTTTCGGTACACCCTGTTGCTGTAGCTAGTTGTTTTACCACAGCCGCTAGATGGGTCTCCTAAGCATTATCTAAGCGAAGATAGGCGTTTTTTAACACGCGCAAACGAAACGTATACGCGCGTGTTAAAAAACACGGCTAATGACTATGCAGGCATTCCCAGACTTAGTTTTGGCAGACAAGAGGTTCTACGTCAATGAAGATGTAGACCTCATACTTGGTGGAGACATATATCCCCAAATTATACTAAGCGGTCTAAAAAAGAATGTACCAAATACACTTCTGGCCCAAGAGGCAGTGTTCGGTTGGATACTAACCGGTCGTATTAAAGCACCGAATCCAACAAAGAACATAGTATCGTTTTACAATGAAGTCGCGCTGGACAACCAACTAAAAGCTTTCTGGGAGTTAGAAAATTTGCCAAAAGGCAAAAGCATTAATGCAGATGACGCATATTGCGAACAGCTGTATAAAGAAACAACAAGAAGAAACGAAGATGGGAGGTATATAGTATCCCTCCCATTCAAGCAAGGCTACTCAGAAGAGCTGAGTTTAGGAGGATCCCTTAAGCGCGCATTCTCACAATATTATCGAAACGAGTCCCGGTTAATAAAAAATCCGGACTTAGGGAAAGAATATATTAGGGTACTCTCAGAATACGAGACTCTTGGACATATGGAAAAAATCAGCAGTGTCGTCGCAGCAGATGAAACAAATAATTACTTTCTGCCACTCCACGCCGTTGTTAAAGCAGAAAGTATAACGACGAAAGTCCGAGTCGTTTTCAATGCCTCAAGCCCGACGGCTAATGGCACCAGTCTAAACGACATTCTCCTACCTGGTCCAATACTACAAGCAGATCTCCCAATTCTTATTCTGCGTTGGAGACTCTATCGATATGTCTTCAATAGCGATATAGAAAAAATGTATAGGCAAATTTGGATGGATGCCAACCATACCAAATTTCAGGGGATTGTTTTCCGAAAAGACATTAGTGAACCAATAGGCCTCTACGAGTTAAAGACTGTAACGTTCGGAGTTAACTGCGCTCCATACCTGGCCATCAGAACGCTTCTACAGCTAGCTGACGATGTTGAAAATTCCCATCCAACAGCATCGAGCATCCTGCGAGAATGCATGTATGTAGACGACGTATTAGCAGGAGGACACACCATTGCATCGACCATTAAGGCAAGGGATGAAATACGACAGGTACTACAGTCAGCTGGTTTTCCACTTCGGAAATGGACATCAAACACGGAGGCAGTTCTAAAGGACATCCCGAGGACTGATCGGCTAAGCGAGGACTTTCTGGCGTTCGAAGACACCAGCACCGTGAAGGCATTGGGCATAAGATGGAATGCGCACTCCGATCTCTTTTATTTTAAAGCAGGACCATTGGAGGATCCGGAAAATTTAACTAAGCGAGAAATATTGTCAGCCATCGCCAAGCTTTTCGACCCATTGGGGTGGCTCGCCCCAATGGTCATAGTGGCAAAAATATGAATGCAGATCATTTGGTTAGAAGGCACCGGATGGGACGAGCCTGTCTCACCAAATACATCAGAACGGTGGAAAACCTTCACCCAACACTATGGCGAAATAGATAACATACGGATACCGCGGTGGGTAAATTTCTCCCCGGAAGGCGAAATAGAAATCCACGGCTTCTGTGACGCTTCCGAGAAAGCATATGCTGCAGCGATATATATGCGCGTAAAAAGAGACGATCAGGTTTTCATACACTTACTCTTAGCAAAAACCAGAGTAGCTCCAGTGAAAACCATCTCGCTACCACGTTTAGAACTCTGCGGCGCCGTGCTTCTCGCAGAAATGATGGAATCAATATTCCGAAATATTCATTTGGGACCAGTAAAATTCACATCTGGACGGATTCAACCATCGTACTTGCATGGATACGCAAGCCGCCCTGTACTTGGTCAACCTTCGTCGCACATCGAATCACCAAGATCCTCGATATGGTCGGTAATAAGGACTGGAACCTATTGATCGGAAGAGTGAAATCCTGTCACTCAACCCATACATCGACAAAGATGATATTATCAGAACAGGAGGGCGTCTAGGGGCTTCAAAAGACATGTCATACAACGAGCGGCATCCGATCATCTTGCCTTACAATTGCAGGCTGTCTCGCCTTGCAGTCATGATGATTCATCATGATTCCCTTCATGGCGAGAACCAGCTCATGCTCCGCCTTATCCGCACCCAGTATTGGATTCCGAATGTCAAGACGATGATCAGAGCCATCATCCACAATTGCAAAACCTGCATTATTTACAGGAAGCAAACGCAGTCCCAACTTATGGGTACCCTTCCCTGCGAACGTACTACTTTTACCCGCGCGTTCACTAATACCGGGGTAGATTTCGCGGGGCCTTTCGACATCAAAAGCTACCGCGGTAGGGGATGTCGACGGTCCAAAGGCTACGTATGCCTATTTGTCTGCTTCTCCACTAAGGCCATCCACCTGTTGTTGTTGTTGTTGTTGTAGCAATGCTCGCCCCACCTAATAGCCGCGACCGATCACAAATTGTCATCAATATCCTCTAACGGGAGTCCAAGGAAACTTGCCGTTTCAACAGGGGTGGACCATAAGGAAAGGGGTGTTAGAGGCGTTGGTTCCACATTACAATTGAAGAGATGGTTGGTGTCATGTGGGGACACATTGCAAGCAGGGCATACATTTTGTATGTCGGGGTTGATTCTGGATAGGTAAGAGTTTAACCTGTTACAGTATCCAGAACGAAGTTGAGCAAGAGTGACACGCGTTTCCCTGGGGAGTATGCGTTCCTCTTCTGCGAGTTCTGGATATTTTTCTTCAAGTACTGGATTCACCGGGCAATTCCCGACATAAAGGTCCGACGCCTGTCTATGGAGTTCACCAAGGACCTGCTTGTGTTTTTCCGCTTCATACGGCTGGGTTCTCAGGTGCCGTATTTCCTCAAAATGCTTACGGAGATGACTCCTTAGGCCCCTAGGCGGTGCTGGTTCGTCAATCAGATGTCTGTTGGGATGCCCAGGTTTCTGGGTATTCAACAGAAACTGTTTGGTCAGCATCTCATTTCTCTCCCTGATGGGGAGTATTCTCGCCTCATTATGCAGATGGTGTTCTGGGGACATAAGAAGACAGCCCGTGGCGATTCTGAGAGCAGTATTTTGGCAGGCCTGTAGTTTCTTCCAGTGGGTGGTTTTTAGGCTTGGCGACCATATGGGTGACGCGTAGCACGTAATCGGCTGGCTAATTGCTTTGTATGTGGTCAAAAGCGTTTCTTTATCTTTTCCCCAGGTACTACCAGCAAGGGATTTGAGGATTTTATTACGGATCTGAATTCTTGGAACAATTGCGGTTGCGTGCGCACCAAAATGTAGATCCTGATCAAACGTCACACCCAAGATTTTGGGGTGTAGGACAGTCGGTAGCGTAGTGCCATCGACGTGAATGTTCAATATGGTCGACATTTGGGGCGTCCATGTTGTAAATAAGGTCGTGGAAGATTTAGTCGGTGAGAATGCCAGGTTTCGCGAGGCGAAAAAACTGGAGAGATCAGGGAGATAGCCGTTTATTTTATTGCATAGCTCATCGATCTCTGGGCCTGGGCCTGTGGCCATTATTGTGCAGTCATCGGCGTAGGAAACGATTGTGACTCCTTCCGGTGGTGAAGGTAGCTTAGATATGTAGAAATTAAACAAAAGCAGAGATAGGACACCACCCTGTGGCACCCCTTGTTTAATTCTCCTTTGTTTTGATGTTTCGTTTCTGAATTGCACCGATGCCTGCCGACCACCCAGATAATTTGCGGTCCACCTTTTAAGACATGGGGGAAGGGTAGACCCTTCCAGGTCTTGCAGTAACGAGCCATGGTTGACCGTATCAAAAGCTTTTGATAGGTCTAACGCTACGAGTACTGTTCTATGGTGGGGATATTGATTCAAACCGCAATTTATCTGGGTGCTAATGACATTTAGCGCGGAGGTAGTGCTATGGAGTTTTCTGAAGCCATGCTGATGAGGGGCTAGCTGCAAATGTGCTTGGAAATAAGGGAGCAAAATGGCTTCAAGCGTCTTTGCCACTGGCGATAGGAGAGATATCGGACAATATGACTCACCTACGTTAGCTGGTTTCCCAGGCTTTAGTAGCGGGACCACCTTGGCCATTTCTCGGGTATGACAAAGGTGGAAAGAGACAGGTTGAAGACATGCGCTAAATATTTGAAACCCTCTTTTCCTAGGTTTTTAAGCATCGGCATGGCTATGCCGTCTGGGCCCACTGCTTTGGATGGTTTAGCGCGAACAATGGCGTCCTCAACCTCTCTAGCGGTGATGGTAATTGGTGACGCGCTGAGTTTGTGTTTATGTGCGTGTCTATTGGCTCTCCGTCTATCTTTGTCGACCGTAGGATGCATTATATATTGTCGGCAGAAAGCGCTCGCGCATTTTTTCGCATCCGACAGCACCTTATCGCCAAAGGCGATGGGAACTTTGTCTTTGTGATTAGTCGGATTCAATAGGGACTTTACAGTGGACCAAAGTTTACCTACACCGGTAGAGAGGTTACAACCTCTTAGGTGCTCTTCCCATTTCGCCCGCTTGTGTTCGTCCACAAGCAATCTGATGCGTTGGTTTATATCCCTTATTTGGGGGTCGCCTGGATCAAGCTGTCTTATAAGGTCGCGTTCCCTCGCTAAGCTCGCGGCCTCCGCCGGGAAGTGGGGCCGGATTTCGGGAATTCTCCCGGCGGGAATGAAATGTGCCGAGGCGGATTCAATGACCTTACGGAAGGCACGCTCCCCTTGGCGGGCATCAGTCGGGATAGGGAGGGCAGCAAAGCTGCTGTCTGTTGCAGATTTATATTCTTCCCACTTTCCTTTTTTGAAGTTTATGAAAGTGCGTTTTTCGGTGACGATGAAGTCGGCGGTACGCTCGAACGAAATAAGTATGGGCAGGTGGTCGGATGCCAATGTTACCATCGGCTGCCAGTTGACGCAGTTTACGAGTTCTGCGCTCACGATTGAGATATCTGGCGAGCTATGACAGCTTCCTACCATACGTGTGGGGGCGTCTCCGTTTATTGTGCAGAACGTCGTTTCGTCTATTTGATCCGCCAACATCTCACCCCTACTGTCCGCCCGCAAGTTTGAATGCCATAGGTCGTGATGGGCATTGAAATCGCCTAAGATAATGCGATTGTTGCCAGTGAGTAAGGCCTCGATATTAGGGCGGTATCCACTGGGGCAACAGGTAACAGGAGGGATGTAGATGTTGATGATTTCTAGATTTGCATCGCCTGACCGGACAGATAGGCCTTGACGTTCTAAGACATTGTCACTGCGGTCGATGCCAGGATCAGATATATGATATTGCACAGAGTGGTGTATAATAAACGCGAGGCCGCCTCCATTTCCGCTCTCGCGGTCTTTCCTGTGGACATTATAACCAGAGCAGGTCTGCAATGCAGATATTGCTGTGAGTTTAGTATCTTGAATCGCAGCAATGCGGATGTTGTGCCGCTTCATGAAATCGACTATCTCCGTAATCTTCCCAGTTAGTCCATTACAGTTGAACTGCAGAATTCTGAAGTGCATGAGGGTGACGCCGCCACTCTAGGGGTAAGTGAGGGGTGACTACGCCTAGGTTGTGGAAGGCCAGGACGCAATTGCTGTTGTGGCCTTGTGACTGGGCGCCCTTGGGCAAGCATTGGAGTACCCGGATGATTTGGGTTTGCGACCTGGCAACATGGCGCGATGAAACCCGTCGAGGGGTTGCCGTCGCGGAGACCAGAACATCTAGGAAAGTGGCACCACCCAAGGCAGGAGCTGCATTGAGCGGATGTCGCAAACCTATATATTCTGTGCTGGCAGACGGTGCAAACGGAGGCAGGGACTAAGAGTCTGTTTCCCTGACCTGCACGATTGCTGCCAGAAAAGAAGGGGGAGAAGAAGACGGGGGCAGGGGCTGATGCTCAGCATTGCTACCAGCTCTACTACGAAGGTAGTAGTTATGAGTGGTATCAGCTGTTTGAGTTGTTGGCGCCGTGGGGCGCGAGCAGCAGCGGGTACTTGTTGTGGCTTGCTGAGCAGCGAAGCTGCTGGAAGGTAGTGGGGATACGCTTAGGCGTAGACTACGGGACGCCCTTGGGCGTGAGCAGCAAGGAGCCACAAAAGATTTATAAAAGTTACGTGGACGTCGGGTTTTGGGATCAAGCCCAGAACAACCTGTCCGATGCAACCATCCCTTGCACGAGACACACTGAACAGAGTATGACCGTCCTAAAAAGATTCTTTTCTGGCAAATGCAGCAAAACCATTTCTCAGGACCGGGGTCAGGAGACGGACCCGGATTGGGTTCGATACCTTCCCGGAGTAAGAGAATATGTAGTAGTCCTGCTGCAATGAGCTGCTGGGAGGATGACAATTTGTGGGAGGGACGAAACAAATTAAATGGGGTCACACTGAAATGACAGTCCTTGGTCGGGAAAAATCCCTAGTCGCTCTGGTACATAGAACCGACTACCTTGGGAAGCGAAGGCCATCCACCTAGAAGCCACTAGTGACCTAACCACCCCCTGCTTCCTCACAGCTTTTTGGCGTTTTATCGCGAGAAGAGGATGTCCAAAAAACATCTACTCCTTCAATGGTACGAACTTTGTCGGAGCTTCCAGATCTCTACGATCGGAATTCAAAGCCTTCCTGGCAGAAAGCCGAGACAAAACAGTCTCCAAGTATAGCCATCAAGCATTAACTTGGCATTTTATTCCCGCCGGCGCTCCGCATATGGGCGGCCTGTGGGAAGCGGGAGTGAAGAGCTTCAAAAGCCACTTCAAAAAGGTCGCTTCTCTCCATAAATATACCATGGAGGAGTTCCAAACCCTTTTGTGCCGGATCGAGGCATGCCTAAATTCACGGCCTCTCAGCCCGGCGTCCAATGACCCAACGGACCTGGAGCCACTAACCCCAGTACATTTCCTCACGGGCAGCCACCTGTTGGCTCCACCAGAACCAGATGCCAGTGAGAGCTCTGCCTCGATGATCAATCGATGGCAGAAACTCAAAGCCCTCCATCACACTTTCTGCAAACGATGGAAGGTGGAATATCTCTCCGAACTTCAAAAACGAGTGAAGTGGAAGCATCCCAACGAAAACATAAAAGTGGGAGACCTCGCTGTCCTCAAAGAGGACAACTTATCTCCCAACGAGTGGAGGCTAGGTAGAGTCGTCAACGTACACCCCGGCGAAGATAACCGAGTACGTGTTGTCGACCTCAGAACCGAGAAGGGTCAAGTCAGACGTCCTTTGGTGAAACTGATCCTTCTTCCCACGGAGACAGACTGTGAGAGGACCACGAGCTCTTAACAATCCCTCCGTTCCTCCACATACCTCCTTTCAGAAAAAAAAACAAAAATCAAAAAAAAAATCAACCCAGCCCTCGTTCAACCGGAACGAGGCCAACCAATAACCTAACGCAGACCCGATATCTGCTACAGAAACCAAAGGCAGTATCCGGCCTATTCAATTTTTAAATTTTCAAAAAATATCCCACAAATTCATTCGCTCAGCCCGAGCGAGGACACCAGAAATCTTCCCACTCACTCGTTCTCCCATAACGAGGATACCAGAACCCTAACGCAGATCGGTTGTCTGCCACGGAATTTGAAGGCACTGCGCCAAATACACGAGGCCACCAATAAAATCAAACTTGCAATATGCATCGTCATTCGAATAATGTTGCACATAGGTTTATGGAAAGTACGGAAACCATGAAACCGGGCACTTTCGTAAACCTATGAACAAGCGAAACTCAATTGTTTTTGAGATTTGGGTATTTTGTTTACTACATATTTCCTTACACATCTCCAATAAACCAAAATCTGGGTAGGCAACTTACTAAAAGTGTAAATAACAAGAGTTCAAAAAATTTTCGAAAATCGAAAACCTGTGTACTTGGCTAAGTGTGAAATTTATGGTTTGCTGGGTGAGAGCTAATTCTACTAACTTGATCTTATTTTAAGGTTTCTTTAAGATAAACATAACAGAAATCTCCTTCGAAAAGCAATTGAAGTCGTACGTCAGTTTTCATAATCAAATTTAGTTTTAACTTCAGGAAACCTTTTGGGATTTTTCATAATTTGATTTATATTCAAAATCAAAAGTACTTTATAAATTCAAAAAATTTTTGCAACTGCTATTATTTTCAAACTTCGAATAGATATCGAAATAGGTTTGTTTTCGCATTTGTGATCCAATACCGTTCTATTCATGATCACTTAAGCTAGTTTAGTAAAAAAAAAAACTGTCTTTAATACCTTTTTAACAATAAGGTGTGGAGCTAGGTATGGAGTTCGAAATGTGTTATCAACTGTCAAAAGAACGTTTTTTTCATTGCAAACTTGACCTATTTTTGTTATGTCTACAACCATCATTAACGCATTCGTAGGGTTTTCCACCCAAACAAGTCTCGACAAGTCAGTGGCATCTCCAAACGTATGCTCCATTCCAAGTCTTGACATAACTTGCCTTATCAATCTCGAAGTTCCGCCATAAACATCATCTCCCACAACCAAATGATCACCAGCAGTTAACAAAAAAAAAAAAAAAAAGGGTTCGCAACAAGCCTTCTAAACCAAGCCCAGATGCAAAAGCTAAACCATATTATGTCAACCACCTTTTCTATTGCCATAGTAAATTCAACAGTGACAATGGTGGCATACTAGGCTCTACTCCTTTTCGGAGACCTCGATAAAGCACCCTAATGCTTACTTGTGAGGCAAAGAAAATTCGCTTTGTCAAGCAGCGACTCAAGTAATTCAAAGGGAAACACAAACATGATGTACCTAAATACGTAAATCGTTAGTAAAACTCGGGAAAAATTGGCCTGTTCTTTGGGTATCTTTCTTCACCTAACAAACTTATGTATCTGACATCGCCACTTTCGAGAGAATACTCAACTCGAGGCGTAGGAAGTACGCTTGATGCGATGACGCATATGAGGTTCCATATCGAATACAAAATGTGTGGTTTGGTGTTAATGTGATCAATATGTGGCACCAACAACATACGTATGTATATACTAATTTGGTTGTAATAATCAGCACTCTAATCTTACGATAATATGTTTCTACATGCAGAGCTATGCCTACCACAATAATGTACTTACATCAAGGCAAGTGCTGCCGTTTTCGTTGTCAGCGCGACCGTAGATACAGAAAGATTTACCCGCACTGAGGGTGCCACGGCCAAACCGCAACAGGCGAGGAAGCATTGTAGATAACGTATGCCAAAGCGTGAGCCTAATGAGTGAGGACGAAAAAAGTTTGAATTTATTGTGGTTACGTAACGTAATAGCACAGACCTTTTAGAATATGCGACCCATACCTTTGTTTTCATTCGATATAATCTCTCAAGCATTGCTATCTTACTCCATTGCATGAGAATTCAAACTTTCCATAGTATGCTATGTTATTGATCGGAAACGTTCTTGACCAGCTGTGTCCCATAGTTGGAGCTTTATCTGAGTACTATCTTCCATTTCTATCAAGCGAGCAAAAAGGTCGACGCCAACTGTAGGATCGGATAGCTCAGCGAATTTGCCATCTGTAAAAAAAAAAAATCTTAGTAACGAACTTTTGCCCACCGTACTATCGCCAATTAAAATTAGACGAAATTGATAATAAAAAATGGGCACCGTGATTGTACGAAAATCAGCACCAACACGACTGAACAGTAGACTCACACATCTTTGAATCAAGTGGATCAACAACCAGCTTTCCGTTGATACAAGTTATTGAATGGCATGTTACCATTCCAAATAAAAAATGTATCAAAAGGCGAACGTTCAATCTCTTTAATGGGCATCTGTAATTCATTGGTCACTGTTTTGTGCCACACCCCACATGTCTAAACTCTCTTCGGTAAGAGTACCTGTCTTATCAAAACAACAGCAATCGATGCCACCGGCAACTTCGAAGGCTAAAAGGTCCTCGCTGGGCGGATCCGATTACAAAAGTAACCATCCATCAATTTTTACGTTGTATGGCCAGCTTTGCGCTTGTGCTTACTGATAGATGGCATATGGTGATCGCGCTACATGCGAACCATTATAGCGTACCTCCAACTCAACCTGATCACACCAATCTGCAATTGTGTAACGCAAAATTGTGGATCCATCACCGCGATTGTTTATGTTTACTCTCGAACGACATTTGCCATGCGGTGAATTGCCTTTTATCGACACTTTGAAATCCTGCGGAGATGATTGCTCACATTTGCATCCATTTTCGTCCACTGCATGTATAAAAAAAAGAACGTGCTGGTAAAACCACTTCATCCGGCTTCAAACCCGGCCCCATACTATCATCTTTTCCGCAACGACAATGCGACTTTGTTCGAGTGCATAAACGAAATCAAATAATGTTAACATCGCTGACAGTAAACGAGTGTACCGCAACATTTCCCAATTTTCTTCGTGGCTATTGGTGTCTTTGTGTATACGTTTTGCTAAAAATTTGCAAACAAATGAAGAAACTGCTAGTACTGATAAGCGAAAATCACCATTTAACATACGATCTGCTTCATCCACTACTAAGTATTTGAGATTATCAAACAAAAATGTATCACAACTACCAGGTAGATGATCTGCTCCAGTATGACTGGAAACAATTTTTTTGTATGGGAGGTGCCGTTTTTAGGTGCCATTTTTTTAACTCTTTTATTAGCGATGGCATCCGCCCCAGGATGGCAAAAGGACTAATATCCTTTTCTTTACACTTCTAAAATTAAATGTTATTTAGGAAAAACGTAACCAAACTTGCCTACGATTCAACAGCTGAGAATGCACGTAGACTGTAGTTAAAGGCTCTTGACTTGTCACCCAAAAAAAAACAAAACAAAAAAAAAAAAAAAATCGTTGGTATTCAATAGGTTACGCCAAACTTTGCATTCGTGCAAGGAAGAAGTGCCCAGTATGGCTCGGGTATAGTGCCGCTGCCCTCGCGGCATAAATAATGTATGCATAAGGCATAAATTCCAATATGTCTTAGTGCAATATGCCTTGGAAAACTGGACATAATGCTTCTTCAAAGGAGCTAACTGCTGCTGTTGTGTATACGATTTAATTGCCAGTGATAGCATTTAAAAGAGAGCGTTTCAAAGAGATGCGGCCGTGATGGATTTTTGCAACCAAAACCTGCAAAGAAAAAAAATCCATTAATAAATGTATAAAAGGACATCGCAAAAGTGTGACAACTGACAGCGCGGCCGACGCCGCAGTTGGAGCACCCCTTTTGAGATGCCGCCATCTAAAATTAGAACAAAATACGATACAAAACAACCTTACCCATGCGCTCCATGCCCATTCTCCACCTGAAAAATAAAATAAAAGTAATTACTAATGGAAAGGGAAAAAATGATTTTATTTTTATAATAATAGAAAGAAAATATTACAATTTACTTACCATGTTTAGCCAACCTTACTCCATCATGCGTAAAAAATAAAAGAATGAAGCAACGGAAGAAATCTTTCGAGTAGTCCCGTTGGCTTCAATTCAGAGGAATTTACATTCTATACACGAGTGTGTATGAATGTGCACAATTTTTATTTTTTTTTTTCTCTTTGCTGCTAGTAAATATCTACCAGTGCACGGACTTTTTTAAAAGGCAAAATGTTGGGAAACAGGGAATGAAATTAGTAGTAGAAGTTTCATGGAAACAATAACTACGGTTTATATTGGTAACAAAAAATTCCCAATTCATTGTAAAACAAACAGCTCTTAAAATAAATCACATACCAAAACGTCTGACAACCACAACAATTTTCAAGGTACCAAAAATACTGCCGCAAAATAACCGATTTCGGCAGGTTATCGTTTACGTAAAACTTTTTACTGTCGTTCAAACTCGTCACAAAAAAAAAAAATTCATTTCCTATTTAAGCTATTCATAAATTTGTCAAAATTGACTGATTTGGTCAGTATCGCCTCCTAATAGTAGTTGGGTGGGCGCGGCAACTCAATACTGTAATGCAGTCTATCTAAGTTTTGGTAGCAGAAGTCGTAAAAGTAGTGGAGAATGAAAATGGGTCAAAAAGGTAGGTCAATCTACCAATGCGATAGAGTCCGCGCACTGACTGCCGATATACTTATACCAACGAATGTACATATATATGCCGAGTTTTAAATGTACATTATATTAGGGATGCATAAAAAGATGCAAACGGGTACCCAAAAACCCGTTTCTGGCAAATCGGTATCGGAACCAACTACACTTCTGGAACCGTGCCTTTTAGTAAAGACCATCAATAAAACAGGACTAAAAGCGTAATTGGAAAAAGCTGAACAAATAATCCAAGGGCAATACAAAAGAATGGCTCATTCGACAAATTTTTCGCCTCGTCCAAAACGAAGATTTTATATTTTTTCTTTATATCGATAAAATTTTGCTGTCCAAGAATTTTTTTTGTGGCGGGCAGGAAAGTTGTTGGTTTTTAGCACCAACAACACAAATAACAACGACTCGAAAGATCCCACATTAAACACTCTCTACCCGGTTCGGTACCAAAATGTGAGTACCAAGCAACTTAAATGTCAATTTTTCTGCAGCACTAGTATGCCTGACTAGCTGAAGCGCTACCGGATGAGACAAAATTAAACAGAATAAGGCACTAATGACCCAGGCACATAACGTGCGGGGAAAGAGGTCACGCACATAACGTACGCGTGATGAATATATTCTCGTAGGCATTTAGACATGTTTCCACTCTACTAACGCGCGAAATTTCAAAAGCGCCCGATAATCGAATTGGGGCTTGCCGCCGAACGCGCAACCTAGTCATAATAAATCAACAAGTTCCCTTTATTTTCTTCCATACTCTCTCAATAGAATGACTCGTTACGCTTCGCTAAGAAGGAGGACTGAGCGCCAGGCCGCTCGTTACCCAAAGCCGTGCCACTTATGCGACGCGAAACACCCAATCAGGTCATGCCCGATATACCGCGCGAAGTCCCCGCTGCAACGACTGCGCGAAATTATAAAGGCCAAGTACTGCCAAAATTGCCTTTCAATGGTACATCGTGCACGAGACTGCACGAGTCAGGGCAGGTGCCGAAGATGTGGTAGCAACCATCATACCACGCTGCACCTGTCGATGTAGGACTTGTCGTCCGAGCCAGAGCCGCCGAAGAGCTGGAACCAGCTGGTCATGGAAGAAGAGGAAGAAGGGTATGAGCGGATGCCCACTATGCAAGAGGTGGACGACGGGACGATGGATGAGGCGCTGTCTCTCCACGCGTCCGAGTCGGCCTTTACCGACGAGCAACTGTTACCATCCGGGAGTGGAGCAGGCACCCATATAGCACAACCAAACAGTAGGGGATCGGACCCACGGCCGTTCCGACCCCTACTAGCCCACGAGCGACGAGAAAAGAGTGGAGCGGAATCACGGCCTTTCCGCCCACCTACGAAACGACGCCCACGAATAAACCGAGAGAAGCGCGAGCGTAGACTGGCCCCTCGGCCGCGCCAGCTACGCGCTGTACGAAACCTCCACGAAGAAAACCGAGACGGTAGACTGGCCACTCGGCCGCGCCAGCTACCACACAACAGTTCCTTCCGGAACGGAGTCATGCCGGCCCGCACTATAGCCGGCCCAATCCTTCGCCCAATGGCTACTCTGGCGCCGACTGGTGGAAGCCGGGGGGCGTTTACATCTCATCCGGGCACTCATTGATGCATGTTCCCCCCGCACAACGATCGACCGCAGGCTCGCGCGAGAGTTAGCACTGCCGACGACCAACGCCGCCGGCGAAACCGGCTGTTTTATCAGATTTAGGGGCAAATATGGACAGAGCAAGACGGTGACGACTCACGCAGTCTGCGTCCATGAGTTTAGGCGAGTCAGCCCAACTTATAGCGTCGACCCCAGCGTCGCAGCTCCTTACGAACACATTCGTCTGGCAGATCCACAATTCTACGCGTCAACACCAATCCGCCTCGTTCTGGGCGGCGACGTTTACGCTGAAATAATTACACCGGGCACGTTACCGCCGTCGTTTGGCTCGCTCCTAGCCCAAAGCACTATCTTTGGATGGGTGCTCTCGGGGAGCCACCCAATCTAACACGTCTTTACGTTACGTAGTTTTAAGCTTTATATATATATATGTGAATAACATCTTTCCTTTTCACACAATAAATGGATTTCTGTAGTAACTGGCAAGAAATATATGATGCGTGTTCTTTTACTTTACCATTCCTTTCTCTCGTCCTAGCTACAGGTACCGGCGAAGGCAAGGAGGATGCCGTCGCGCCATCCGGCGCGCATCGTTCTTTTACTTTACCATTCCTTTATCTCGTCCTAGCTACAGATACCGGCGAAGGCAAGGAGGATGCCGTCGCGCCATCCGGCGCGCATCGTTTACTTTTAGTATCTAGTTTTAAGACAAATCGTGGTCGGGGACGCTCGGGCGGAATCTGGGCTGTTGCGTACCGCAAGAGGGCCGACATGTTTAGGCCCGAAGCCTAAATTCTTCTTAATTTGCGCCACCCTAATAGCACCACTTTATCGACCCCTAGTTCGCCCACCTGCATGTATATGTGTACATAGATAGGGTTATGTTGTCCGTACACATATACATGCATGCCGGTACAAATATGTGGGGAAGCTTCCCCTTAAAACCGGAGACTTTCCGCGGTTCAACGGTTGTCCTCGACAAGGCAACCGTCTACTTTTTCAGCGATCGTTGTGCGAACCAGAGCTAACACCGTCCGAGGAGCCCCACCACATTTTATTATAAAAAGGTAATTTATTGTTCAAATTTAATTTTTCACTATAATAAACAAATTATTATAACGAGAAATATCTCGCCTCTTTTTCTTTTCTTTTTAAATTTAACCCAAACGCAATTGTGGTGCCTCCACTCCGTTGCCGAGTTTGCGACACATCACAATTGTACATAAACAATTGTCTGTATGAGTGAGCACATTGGTCTGTGTCTGACTTAAAAACATTCGTTTATCGTTGGGTGTGCTGATTATATGTAGCATCTCCAATATATAGGATTTCGTATAATGTTTTTCTTGTTGTAGAATTTCAACTTCATCGAAATCTGGAGAGTGTCCAGTTTTTTTGCAATGCTGAGTAAGAGCCGTTTTGTTATCATTAGTGTGGTCCCTGTTTTTATGTTTGATTTGTGAGCAGAAATCCTTGTCTTTAGTTTGGATTTAGTTGTCCCCACATATACCTTACTGCATTCGTGCGACCCCTCACCGTTGTATTTAATTTTATATATAACGTCAGTATTCTCATGTTTTCCGATTTTGCTTTTTGTATTAGTAAATAATTTCTGTAAAGTGTTATTATTTGTGAAGGCAATTTGAAATTTTTCTCTGTCGTACAAATTCGAATGCTTTACATGCTTTACAGAAAATATTTACTAATACAAAAAGCAAACTCGGAAAATATGAGACATCTGACGTTATATATAAAATTAAATGCAACGGCGACGGGTCCCACGTATGCAATAAGGTATATGTGGGGACAACTAAATCCAAACTAAAGACAAGGATTTCCGCTCACAAATCAAACATAAAAACAGGGACCACACTAATGATAACAAAACGGTCCTCACTCAGCATTGCAAAAAAACTGGACACTACGGATTTCGATGAAGTTGAAATTCTACAACAAGAAAAACATACGAAATGCTATATTTTGGAGATGCTACATATAATCAGCACACCCAACGATAAACGAATGAATTTTAAGTCAGACACAGACCAATGTGCTGACGCATACGTCAACACCAATCCGCCTCGTTCTGGGCGGCGACGTTTACGCTGAAATAATTACACCGGGCACGTTACCGCCGTCGTTTGGCTCGCTCCTAGCCCAAAGCACTATCTTTGGATGGGTGCTCTCGGGGACCCACCCAATCTAACACGTCTTTACGTTACGTAGTTTTAAGCTTTATATATATATATGTGAATAACATCTTTCCTTTTCACACAATAAATGGATTTCTGTAGTAACTGGCAAGAAATATATGATGCGTGTTCTTTTACTTTACCATTCCTTTCTCTCGTCCTAGCTACAGGTACCGGCGAAGGCAAGGAGGATGCCGTCGCGCCATCCGGCGCGCATCGTTCTTTTACTTTACCATTCCTTTATCTCGTCCTAGCTACAGATACCGGCGAAGGCAAGGAGGATGCCGTCGCGCCATCCGGCGCGCATCGTTTACTTTTAGTATCTAGTTTTAAGACAAATCGTGGTCGGGGACGCTCGGGCGGAATCTGGGCTGTTGCGTACCGCAAGAGGGCCGACATGTTTAGGCCCGAAGCCTAAATTCTTCTTAATTTGCGCCACCCTAATAGCACCACTTTATCGACCCCTAGTTCGCCCACCTGCATGTATATGTGTACATAGATAGGGTTATGTTGTCCGTACACATATACATGCATGCCGGTACAAATATGTGGGGAAGCTTCCCCTTAAAACCGGAGACTTTCCGCGGTTCAACGGTTGTCCTCGACAAGGCAACCGTCTACTTTTTCAGCGATCGTTGTGCGAACCAGAGCTAACACCGTCCGAGGAGCCCCACCACATTTTATTATAAAAAGGTAATTTATTGTTCAAATTTAATTTTTCACTATAATAAACAAATTATTATAACGAGAAATATCTCGCCTCTTTTTCTTTTCTTTTTAAATTTAACCCAAACGCAATTGTGGTGCCTCCACTCCGTTGCCGAGTTTGCGACACATCACAATTGTACATAAACAATTGTCTGGTTGAGTGAGCACATTGGTCTGTGTCTGACTTAAAAACATTCGTTTATCGTTGGGTGTGCTGATTATATGTAGCATCTCCAATATATAGGATTTCGTATAATGTTTTTCTTGTTGTAGAATTTCAACTTCATCGAAATCTGGAGAGTGTCCAGTTTTTTTGCAATGCTGAGTAAGAGCCGTTTTGTTATCATTAGTGTGGTCCCTGTTTTTATGTTTGATTTGTGAGCAGAAATCCTTGTCTTTAGTTTGGATTTAGTTGTCCCCACATATACCTTACTGCATTCGTGCGACCCCGCACCGTTGTATTTAATTTTATATATAACGTCAGTATTCTCATGTTTTCCGATTTTGCTTTTTGTATTAGTAAATAATTTCTGTAAAGTGTTATTATTTGTGAAGGCAATTTGAAATTTTTCTCTGTCGTACAAATTCGAATGCTTTACATGCTTTACAGAAAATATTTACTAATACAAAAAGCAAACTCGGAAAATATGAGACATCTGACGTTATATATAAAATTAAATGCAACGGCGACGGGTCCCACGTATGCAATAAGGTATATGTGGGGACAACTAAATCCAAACTAAAGACAAGGATTTCCGCTCACAAATCAAACATAAAAACAGGGACCACACTAATGATAACAAAACGGTCCTCACTCAGCATTGCAAAAAAACTGGACACTACGGATTTCGATGAAGTTGAAATTCTACAACAAGAAAAACATACGAAATGCTATATTTTGGAGATGCTACATATAATCAGCACACCCAACGATAAACGAATGAATTTTAAGTCAGACACAGACCAATGTGCTGACGCATACAGACAATTGATTATGAGAAATTGTAAAAATTTATGCTGAGAGTGCTATACAACAACATTTACGTAGGTGGGAATAAAATACATACTTATGCTATGGGTGTCGCTCACATCTTAAATTTTTATATTATACAGCAGTTTCTTGATTTTATGAACACCATCGTTGCAGGGTTTGTTCGTAAAATCGATTTTTTCGTAAAATCGAGTGGCATAACATTTTTCATATATTCTTTTCAATTAAGAAAATTTATCATAACAATAATAATGATAAAAAATTATTGTTAGGCCTTGAGCTCGATTCGAACCCGCGATCTTAAAATCAGTAGGCCGATATAACAACAAAAATAACAACAAAAATTATTCTTCATTAAAATAGCTAAAATAACCAGAGAAAGTACATGTGTTTTTTAAAACTTGTTTTACTCAAATAACAAATGCAAAAAAAAAACAAAAAGAAAAAAATCATTTCAGTATGGTTATCAACGTATACCACACATACATATCGAGCCCTTCCCGCAATTTAAGTGTAACCAACAAAAATACAGATATTATTTTTTTGCTGAAAACCGATAGTTTTGCATGATTTGAATCATCTCACAAATTTTTATAATAGAGAATAGTACCGTTATCAAGCTAAATCAAAAAGAAATTTTGTGTTAATGAATTTTGAGGTTTGTTTAATTTTTTTGTGACCGCAAATTGCTACTTACCTCAAAAGTGCTTCTCTGTGGTATCTTACGAGTAATGTTTATTTTCACTTTTATCTTGTATATTTATATTGTTCGCAAAAGCACTTGTTGCAATTATACTGTATATCTGTATATGCATGATTTAAGCAACAATTTTGCAAAAAGAAAAAAATATGACTGAAAACGAAAATATATATTTTAGTTTGATACAAATCATTTCTGCTTAAGTTCCTGACATCCAATAAAATTGTTTTATTATTGTAATATGGAGCTTTTACAAAATAAGGTGATTCATTATTTTATATTATCTTCAAAATAAAATAAAAAAAACTGTGTTTTTATACCAATGAACGATCAAGAATAACTCACTGGTGCCATATAGCGATACCGAGTCGAGAAGACATATTCTGGGGAATAAGAAAACGAGATATGCGTTGGAACAAGAGGGTACAAGAAGAAACGAAAACTTCCTAAAAGACTTCGGGGTAAAAAACGAAAGCTTTATGAAGTTAAACCAAATCCCTGCGTAGGTAAAAAGTGTGGAAACAAGTGTTGTGAAAAGCTTAGTGAGCAAGATCGGTTGGTACTAAATGAACACTTTTGGGACTTAGGCAACAAGATACGACAAAGAGATTGGCTTCTATCGTGCATGACCCGGAAATGCGTTGAAAGGAGAACATCAGATAGCATTAAAAAACAGTGGAGCTATGCATATTTCATTACCTATAACGAAAAGCGTTTTAAAGTTTGTCAGCAGTTTTTACTGAAAACACTTAATTTTTCCCAAAACACGTTAATATGTGTTAGAAAAAAACATAGCTCTTCAAATACCTCTTGCCTGACCAAAAAAGACCTCCTCCCCATAATAAGTCTGACGAAATAAATGTGGCTCTTTTGAAATAATTCATTGAACACCTACTAGCAGTTCCTTCCCACTATTGTAGGTACAAAAGTACTAAGTTATATCTTCCACAGTACTTTCGAAACGTGCCAACTTTGTATAGGTGTTACACGCAGCACTTGATAAATACAAATCAGGAGCAAGCTAAGTTATCCCCAAGAGTTGTTCGTACCATTTTCAAAAATGAATACCATATAGGCTTCCATTTGCCAAAAAAGAACAAATGCATTATTTGTGAAAAGTATAAGAATTCGGACAGAGAAGCACAAAACCTTTTGCAACAAACTGAGGAACATAAAATGCACATCCGGGGCAGAGATAAATCAAAAGAAATTTTCTTAGAGGACCAAAGAAAAAGCAAAGAGAATGGGACGTATATCTGCGCCAGCTTCGACCTTCAGAAAGTATTGAATACACCAGACGGAAAAAGCGTAAATCTTTTCTATTCAAGAAAATATGCTCTTTATAATGAAAGCGTTTACGAAAACGGCACAAGAAAGGGTTATTGCTTTTTATGGGGTGAATCGGATGGAAAACGTTTCCAGTGCAATTTTCCAATACTTAAATATCGTGGATGAAAGGGGGACTCATTCCGATATAAGTCTATATTGTGATAGTTGTGTTTGTCAGAACAGGAACAGAGCTATGCAAGCAATGGTAATACATTTCTTAGAGAAGGCTGGTAACATAAAACACATTAAATTAACTTACCTGTTGCCTGGACATACCATGATGCCCGTGGGCTCCATACATAGCACTATTGAGTATTTTATTCGCGATAGAAATGTTTGGGCTCCAAGTTAATGGTATACAATTATTTCGAACGCAAGAACTATACCAGAAAATTATACATGTATTTCAATTCATAATTCGGATTTTAAAGATTGGAAAACCTTTTCCCAAGCTTTGCTTCCTTACTTACTTACTTAATTGGCGCTTAAACGTCTAAACGGTTATGGCCGTCCAACAAGGCGCGCCAGTCGCTCCTTCGCTCCGCCAACCGGCGCCAATTGGTCACACCAAGGGAGTTTAAATCGCTTTCCACCTGGTCTTTCCAACGGAGTGGGGGCCGCCCTCTATCTCTGCTTCCATAGGCTTTGCTTCCAGCTTCAGTTAAAATATCATTTACGTCTTTGTGTTGCGCTATCTTCGAAAAAAATTCTCCATTGGTTAAACTACACTATGGTTATTTTGACGATAGCGAAAAAAGGTATACGATCTCTGTACAATTGTGCGGTCAAGACGAAATTCTCTCATAGTTAGTAAGGGTCCTGTTACCTTGTATGATCACTTCTTACACATTTCATCTTCAAAATATAACGACCTAAAACTTCTTTGCGAAAAGAATATCATACCAAAACAATTTCACTATGAATATATTAGCTTATCCCATACTGGAAAGATAATAGATACATTGCCTGAGACAGACGAAGATGACTGAATTGTTTTGTTTACAACAATACTTTTTAATATATTGTGTTCAAATTTGGAATTGTATAAGTTCCCTTTAATTTCAAATGTATGTATGTACTAAAATATTACAATAAATACGCCTTTAATGTGCCCCTATGTAATCTGAAAAATATAATTGAATAATTTAAAATTTAAGGTAACCAACAAAATAGTGTTTGGAAAGTGAGCGAACATGACAGCAAAAAAAAACGTAAGTACAGATAACAGGACTTTCGGTTCAGTGTGGTCCGAACTCTTAATTGTAGGCTCAAGAAATATTTTATACACATACCAAATTTCATGATAGTAGCTATTTTTTGTCAGAAGATAATTACAAAAAACCTTCTACTGTAAAATTTACTTTTTTTTGGTTAAACTTAAATTGCGGGAAGGGCTCGATATGTACATACATATTGCATATTTTAGCTTAGGTGTATGCTCAGAAAAGTTGTTCGAACCATGGTATAAATATTGCAAGGTAAAACCGGTGAGAGTCGAAATGACGTTTAAAAAAATTTTTTAATTCTCACTACTCTCACATTTTTATTTTTTTATTTTGGTGTTGTTTTCATAACAAAAATATAACGAACTGTAATATATTTGGTAATTCTATACGACAGCATGACACTCTTAATACACGTCCAAAAATGTCAAGAGGACTATCAAAAGACGCGTTTTGGATCCAGGATCGCGAATCCGAAAGCGGAGTTAAAAAATTTTGGGTATGTCAAGAGATGTTTGCAAAAGAAAATTTTTAAAATTTTCATGTGGTTGTTGTAATTTTGATGATTTTGTTGTACCCGCAAAAAAAATGTTCAAAATAAGTGTTTTCCGCGGATATAGTTTTGGTCTCCAAACCGGAGTTGGACCCACCCATGGTAATTTTTTATAAGCGCGGCCACAGGCCGCCAATGCAGAAAGTGTTCTGCGCAAAAATACTATGGATCCCACCCTCGGTTTTGGAGCACTCCGGGGTAATTTTTCGGTTTTTCGTTAATATCTTTTGAACGATCTAAAATTTTATTTTCCGCCTTCAGATTATTGTTTTCGAGGTCAATACGAGTCTTTTGACACCTCTGTCGGTATTTCTAGACGCGTATTACAAGTGCCACACTGTCGTATAGAATTACCATATATTTTTGCGTTCTAACATTAATGACATTTTATCATTATGATATTTTATCCAAAACCGAATTTTTTATTGGTGGAAATAACCAGAAAATAAGAAATCTCAACGGTCAACCACATTCCAAAATTTTCAATTCAAGAATTGTATTGTGGTTTCCCGCAAAAGGAAGAATCAGGCCACGATCCTCTTCTGAGGAATTTTCTCCAACAAATTGTTTAGAAATGTATCAGCGTCTGCGCGACGAGAAGAAAAACCCAACTTACCGCCAAGGTAAGAAAGAGATACATATCTACTAATAATAACAATTTGGTGTATATATCTTTCCATCCAATTCGAAGGCTACTTATCGTGTATTCGTTTTTCAACGAACTGGCTCACATAAATACATGTTTTGTGCCGACCCAAAAAATTTATCTGCTACTTCGGACGAACTTTTGGTGCCAAGGTAATGCCGAGGGACAATCAATACCATTTATAAAAATGTTCTTAAATATTTTTGATGGATAGGCCAACACATTAGCTCTACACCACGGCAGACTTTGACCGTTCAGCCGGTAAATGCAGCCTCCACGAACGTAGAAATGTATCAGCGTCTGCGCGACGAGAAGAAAAACCCGACTTACCGCCAAGGTAAGGAAGAGATACATATCTACTAATAATAACAATTTGGTGTATATATCTGAGGAGATTAATGTCTAGCTTTCCATCCAATTCGAAGGCTACTTATCTTTATCTGCTACTTCGGACGAACTTTTGGTGCCAAGGTAATGCCGAGGGACAATCAATACCATTTATACAAATTTTCTTAAATATTTTTAATGGATAGGCCAACACACTAGCTCTACACCACAGCGGCAGACTTTGACCGTTCAGCCGGTAAATGCAGCCTCCACGAACTATCATACTCCAACTGGACGATGATGTTTAGCTAAGCTGCGAAGAGCTACAGCGTTTTTTGCTGACGTGGGAAAGTTATTGGAAGATCTCCACTGGGTTCGGCGAAGCAGCTGGGGGAAGACTTTGATCTCTCTTGGTGCCCCCTGTTGGCTTCAGTTATCGCGAAACAGGGTTAGCTGGAGAGACTTGTTACGCAACGACCAGCATCTCCTAAACGGTTAAAAGCCAATTTATCTTCCAACCGCGAGGAAAAGGACCAAAACAAACCAAATAATATCTCCAATATCATTTTTTTTCACTTAGTTTTGTAACGTCGTCGCGTCAAATTCTTTTTTCCCCACAAATCAACTGCGTGCTATAAAAGGACGCTATGCATAGGGTTGAGAATAAAATTGCGGATAGTGCGGGAATCGAAATGACAAAAAATTAAATTAAAACATTTAAAAAACTAAAAAATTTATCGTACTTGGAGTAAACCATGAAATCAGAATATATCTAAATATAAAATAACCTCAATTACACATAAACCTACGCACATGGTTCTGGCCTTAGTGTATTACCATATATTGAAATAATATACATATTTTATTGAATACTGTTGGAATATAACCTGGTATATGTGGATCTCAGAATCCCTACCATTGAAATCAAAAAAAATATCATTTTTTCTGCAGTAGCGAGGACACTTGAGACTGGTGATCTCTTATAAAGTGAAGTTTCAGCATATTTAATTTTTAAAGACGTATCAACCAAGTGAAGAAGGATGAATGAAAAATCAATAGGGGTGGTCTCCAACATTCGTTCTTCTTTCCCTTTGCAAAAAGCACGTGTTGAGGTATCCATTATATTGGAAACTCATTTTTTTGCCATATACATAAAAACCGATTTCAAAACTTTTCGAAATATTTTTTCACTTATTTCATAAGCATTTTATTTTTTTGGTATTAAAAAAAAAAATGAAAATGTCAAACCAACAATTTTTTTGTTTTACTTTTGTTTGGCATTTCCAATAAGTTTAAAGAGTGATTTAAAATTTTTTTTAAAAATCAAAAAACCATTATGGCCGCCAAGAAGAATAAATGGTTTTACCTGGTAATATTTATACCATGGTTCGAACAATATCATGTGCTTAATTCAGTAAGACAGTATTTAATGTTTAAAATGTTTAAGAAAAAAATTTATTAATCATTGTTTGTTTGACAGGAATATTGAGGTAACTGTTCACTGCAGCTTTTTAAAGCACCGTCAAAACAACCAAATGTAAAGCCTCAACATTGTTTTGCTTGGCCCACCGAATGCACACCGAACTTTCAATAGCATCTGTATGCTTAACTTTTGGCTCTTCAATTAAAATTTTTTATGATACAAAACACAAAATTTGTCAGTTGTTCGTACAACCAAGTACTGCCGATGCACGTTTGTTCGTACTATAAACTACTCAATGTAAAAATTTTGAATGTTCGTAAAATCGAAATTTCGTAGAATCGAATGTTCGTAATATCAAGAAACTGCTGTATTGTTGCTAGTAAAAATTTGTTTATAATTACGGTTCCTTATTTCTTTACTTTTTTTTTGTGTTTATTTTCTTCTAAATCAAATATTAAATTAGTCGACCTGGTACATCCAACGATGTAAGTCAATGTTTATAAATACATGTACTTTTGTGTGTTTTATTATAATACTCGTCATTTTGTATTTCTAGTCCTGAAGATGACTTCTAATTGAAGTCGAAATATCGATAAATAAAACGACAATATATAACGCATATAAATAAAAAACTTTTGTGTGTTATTTAATATTGTATGGACCCGAGCTCGAGAATTTACAAACATTTTTAACAAACTAAAGGCCAAAAACCAACAAAAAATAATTCTGTTTTTTTTTTTTTCTGAATAGGGTTAAAATCTTCTTTGTCGAATAGGTCTCTGTGCGTCGAAACTGAGGACTGTAAGTCCCAACCTTCCTTGGACCTTTTTTATTTGTGCTTTTTATTAACGACATTACTTACTTATTTAATTGGCGCTTAACCGTTTAAATGGTTATGGCCGTCCACCAAGGCGTGTCAGTCGCTTCTTTTCTTTGCCAACCGGCGCCAATTGGTCACACCAAGGGAGTTTAAATCGTTTTCCACCTGGTCCTTCCAGCGGAGTGGGGGCCGCCCTCTACCTCGGGCCTACCGCCCTCAGGCGGGTTCCGATAAAAACACTTTCTTGGCCGGAGCGTCATCTTTCATTCGTATAACATGGCCTAGCAAGCGCAGCCGCTGCATTTTAATTCGCTGGACTATGTTGATGTATGCATAGAGCTCGTTCAGCTCATAGTTAAATCTTCTTCGGTACTCGCCATCGCCAACGCGTAGGGGTCCATGCGTCTGCACCATATAGCAGGACGGGTACGATAAGTGACCTATTATTATTATTATTTTCGTTTGCCGAGAAAGGACTTTACTTTTCAATTGCCTACCTAGTCCAAAGTAGCATTTTTTGGCAAGAGTGATTCTTCGCTGGATTTCAGTGCTGATGTTGTTGCTAGTGTTGATGCTGGTTCCCAAATAAACGAAGTCCTTTACTATTTCGAAATTATGGCTGCCAACAGTAGCGTGGTTGCCAAGGCGCATATGCGCTGACTCTTTGCTCGATGACAGCAGGTACTTCGTTTTGTCCTCATTCACGATCAAACCCATCTTTACCGCTTCTTTTTCCAGTTTGGAGTAAGCAGAACTAACAGCGCGGGTGTTTAGGCCGATGATATCAATGTCATCAGCATATGCCAGTAATTGCACGCTTTTATAGTATATTGTTCCAGTGCGGTTAAGTTCTGCAGCTAGTATAATTTTCTCCAGCATCAAATTAAAGAAATCGCACGATAGGGGGTCACCCTGTCTGAAACCTCGTTTAGCTTCGAACGGCTCGGAGAGGTCCTTCCCAATTCTGACTGAGCTGATGGTGTTGCTCAACGTCATTTTGCACAGCCGTATAAGTTTTGCGGGGAAACCAAATTCAGACATAGCGACATATAGGCAGCTCCTTTTCGTACTGTCCAAGGCGGCTTTGAAATTGACGTAGAGGTGATGTGTGTCGATTCTTTTTTCGCGGTTTTTTTTTTCAAGATTTGGCGGATTGCGAAAATATGGTCGATAGAAGATTTACCAGGTCTGAAGCCGCACTGATAAGGTCCAATCAGCTGATTCACGTTGGGCTTCACACAATACACTTTCAATATACTATTTTTTTATATACTATTAACCACATTGGTTCCTGCTTTAAATCGTCTGCTTTCCTCTACCTAAACGGCAAATAATGTTCTTAAATGTCTTTCTAAGTCGTCTAACTTGCATACCACGCCCTATGATACTTCAGGCGTCCAACTGACTTCTGTCAAAGAATTTATTGATCTAGGTGTTGTCTTCCACGCTTCTTTCTCTTTCGTTAATCATATCTGTTATGTCTTTTCGAAGGCTTGCAGAAACGTTGCCTTCCTTCGTAGATATGCAAAAGGATCCGTATACCAGGAAGGCTTATTTATCTCTTTAGTTCGCTCAACCGCACTGGAACAATATACTATAAAAGCGTGCAATTACTGGCATATGCTGATGACATTGATATCATCGGCCTAAACACCCGCGCTGTTAGTTCTGCTTACTCCAAGCTGGAAAAAGAAGCGGTAAAGATGGGTTTGATGGTGAATGAGGACAAAACGAAGTACCTGCTGTCATCGAGCAAAGAGTCAGCGCATATGCGCCTTGGCAACCACGCTACTGTTGGCAGCCATAATTTCGAAATAGTAAAAGACTTCGTTTATTTGGGAACCAGCATCAACATTAGCAACAACATCAGCACTGAAATCCAGCGAAGAATCAATCTTGCCAATAAATGCTACTTTGGACTAGGTAGGCAATTGAAAAGTAAAGTCCTCTCTCGGCGAACGAAAATCATACTCTACAAGTCACTTATCGTACCCGTCCTGCTATATGGGGCAGAAGCATGGACCATGACAACAGCAGATGAAGCGGCTTTGGGAGTGTTCGAGAGAAAAGTTCTTCGAAAGATTTATGGACCTCTACGCGTTGGCGATGGCGAGTACCGAAGAAGATTTAATGATGAGCTGTACGAGCTATACGCAGACATCAACATAGTCCAGCGAATTAAAACGCAGCGGCTGCGCTGGCTAGGCCATGTTATGCGAATGAAAGATGATGCTCCGGCCAGGAAAGTGTTTCTATCGGAACCCGCCTATGGAAGCAGAGGTAGAGGGCGGCCCCCACTCCGTTGGAAGGACCAGGTGGAAAACGATTTAAACTCCCTTGGTGTGACCAATTGGCGCCGGTTGGCGGAGCGAAGGAGCGACTGGCGCGCCTTGTTGGACGGCCATAACCGTTTAGACGGTTAAGCGCCAATTAAGTAAGTAAGTAAGTAAGTTCGCTCAAAACTAGAATCCGCCGAGTTGTCTGGAATCCTATTTATTTATTTATTTAAGCCAATTAAAAAAGAATCGTATAGGCTAATTATAAAAGTGTAAAGTAGTTAACAATGTTAATATAAATTACACTACTCACCAAATTTTGATCAACTTTAGTCTCCGAAAATAAAATAGGCCTTTCCTAAAGTGAAATTTTCCCCTGACTCCGAATATGACTTCCATTTTCCTGTGGCAGATCTAGTTTCCGAGATATCGGCGAAAATATAAAAATTCCAATTTTTGCAGAACACTACTTCATATAGGTAATGCAAAAATTTGTATTTTTAATTTTTTCGTTTTAAACTGTTGAATTATACATTATACTAATTCCCATAAACATTTCTTGCCTTCACCTCCTTTCAGTATCTTCAGTAGTTTGGCCACTATGCCAAAAAACGTTGAAAAAATATTGAGAAAAAAAAAGAAATTTTTTACAAAATTCCAGATTTAACCACTTTAAAATCGGAAAAATTCTATAGACGAAAAAAGTTAGCCCTCCTATGTTGTAGGCAATTTAACTACGAAAATTTCAAGCATACCAGTACAACAATCGGACGTGCCGATGAGACTATAGCCCCGTTAACTTGCAAGCGTCTATCCTAAAATTGTAGTATTACTTTGATAAATTTGGCGAGACATTTCATTTGTTCACTCTACCTTAGGGTCTAATAAATTTAAAAAGACATCAAGTATTTAATTGTCACTACTGTGTGTTGTAAATTTTGTTTTGCAAATTATAGTGCAAATTTATACATACTATATCGGTAGATATGTTTACGAAATGGCTTGTTGCAAAAGAGATTTTAAATGTAAAAATAAGCCGGATGATTTTTGCTTTATTTGCGGACATTATATTTTCGGAAACTCAGCTCGGAAAATAACTAATTCTGTCAAAGATGCATACTTTCATTATTTCGGTTTCCGTGTAAAAAATCTCGATAAATCTTTATTTGCGCCTCCTGTAGATTAACTTTAATGAGATGGGTATCGGGTAAAGGTCATAACATGAAGTTTGGTGTTCCAATGATGTGGACTGAGCCTTTTAACCACGACCAGTGCTATTTTTGCGTGGTAGGCCTTAAAGGTAAAACGAGAAAAAAGAGGAAATTAATAAGTTATCCAAATGTGGCATCAGCTAAAAAACCAAAACTACATGACCATACCTTACCCATACCTAGGCCGCCCTATAAGTTTTGAAGCCTCAAGCGAAAGTGACTCCGAAGCAAGCGAAGTTCTAGGATCTCGTTTGCAGCAATGGGGCAGCCTGGGCCCTTCGACAAGTACTTCCAAATTTCGAAATAGGCACAAGACTTTCTCTTCTCTTTTTACTAAGAGTGAGAATATTTGCTACTGCAATGATGTTCAAGGTTTATTTGAAGCACTAAAATTAGAAAATAAAGTGAATGATTGGCGCTTGTTTATAGACAGTTCAAAGCATAGTTTAAAAGCAGCATTACTCCATAAAGGAAATTCGTTACCGCCAATACCAGTGGCACATTCTGAGAATACTAAAGAAACTTATTTAAGCATATCAAATTTACTTGAGCTCATTAAATATAAACAATTTAATTGGAAAATTTGTGCGGACTTAAAGGTAAGCAGTTTCGGTGGTACAATTTAAAATAAATAGTATATGAAATACATCCCAGGTTGTAGCTATAATTCTCGGACTTCAAGGAGGTTTCACTAAATATTGCTGTTTTCTCTGTCTTTGGTACAGCCGTGCTAGAGAAACCCATTATATTCAGAAAAACTGGCCACCAAGAGCTGAGTACGAACCAGGTGCCTTCAATATTGCAAACCCGCCTTTAGTAAATCCCGAACGAGTGATTTTGCTAGCACTTCACATCAAATTAGGATTAATTAAAAATTTTGTAAAGGCTTTAAATAAGGACGCGCCATCCTTCCAGTACCTAACGAAATTTTTCCCTAAAATAACTCAAGCCAAATTAAAAAAAGGTATATTTGTTGGTCCGCAAATTAGAAAGTTGATGAAAGACGAAAATTTTGCGAATCATTTATCATCAGTAGAAGTCGTTATTGGATTTCTTGGCAACAACAAAGATCCCAACTATAGACAGATGGTCAAAGCCTTGTTGAAAAACTACAGTGCTATGAAATGCAACATGTCCCTTAAAGTGCATTTTTTGCATTCACATTTGGATAATTTTCCCGCAAACCTAGGCGCTGAAAGTGATGAACAGGGTGAAAGGTTTCACCAAGACCTCATGATTTTTGAAAAGCGTTACCAAAGTTTTTGGAATGAAGAAATGATGGGAGATTATTGCTGGACAATAATACGGGGGACAAACCCAGAAAATAATAAACGGGTAGTTAAAAGTACCCACGTCCCTCACTATTGACCACCACGGTAAAATCGCTCAATTTGACTTTTTAGATGTAGATATGTATGTATTTAATGTTGTTGGCGTTGCTGGTTTTTACTGATTTGCTGATTTATACTCATAATACTCAATTTAATACAGTTTAACGTGCAAACATATGTGTATAATAAAACGTTAAAAAAAATTAAAAAGAAGTTTGAATAAAAATTGTCTCTATAAAAAATTGTAGGATATACGCTTGCAAGTTAACGGGGCTATAGTCTCAACGGCACGTCCGATTGTTGTACTGGTATGCTTAAAATTTTCGTAGTTAAATAACCTACAACATAGGAGGGTTAACTTTTTTTCGTCCATAGAACTTTTCCGATTTTAAAGTGGTTAAATCTAAAATTTTGTAAAAAATTTCATTTTTTCTCAAAATTTTTTCAACGTTTTTTGGCATAGTGGCCAAACTACTGAAGATACTGAAAGGAGGTGAAGGCAAGAAATGTTTATGGGAATTAGTATAATGTATAATTCAACAGTTTAAAACGAAAAAATTAAAACTACAAATTTTTGCCCTACCTGTATGAATTAGTGTTCTGCAAAAATGGGAATTTTCATATTTTCGCCGATATCTCGGAAACTAGATCTGCCACAGGAAAATGGAAGTCATATTCGGAATCAGGAGAAAATTTTACTTTAGGAAAGGACTATTTTATTTTTGGAGATTTTTTTGTCGAGTAGTGTTACCTTACTTATAAAAAGTATTTAAAATACTCAGAAAGCAATCTTTCGAACAAGAAAAATCTATCTCACAAAATTTAGAAATTCTATTGAACTCAATTAAGGCTCTAGTAATTGGAGCATTCCGCGCATAATGAGCCCTAAGAACACCAATATGAAAAAACTCAGAAGCACGAAAAGCTCTAGCCGGAATATTAATGAAAATCCTCTCAAGGAGCACAGGGCAATCAACAACCCCACGCAACAAGTCGAAAACGAACGACAGCGATAAAATTGCCCTCCTGTCCTGCAATGATTTTAAGTTTATTTAGAAACGAGCTTTATAAGTCGGGATAGGATCCGAGAAGCGCAGACTGCGTAATGCAAAGTGTACGAATACTTTTTGGATTCGTTCAATTCTTGCAATATGGCAGGAATAATACGGAGACCAGATGAAACAAGCGTACTCAAGCTTGGATCGCACAAAAGCGGAATATAAAAGCTTTAGCGTATACGGGTCACATTAATATGACTTGAAAACGAAAAATTTCGAGTCAAATATTACTCCCAAGTCCTTAATTTCACTAACCCGCAACAGGGGTGAGTTTGATATTTGATACCCGCTATCAGTCATGTTAACACGCTTCGAAAAAGTTATTTAAAAGCCATTTTTTAGGTTAAGTGATAACATATTATTATTACACCAGTTACTTAGTTTATCCAAAGCTTCTTGCAACATTCTTGCCGCATTCTGAAGGCTATGAGTAGGCAAGTATATCTTAAGGTCATCTGCATACAGCAAGAATCTTACTTTAGAGAAGCAAGAGCGAATATCATTAATAAGCAAGACAAAATACAGTGGACCCAGGATACTACCTTGTGGAACACCGGAGCAAGCAACGACGATAAATTAAGTAGGATTCAATCCAACTCAAAAATACCGAGTGAAAGCCCAAACAGGCTAAATTTTTGATCAACACAGCGTTGACCTCATATATCCTGCATGAAAAGCTGAGAAGCAGTCATCTTAGAAAATAGTCAAATTAGACACAGTTGAGAGTCCTGGAAAGAATCCATGCTGTTCTGAACACACAAATTTTATAACACAGAAACGTAATTTATCTTGGATGATACATTCAAAGAGCTTTGCTATGGTGGAAAGTTTTGAAACGGGCCTATAAATAGTAATATCACTGTTATTGCCGCTATTGAAAATAGGTGTAATGAACGCTAATTTCCATCAATAAAAGTATCTGTAGATACCGAATTGTTAAAAATTAACAGTGGATAGACTAGGGAATCACATTGTTTAAACAAAATTGCACTCAAATCATCGATATCGGTACTCGTCGACCTCCTATGGAATATACGAAACTGATTTCTTCGGGTTGACAAAGGTTAAGGTTTTCTTCAAAATTTAAAATATAATTTCTGTGTAAAAATTTATCCAGACACGCGAATTTCCTATCATACTCTTTATACGAGTCGAAAAAGTTGGATTTTGAGTTCTTTTGAATTTACGGAAAATTTTATTTTTCAAATTCCGAAGTTTCATCAAGGCTCTATTATGCCAGGGCACCTTGTATTTCTTTTTGGAATCCAAGGGTATAACATTTCTACAAATTTGCAGAACAGTAGACTTAAATATCTCAAACCTTTTAGTGGTATCCAAACTGTAAAACAAATTATTCCAATTTATTTCCAGCAAATATCGCATCTCTTAAAATTAAAAGAAAAATTAGAGCTGATAGTACCAGCTTCGGCAAATTTATAAAATTCCAGATCAAGAACTAATAGAACATGATGCAAAACGGTTTCTTTAATAGGAGAAATACATTCAAAAAGTGAAATATTAGATATAAATATCAAATCCAAAGTACGGCCCAGTCTATTTGAAAAACGATTAATTTCTTTAATATCAATACTTAAAAAAGTATCTATTAAATATTTTTCGCTGGAGCCATTGACATCACATGCTATTAAAGCCGAGTTTGACCATTGTCCATTGTGACCATTTAACATTACACAGATTAAAATCACCCAGCACGCAGAGATGATCACCACCAAATTTGTTCAATGCCAGTGACGTAATGTTGTTGTTGTTGTAGCAATGCTCGCCCCACCTAATAGCCGCGACCGATCACAAATTGTCATCAATATCCTCTAACGGGAGTCCAAGGAAACTTGCCGTTTCAACAGGGGTGGACCATAAGGAAAGGGGTGTTAGAGGCGTTGGTTCCACATTACAATTAAAAAGATGGTTGGTGTCATGTGGGGACACATTGCAAGCGGGGCATACATTTTGTATGTCGGGGTTGATTCTGGATAGGTAAGAGTTTAACCTGTTACAGTATCCAGAACGAAGTTGAGCAAGAGTGACACGCGTTTCCCTGGGGAGTGTGCGTTCCTCTTCCGCGAGTTCTGGATATTTTTCTTCAAGTACTGGATTCACCGGGCAATTCCCGACATAAAGGTCCGACGCCTGTCTATGGAGTTCACCAAGGACCTGCTTGTGTTTTTTCGCTTCATACGGCTAGGTTCTCAGGTGCCGTATTTCCTCAAAATGCTTACGGAGATGACTCCTTAGGCCCCTAGGCGGTGCTGGTTCGTCAATCAGATGTCTGTTGGGATGCCCAGATTTCTGGGTATTCAACAGAAACTGTTTGGTCAGCATCTCATTTCTCTCCCTGATGGGGAGTATTCTCGCCTCATTATGCAGATGGTGTTCTGGGGACATAAGAAGACAGCCCGTGGCGATTCTGAGAGCAGTATTTTGGCAGGCCTGTAGTTTCTTCCAGTGGGTAGTTTTTAGGCTTGGCGACCATATGGGTGACGCGTAGCACGTAATCGGCTGGCTAATTGCTTTGTATGTGGTCATGAGCGTTTCTTTATCTTTTCCCCACGTACTGCCAGCAAGGGATTCGAGGATTTTATTACGGCTCTGAATTCTCGGAACAATTGCGGTTGCGTGCGCACCAAAATGTAGATCCTGATCAAACGTCACACCCAAGATTTTGGGGTGTTGGACAGTCGGTAGCGTAGTGCCATCGACGTGGATGTTCAATATGGTCGACATTTGGGGCGTCCATGTTGTAAATAAGGTCGTGGAAGATTTAGTCGGTGACAATGCCAGGTTTCGCGTGGCGAAAAAACTGGAGAGATCAGGGAGATAGCCGTTTATTTTATTGCATAGCTCATCGATCTCTGGGCCTGGGCCTGTGGCCATTATTGTGCAGTCATCGGCGTAGGAAACGATTGTGACTCCTTCCGGTGGTGAATGTAGCTTAGATATGTAGAAATTAAACAAAAGTGGGGATAGGACACCACCCTGTGGCACCCCTTGTTTAATTCTCCTTGGTTTTGATGTTTCGTTTCTGAATTGCACCGATGCCTGCCGACCACCCAGATAATTTGCGGTCCACCTTTTAAGACATGGGGGAAGGGTAGACCCTTCCAGGTCTTGCAGTAATGAGCCATGGTTGACCGTATCAAAGGCTTTTGATAGGTCTAGCGCTACGAGTACTGTTCTATGGTGGGGGTATTGATTCAAACCGCAATTTATCTGGGTGCTAATGACATTTAGCGCGGAGGTAGTGCTATAGAGTTTTCTGAAGCCATGCTGATGAGGGGCTAGCTGCAAATGTGCTTGGAAATAAGGGAGCAAAATGGCTTCAAGCGTCTTTGCCACTGGCGATAGGAGAGATATCGGACGATATGACTCACCTACGTTAGCTGGTTTCCCAGGCTTTAGTAGCGGGACCACCTTGGCCATTTTCCATTTCTCGGGTATGGCAAAGGTGGAGAGAGACAGGTTGAAGACATGCGCTAAATATTTGAAACCCTCTTTCCCTAGGTTTTTAAGCATCGGCATGGCTATGCCGTCTGGGCCCACTGCTTTGGATGGTTTAGCGCGACCAATGGCGTCCTCAACCTCTCTAGCGGTGATGGTGATTGGTGACGCGCTGAATTTGTGTTTATGTGCGTGTCTATTGGCTCTCCGTCTATCTTTGTCGACCGTAGGATGCATTATATATTTTCGGCAGAAAGCGCTCGCGCATTTTTCCGCATCCGACAGCACCTTATCGCCAAAGGCGATGGAAACTTTGTCTTTGTGCTTAGTCGGATTCGATAGGGACTTTACGGTGGACCAAAGTTTACCTACACCGGTAGAGAGGTTACAACCTCTTAGGTGCTCTTCCCATTTCGCCCGCTTGTGTTCGTCCACAAGCAATCTGATGCGTTGGTTTATATCCCTTATTTGGGGGTCGCCTGGATCAAGCTGTCTTATAAGGTCGCGTTCCCTCGCTAAGCTCGCGGCCTCCGCCGGGAAGTGGGCCGGATTTCGGGAATTCTCCCGGCGGGAATGAAATGTGCCGAGGCGGATTCAATGACTTTACGGAAGGCACGCTCCCCTTGGCGGGCATCAGTCGGGATAGGGAGGGCAGCAAAGCTGCTGTCTATTGCAGATTTATATTCTTCCCACTTTCCTTTTTTGAAGTTTATGAAAGTGCGTTTTTCGGTGACGATGAAGTCGGCGGTACGCTCGAACGAAATAAGTATGGGCAGGTGGTCGGATGCCAATGTTGCCGAGTTCTGCGCTCACGATTGAGATATCTGGCGAGCTATGACAGCTTCCTACCATACGTGTGGGGGCGTCTCCGTTTATTGTGCATTCTTCTATTTGATCCGCCAACATCTCACCCCTACTGTCCGCCCGCAAGTTTGAATGCCATAGGTCGTGATGGGCATTGAAATCGCCTAAGATAATGCGATTGTTGCCAGTGAGTAAGGCCTCGATTTTAGGGCGGTATCCACTGGGGCAACAGGTGACAGGAGGGATGTAGATGTTGATGATTTCTAGATTTGCATCGCCTGACCGGACAGATAGGCCTTGACGTTCTACGACATTGTCCCTGCGGTCGATGCCAGGATCAAATATATGATATTGCACAGAGTGGTGTATAATAAACGCGAGGCCGCCTCCATTTCCGCTCTCGCGGTCCTTCCTGTGGACATTATACCCAGAGCAGGTCTGCAATGCAGATCTTGCTGTGAGTTTAGTCTCTTGAATCGCAGCAATGCGGATGTTGTGCCGCTTCATGAAATCGACTATCTCCGTAATCTTCCCAGTTAGTCCATTACAGTTTAACTGCAGAATTCTGAAGATCATGAGGGGTGACGCCGCCACTCTACGGGTAAGTGACGGGTGACTACGCCTAGGTTGTGGAAGGCCAGGACGCAATTGCTGTTGTGGCCTTGGGACTGTGCGCCCTTGGGCAAGCATTGGGGTACCCGGATGATTTGGGTTTGCGACCTGGCAACATGGCGCGATGAAACCCGTCGAGGGGTGCCGTCGCGGAGACCAGAACATCTAGGAAAGTGGCACCACCCAAGGCAGGAGCTGCATTGAGCGGATGTCGCAAACCTATATATTCTGTGCTGGCAGACGGTGCAAACGGAGGTAGGGACTAAGAGTCTGTTTCCCTGACCTGCACGATTGCTGCCAGAAAAGAGGGGGGGGGGGGGGGGGAGAAGAAGACGGGGGCAGGGGCTGATGCTCAGCATTGCTACCAGCTCTACTACGAAGGTAGTAATTATGAGTGGTATCAGCTGTTTGAGTTGTTGGCGCCGTGGGGCGCGAGCAGCAGCAGGTACTTGTTGTGGCTTGCTGAGCAGCGAGGCTGCTGGAAGGTAGTGAAGGGGCGCTTAGGCGTAGACTACGGGACGCCCTTGGGCGTGAGCAGCAAGGAGCCACAAAAGATTTATAAAAGTTACGTGGACGTCGGGTTTTGGGATCAAGCCCAGAACAACCTGTCCGATGCAACCATCCCTTGCACGAGACACACTGAACAGAGTATGACCGTCCTAAAAATATTCTTTTCTGGCAAATGCAGCAAAACCATTTCTCAGGACCGGGGTCAGGAGACGGACCCGGATTGGGTTCGATACCTTCCCGGAGTAAGAGAATATGTAGCAGTCCTGCTGCAATCAGCTGCTGGGAGGATGACAATTTGTGGGAGGGACGAAACAAATTAAATGGGGTCACACTGAAATGACAGTCCTTGGTCGGCAAAAATCCCGAGTCGCTCCGGTACATAGAACCGACTGCCTTGGGAAGCGCCAGTGACGTAATGTTATCGACATGTGCAGTGCATAAGTCGTGGCTACTATTGGGCGGTATATATGAAGCACAAACAAAAACAGGGTCTGATGAACCTCGAACGCATACACATATCTGGTCAAGTAGCGCACTTTTATTTTCCAGTATGATTTCAGAAGCATGATGTTTGGAATTTACCGCAATGAGAACTCCATCACCTCGAGCACAACCAGTAAGGTTTGAATTTCTATCTTTGCGAAAAACATTGTATAAAACAGGATCAAAATATTCCTCGCTTAAAAAGTTTTCATTTAGCACGTCTCTATGAAGACAAAAGCATCATATTCCTCATGGGAGCTAAATAGCCGCACCAGCTGGGATATTGTTCTAACACCAGCCATATTCTGCATATATAATCTTAAGTGATTATTTCCTCCCTCTAACCCAACCGGTTGCCGTCGGACATCGGTTGGATTTCATAGTTTTTTGGCTTGAATTTAAACGGGCGCACAACAATATTTGCAGGCCATAGTTCACGCAGCAACGGCATCGAATGTGAGGTGTCTCAAAGAGCTTTCTTGCTAAGACTACTGCAAATAACGGAGTTTTCTTCTATACCCGCATGTCTAGCAATATATTTTTTTTTTACCTGGTCAGCTGTTGCTGAAGTCGAAACGGGAGATATGTGGAGCCATTTTCTTCTGACAACAGCGCGTAACTCATTACTGGAGCTCGACCCAATAACTAAGGGTTTAGTTAATTTCCGAGCGTTTGCATTTTTTGGTGGGCTAGCGTTGACATTTGCCCTCGACTCAGCATTGTTACCTGAGTTTTGTTGCAACAGATTTGAATTTAAATCGTTTTGGATAGATTTTGCTGTGCTAGGACCAGTAGACTTATTTTTTCTTTTATTAGACCTCTTTTTTACGCACAGTGTTCCAATCAGTTTGGTTATCAGCAGCTGCAGATGGTTCATCTAAATTAGTTCCAATCGTATGCGTTGGAAACATTGGCTCCGCAGTCGGTGTACCAATAGCGGGAGCAGTAACATGAGGGGACGGCAGCATAGTTTTTTAACCAGCAGAAGCAGAAGAAGAGGTATAAGCAGAAGAAGTAGTAGTAACTACACTAGTTGACAAAGCAGCAACGAAAGCGAATGGCATATTTGTTGTTGGAACAGAAGCTGTGTCAGCTGCAAAATAAGAAGTATTGACTGCACTGAGCACGCCATTACCATCAGACACAATTATTTCCTTTCCTCTCTCTTTCTCAAAGGGCCACTAACAATACCACGTACTTCACTGAATTCAGATAGCAAGTGCGACACAATCGATTTATTTTCAGCAAGCATAGAGCGCAATTTAATGATTTCAGTTTGAAGAGTCTCAGCTTTATTGCGAAGGCATTTGTTATCTTCTCTCACAGCATTAACCACACACAGAATATTAGAATTAAGAGCTTTCACTTCAGCGAGGTCATCGATCAACAAAGCAAAAGATTTATTGTCAATGTTTTGGTTGCATTAGCGCTCATTACTTGTTGTATTATTTTTAAGCAGGGTTCGAGGAGAACAACGGCGCACTGCTTTACACTCATCGCACAGAAATGGGGTATTTGAACTCAACAGGTACTCTAAGTCAGACTGCTGCATACCAACACAATCGAGGTGGAAAAACTCATTACAATTAGAGCACTGCACTTCGGCCTGAGCACGTTCCACTTTCGTCCCACAACGGCTAGTCATATTTAATTAAATAAATAGACAAATCATGCACAAATTAATAGATATAATTACTAATTGTTTGTTGTTTTCTACGCACTGTGATCACAAAGAACTATTCACATTATAAGAGTCAATATCTCAAACAGTTTATTATGCACCATGCATAAAACATAGCAAAATTACTATTTATGAAGCATAATTAGGGCGCTATTAAAAAACACGTCCTCACCGAACGACGAGCTGTGCATCATTTTATAGTGGCCACTCCGCATAGAAAGGGTTCAAAGAAAATTTATTAGATTTTGCTTATTTTCTATTAACCTTGACGGTCTCCCACCCCTCGCCCTGCAGGCTTATCAATATGCAATTTCTTGAAACCAGCAGAGCTGTGCATCTACTAATGTTTGTTTATGATCTCATCGCTAACTCTTTGGATTGTTCAGTTCTCCTAACAAAAGTTGCTTTTAATGTGCCTAATAGGTGTCTTCGTACATTGTTATCTCTTTGTCGAGAAATATGTTCAAGTCTACTCTGGAATTGTGCCTTTAAGTTATCTGTATATATTTATTTAACTCATTGTTTATCTTTTTTTTCATGTTAATTACGTTTATAAGTTGATTATATAGTTTTAATATCTTTGTATCTAGTCTGTAAGATACTTTTTATCATAGACTGAATAAACTAAACTATAATTGGGAAAAAGTTTCAAGTTGGCATAATCGATTTCTTATACAATATTCCAATCTCAAATAATTTTAATAAAGAAGCAAGAGGGATACAAAAAGCTCTCCACACTGCTGCTCATTATTCTATACCGCAAACCCATTACAATTTACATAAAAAATGGTCCCATATTGGTCAGAATATCTATCTTCCCTAAGAGATGAGAAATGTGGTTTATGGAATATTTATAAAAGGTATCGCACATATACAAACTTATTAAATTATAAGAGGGCAAACGCTATATTTAAAAAGAAGCTAAACGGAAAAGCTTCGAAATCCTCACTGAGTCTATAAACCCTCAGTCCAATCCTAAGGAAATTTGGTTTAAAATCAAAACACTAACCGGAACCTTTACCCAGGTTTCAATAAAAGTTATTGAAACACCCCGAGGAGCAATTTCTTCTCCGGAAGATATAACAAACTATTTGACGTCCACTTGGTCTAACTGCTTCAACGATTCTAATATCAATAATGAATTTAGGGCTCAAAAAAAGTAATCAATACACCTGCAATTCTTTGATTACAGTTAGCCAAGACTTGGAAACTCCCATTACTTTCTTCGAATTCGTGACCACATTCTATACCATGTCCGGGAAAACACCAGGTAGAGACAGGATCTCATTTCCAATGCTGAATAATACTCCAACATCCTCTAATCAGTCTGTACTACTACTACTACTACTACTACTACAAGCATGGAAACATTCGATTGTGATTTGTTTGCACTGACAAACAGCTTCCTAAGCCCGCATCAGACAGCATTTAAAGAGGGGCAAGGTACCATTGATGCTCTGCTACTGTTCGAAGATTATATATCTAATGCCATTTCAACAAAAAATCAGCCTCGATTTGGAAAAAGCATACGATCGGATTGGCATAGACGTATTATTAAGGCAACTGGCAAAATGGGAAATTGGCCTAAAAATATACAACTTTGTAAAAGCTTTTCTGACCAATAGGACCTTCGCTGTCCCATACAACAATAAATATTCAAATTCAAAGCCGCTTCATAATGGAAGGAATAGATAGATAGAAAATTAATTGAGGATCGTACTGGGACCATTGTCTATTGTGTCGTCATCTTCTTGACAGCACCTCACCCAAGCCGACCTCCCTGATGCACCCTAGCAGTTCACTTGGCTTGAGGGATTTAATGTGAGAATGCTCTGGCCATGGTGAGCCCATAAGCTTAGCCTTGCGTCTTGAGATTGCGTCACATTTCAGGAGGATATGGTCCGCCCTTTCCGTTGATCGATCACAAAATCGGCATGTGTTGTTCGATAGTATGCCCAGTTCCTGCATGTGGCTGTTCAGTCTACAATGTCCTGTAAGAATAGTTGTGAGGATTCTTAAGTTATCTCTAGAGAGCCCTATTAATGCCCTATATCGAATTGTCCTATAACCCCCTAACAGTAACATAGATGGTCTCAGGCCTGGCATAGTGCGCCAGTGTTCTTCCCTCTTTTCCCTCTATTCTACGAATAAATGCCCCCTAAATTCCTGTGGGCCTACTGGCAGGAACGGCTCGGGACCGTTGGGTCGTGTCGTTGCTGCCTCTCTGGCCAAGATGTCCGCCTGCTCATTACCCTCACCTCCCCTGTGGCCTGGGACCCAGGTGTAAAACGTTAAAATAAGTAATAGAGGAACGCCGATGTGTAGCGTTAAAAAACGATTGAGTTTATTAGAGAAATGTCTGTCTTTTTATACAAAATTATCTATTTTACACATACGTAATTACACTAACACTAATACACTACATTCTTAATATTTACATTCTGACTCAGCATATTAGTTCGACCTAATTTTAGAAATTTGTAACTGCAGAAATATTTTGGCAGGCACATTGACAAATTGTCATTGACGCTCGGTCACGCCATTAACGAAATGGTCAATCCGCCAGTTAAATGTAACCGGATATAGGTCTTGCTGTCGGCATTAGTATGTGATGTTGAACTCCCGCTGCGTTGGGGTAAACGTAATGTATTTAGGTCGATATTGTAATGTGCATGCAATATGACTGTGTGTGGTCTGCATAGAAAGCGCATTGGCGTAGGAGAGCATGATGCATAATGCTACAAATAGTATTGATATAATGAGTTTGGCGTCTATGCGGTCAATTTATTCTAAAAATATACTTATAAAACTTGCTGCCAGTCAGAATGTTGCCGGTCAGTCTTAGTGCTTATCTATTGTCATCAATTTTGTAGATATTCCACCTTTTTATGAATACAGTAGGAAAAAGGAGTTTGTTGGTTACAATTATGCTGTCCGTCGGGCTGAAATTTGCTGTGATTATTCCACTTCGTTTATGCTTTGCTGCGTCTCCTTTGCAGCTATACGCCTTTTTAGCCTTCCATTTTGTGAGTTGCATTTTTGCCAGTATAAAATTAGAAGCTCTTTCGTCCTCAGCGTTGATGCATTTTAATTTCAGATCTATGAAAATTTTGTTTTTGACCGGTTTAAAAAAAAATTAGAAAAATTACTTAGATCCTTTTTAAGATTTATTATTTATTTCTGGCCGTTATATTGGTTTTCCTTTGGAATGGTCTTTTTTAGTAGTTTCGCAAATTTTTCCACTAGCAAAAGGCCCAAAGTGGCAGGATCGCCATGTAAAACGTTTAAATAAATAATAGACGAACGCCGATGTGTAGCGTTAAAAAGTGATTGAGTTTATTAGAGAAATGTCTTTCTTTTTATACAGAATTATCTATTTTACACATACGTAATTACACTAACACTAATACACTACATTCTTAACATTTACATTCTGAGTCAGCATATTAGTTCGACCTAATTTTAAAAATTTGTAACTGTAGAAATATTTTGGCAGGCACATTGATAAATTGTCATTGACACTCGATCACGCTATTAACGAATTGGTCAATGCGCCAGTTAAATGTAACCGGATATAGGTCTTGCTGTCGGCATTAGTATGTGATGTTGAACTCCCGCTGCGTTGGGGTAAACGTAATGTATTTAGGTCGATATTGTAATGTGAATGCAATATGACTGTGCGTGGTCTGCATAGAAAGTGCATTGGCGTAGGAAAGCCTGATGCATAATGCTACAAACGTATTGACATAAGGGGGCACCATGCATAATGCTACACAGGCCAAAAGTACTAAGTTGTGTGCTCCTAGTTGGTTTAGCTTTACTACGCACTCAAGGACAAGTGCTGACTTTATTTCGAACGCTGAGATAGACTTGAATGTGGTCTGATTATCACTACTGAGTATGGCGCTTGTTTCATTGGAGTATTCTTAGAAAGTCAAGTCATAACCATTCCGTCAGGCGATGTTGACCTAAAAGTAATTAACATCTATATTCCCCCTGCCACCTGCTGCCCAAGTGGCTATCGCCCTGATATCAGTAAGCTACTCTGTGGCGAAACCCGTCTTATCCTTGGCGATTTCAACGCTCACCACGATCTCTGGCATTCCAGCTTGCCAGTCCACAGCAGAGACAGGCAGCTAGCAGAGCAAATAGACAATACGACTTTCTGCACGATTAACGGCGATGCCCCCTCCAGAATTGCAGGTAATTACCACAGCTCACCAACATCTCAATCGTCAGTGCAGGGCTCATAAATTGCGTTGAATGGCAACCGATCCTTACTTTAACTTCTGATCACCTGCCCATACTCCTTTCAATTGAGTGACCTTCCAATTTTATCAACTCTGAAAAGTGGACTCGTTAATTTAAAAAAAGCCAATTGGGAAGATTACACATCCTTTACGAACCAATCTTTTGCTGCTCTTCCCGTTCCGACCGATGTCCGGCAGGGCGAGCGTGCGTTCCGCAAAGTCATTGCTTCAGCTTCTGCACGCTTCATCCCGACCGGTAGAATACCTGAAATCATACCGCATTCCCGGCCGAAGCCGTAAATTTAGCAAGAGAACGTGACCTTGCGAGACACGTCAACCCTAGAGACTCTCTTATTAGGAGTCTTAATTTAGATATCATGCGGCTGACAAATGAACATAAACGTGCCAAAGGGGAGGAGCATCTAAAGAACTGCAACCTCTCTGCGGGTGTTGGTAAGTTGTGGTCAACCGTCAAATCCTTGTCTAATCCTACCAAACACAATGATAAAGTTTCTATAGCCTTCGGTGATAAAACTTTATCTTCTGTAGACAAAGCCAGACGTCGTGCTAACAGACGAGCCAGACGAGAACATAAATACGACGTCCCACCCATTACCATCACCCCCACAGAGGTTGAAGCAGCCATCCGTAAGGCCAGGCCTTTCGAGACGATAGGCCCCGACGGAATAGCCATGCCAATGCTCAAACACCTTGGTGGTGAGGGATAAAATACCTAACACATGTTTTCAACCTGTCACTGGAATCCTTCGTCATTCCCGAAAAATGGTAAGGATAATCCCGATACTAAAGCCCGGCAAACCTGCCAACGAAGGCGAGTCTTATCGACCGATATCACTCCTTTCGCCAGTAGCAAAAACATTGGAAACCGCTTGGCTCCCTCATTTCACGGCAAATCTTCGCCTAGACACGCACCAACATGGCTTCCATAAAATGCACACCACCGCGCTCACTACCATTAACACTCAGATTAATTACGGGTTAAATCAGCAAAAACCCCATCATAGGGCGGTGCTCGTGGCACTTGACCTGTCAAAAGCTTTTGACACTGTCAACCACGGCACGCTATTCCAAGACATAGAAGGCTCACACCTTCCTGCTTGTCTAAAGAGATAGACCGCTAACTACCTGAGTGGTCGGCAGGCGTCGGTTGAATTTAGGAACGAAATTTCTAAACCTAGAAAAATTAAACCGGATTCCACAGGATGGTGTCCTATCCCCGCTTCTTTTTAATTTTTACATATCAAAACTCCATTCCCCACCAGAAGGAGTCACAATCATTTCCCATGCTGACGACTGCACGATTATAGCTACAGGACCTGGCCCTTCAGTTGATGAATTAGTTTCTAAAATAAACAGCTATCTCCCCGATCTTTCCGGTTTCTTCACCTCGCGCAACTTGGCATTATCACCGACAAAATCCACGGAAATATTGGACGTACGCCTCGATGGTATCACACTACCGACTTTCAGTCACCCAAAGATCTTAGGGGTAGCGTTCGAGAATACTCTAACCTTCAAGGCTCATGCCACCGAGATTGTTTCGCAGCAAAATCCTCAAGTCGCTTGCCGGCAGCACATGAGGAAAAGATAAAGAAACGTTGCTAACCTCGTACAAAGCAATTGGCCGGCCGCTCATGAGCTACGCTTCACCAGTCTGGTCGCCTGGTCTTAAAAATACACACTGGAAAAGGCTACAGGCCTGTTAACATGCTGCAATCAGAACTGCCACCTGTAGTCTCCGTATGACTCCCGCAAACAATTACATAGTGAGGCCAAACAACTCAATATTATGTTGCATTTAAATAAATATATCATAATAGATCTATTTTATATACCTACTACTAATAATATCTACACTACCTAGTTCTAAGTACGGCAACCCTGTAAGCTTTACATGTATTAAATAAAAGCAGTTGATTCTAACTACAACATGGTGTCAGGTGTGTATTCGGCAGTGTAAATCAAGTCGCAAGTCAAAAAATAAAATAAAACCAATTGCAGCCGAAAAATAAGTGGTTAATAATTTAAAAAAAAACCTGCCGCGCCTTTTATAATAAAATTTGAGAAAGAAAGAATAAATAATGAGTGTTGTGGGCTCAGACCAGAAAGCAGTCAGTGTCGACGTCATGCGGTCGTCAAATCCGCAAAGTCAGGTTATGTCTATCGCGACCACCATTACGCCCTTGGACTTAAAGTCATCAAACCAAGCATCCGCGTGGAAAAACTGGAAAAAACAGTTTTCCATCTTCATACGTGCTTCGGGTCTCGAAGAACAGTCAGATCAACGTAAAGTAGCATTACTTCTACATCATCTCGGTGCGGAGTGTCTTTCAATATTTAATTCTTTTAACGAAGACTTAGATAGTGTAAAATATAATGATTTATTAAAAAAGTTTGACAATTATTTTATACCAAAGGCAAATATAGCCATGGAAAGACACAAATTTTTTTCAAAGAAACAAGCGAGTGACGAAAGCATTGACGAGTTCATAACGCATTTAAAAAATCTCAGTATGTCATGCGATTTCGATGACATTCGTGAAGATCTCGTGAGAGACATTTTCGTTTGCGGCCCTTCGTCTAGTAATATTCAAATAAAAGAAAGACTCCTCACAGAAGGTGATATAAAATTGCAAAAGGCAATAGACATTGCAAAAAGTATAGAGACCGCGAAAGCAAATTCGAATCAATTAAAAAATTCAAATGAAAATTCAGACAATTATGTAGCAGCAGTGGTTAACAAAGACTTTGACAAAAAGCTTTGCAAAGAGTGTGGTCAAATTCACAAACATAAATGTCCAGCGCAAGGTGCTACTTGCTATGTATGTAATAAAAAAGACCATTTTGCAAAAATGTGTTACAAAAAGACTGCGCAAACACAAAATAAATCACGTAAATTTGACAAACAAAAACAAAAAGGCCAAACAAAACAAAATCAGAACAAAAGTTATGTGAACAAAATATTCAAGTCATGCGAGGAAGAAGAGAGCGAAAGCGAGCTTTTCGTAGGCAAAATTAACACAGAACCAAAAGCTGTGATGCATTCGATAATGCAGTTCGATAAAAGAGGTAAACGTATTGTGAAAACAATTGAAACGAGTGAAGAAGGTGTAAAGGTCATGGCAAAAGACAACCAAAATCAAAACAAAAATGGAAATAAGGTAAAAGAATGGACAGTACGAGTGAAAATCAACCACATAGATGTGCAGTGCGTTGTTGATACAGGCGCTCAAACTAATATATTATCATATAAAATGGCAGCCGAACTAAATATAAATAGATTTATTAAACATTCAAATTCACGTTTATTAACTTTTAGTGGTGAGCAACTACCTTTAATGGGTATTATTACTATACATTTAATGTATCAAAATAAGGTTTTTAAGTGCGCTTTTCATATCGTTAAGATGAATTGTAAAAATGTAATTGGTCTAACAACAGCAATAGATATGAAATTAGTTAAAACGATTAACAATATTGCATGTAAAAACTTAACTGATTACGCAGATGTTTTTGAAGGGTTAGGGCTATTAAATGAAAAGTGTAGTTTAAAATTAAAACCAGATTTTACGCCAGTTGTTCACCCACCAAGAAAAATTCCATATTTGTTGTATAAAGAGCTAAAATCTGAATTGGAAAGAATGGTCGAGTTAAAAGTCATTGTACGTGAAAATGAACCTACAGAGTGGGTGAATTCGATAGTTTTGGTGAAAAAGCCAAATGGCAAATTAAGATTGTGCCTTGATCCAAGAGATTTAAATAACGCTATACTGAGACCACACTTTCCATTTCCGAATATCGACGAATGTAAAGCAAAACTAGCAGGCTCTAAGTTTTTCAGTTCTTTGGATGCTAACTGTGGTTTCTGGATGATACCACTTGATGAAAACTCATCGAAATTATGTACGTTTAATACACCTTTTGGTCGATTTCGTTTTTTGAGACTTCCTTTTGGCATTAATTCAGCACCTGAAATATTTCATTCACAAATAGTAAAGCACTTTGGAGATATAAACGGTCTTATAATTTATATTGACGACTTTCTAATATATGCTTCCACTCTTGAGGAACATAACGCAATTTTAAATAACGTTCTAGATAGAGAGCAAGATGCGTGGGTGTAAAATTTAATAAACAAAAGTCAAAAATTTGTCAAGACAAAATAAAATTTATTGGTCATATTTTCGATAAAAATGGAGTTAGTGCTGATGAAGAGAAAGTAAAGTCCATTCACAAAATTCCAACACCAACCTCGGTAAGTGAATTACAGCGATTCTTAGGTATGGTCAATTATTTAGGGTCTTTCATTGAAAATCTATCAACAAAAAATAAAAATTTAAGAGATTTATTGAAAAACGACGTACCATGGCATTGGGGTCCAATTCAAGAAAAGGAGTTCAGTAATTTAAAAAAAGAGCTGACAGAAGCTCCAGTCCTTGCTTACTTCGACCCGAATAAGCAACTTACGCTTTCCGTTGATGCCTCCAAGTATGCAGTTGAAGCCACAATATTGCATGGAAAAAATCCAATTGCTTACGCATCAGCTTCATTAACAGAAGCGCAGACTAACTACGCGCAGATTGAGAAAGAACTATTTGCGATCCTATTTGGATGTACTCGCTTTCACCAGTACATCTATGGTCAAAGAATTTTGGTGGAAACGGACCACAAACCGTTAGTTTCAATATTTAAAAAACCTCTTAACAAAATCCCAGCTAGGTTACAACGATTTATGCTGAGGCTACAGCTGTATGATTGGCTGGTAGAGTATAAACCAGGCAAGCATTTGTTTATAGCTGATACGCTGTCAAGAGCCCCATTAAATGAGACTGCTTTGGAGGAGCTAGACAAAGATTTAACACTCCACTGTGATATGCTGATGGAAGAAGTTAATGTTTCAAGTGTTGAGCTCGATAGAATAAAGCAGTATTCAAAGTCAGACGATACATTTCAAATTTTATATAAATATATACGAGATTGTTGGCCAAATGAAAGAAAATTGGTAAATGAAAAAATTAAAGCATATTACAAAATCAAAGATGAGCTAAGCGTTGTTGATGAAATAATTTTTAAAAATAAGCAAATAGTCATACCTTATATATATTCTTCGAAAGGGTATTTTAAAAAATCTACATGAGGGTCATATGGGAATTCAGAGTACTCAAAGTCTAGCGAGACAGTCGATTATTGGCCTAATATGTATAATGATATTCATGATATGCGAAACGTGCATGAAATATCAAAACGCAAACGCTAAAGAGGACTTGTTGCCTCACGATATCATAGAGATCCCATGGTTTAAAGTTGGTTGTGACATATTTGAATTCAATAAGAAGAAATATCTATTAGTTGTCGATTATTATTCAAAATATGTTGAGATTGATTTGTTGAGTGGTGGATATACCAGTATCGAAGTAAAGACAAAATTAAAATCCATTTTTGCTCGACATGGCATACCACAAATTTTTGTATCAGATAATGGCCCACCTTTTAATTCGAAAGAATTTTTAGAATTTTGTCGTGAGTGGAACATAGACCATCACACATCAAGTCCATATTTGCCCAGGTCAAATGGTTTAGCAGAACGAACCATACAGACTGTAAAGAAAATGTTAATAAAATGTCAAGAAAGTAAATCAGATCCATATTTAGCTTTACTAAATTATCGGAATACTCCATAAGAAAATATTCCTAGTCCTGCTGAGCTATTAATGTCCAGGAAACTCAAAACTAAAATACCATCAATTCTAAAAAATCTCAGACCCAATGTTGTTGACAACAAACAATATAAAGAACAACGTAAAATCAAAAATATGCGAGTAAAAAATCACTACAATAATCAAGCAAAGTACTTAAAGCCTGTAAATATAGGAGAGAAAGTAATGTTTAAAAGAAATCCAACTTCTGTTTGGTATCCTGGAATAATTTTGAAAAATTGTAATGAACCTCGTTCATATATTATAAAAGATTCTGATGGTGTAACTTATCGTAAAAATAGGCAGCATATACGCAATAATCCAGAAAATAAAAATGTTAATGAATCGGAAAAAAGTCCTATGTTAATCGATGATAACAAAAAAGAGAATGCAAATTAAGAAAAAATTTAAAATGAAATTGTTGATGAAATTAAGAATCAAAATGAAATTGATAATATGAATGTAAACAAAAATAATGATTCGGATAAAAATAATGATTATGTAACAAAAAAAGGTAGAAAAGTGATTCCACCTTCACGTTTACAATATTGATTTTAACACGTAATTTAATTTGAATTTAATTATTGAAATTGAGATTTGGCATTGCCAATTATACATTATTAATTCCAGCTAACAAAACAAGAAAAGGAAGATGTTGCATTTAAATAAATATATCGTAATAGATATATTTTATATACCTACTACTAATAATATCACACTACCTAGTTCTAAGTACGGCAACCCTGTAAGCTTTACATGTATTAAATAAAAGCAGTTGATTCTAACTACAACATATTAAAGAGCACAACGAAATGCTGAACAAGCAGTTCTTGCTTAATTGTCACAAACCAGGACATCCTAGCAAACAACTGCTTGATTTAGCACCGCCTCCACGGGAATTAAGAGAACATCTCCTAAAGCACTATGACGAGATCCGGCACTTACCAACACAGCCGTTTGATCCAGACAAGCATAAGTAGTCCTTAGCCAAATGCACACAGAATCGGTAAACGCCTTTGTCAGGACGCGCCCGGTGAACCCCGCTATTAATATGCAATATCCCACCCTTGCAGAAGAAGAAAGCACACTACCAAGGGAAACACGAGTCACTCTGGCCCAACTTTGTTCTGGATACTGTAACAGGTTAAACTCTTACTTGTCCAGAATCAACCCCGAAATACGTAATGTATGTCCTGCATGTGATGTGTCCCCACATGACACCAGCCATCTTTTCAATTGTAATGTGGAATCTACGCCCCTAACACCCATCTCCCTATGGCCCGCCCTTGTAGAAACAGCCAGTTTCATTGGATTCCCGTTAGAGGATTTTGATGAGAATTTGTGAGTGGTCGTGTCCATTGAATGGGGCGAGGCACTGTTAATACAACAACAACAACGATGTGACTTTACCTTTGCCCGAACCCTCCTTGGCGATATTCAGGCGGGTTAGCTTGGCTGACTGCTCTATCGCTATGTGCAGCGGGGTTAGATCGGAGATAGCCTCAAGCGCTGTTGTGGGGCATGTGCGCATAGCTCCCGTGATGCACACACACGCCAGTCGCCGAAGTTTTGTCAGCGCTGGCCTCGTCGTCGCTCCAGTTGTTCTCGATGCCCAGGCTATCGAGCCACAAGTAATCATGGGTTTTAGTATTATGGTAGGCATCCATCTTAGTACATGTGGGCTGCAGCCCCATGATTTTGCCGCTAGACGTTTGAATACCATGACGCACTTCGTGGCCCTAGTTTTCATGGAATCGAAGTGTTTCTTCCAAAGGAGTTTGGTGTCAAAAATGACCCCAAATATTTCACTACGGTTCCGTATTCTAGTGCAACGCCATCTATTTTTATTGCTCTTACCCTCGGTGGCTGCTGGTGGGATGATCGTTCCGACTGCGGTGATGAAGCTGTAGTTTTGTCACCAACGACGTGTCTCGCTATTTCGCGACGTGATCCATCTGATGTCCGTCGGTAACCTTCGTGGATACCTTCATATTCCTCGGCGAGAGAGATGAGTTCTCCTAGGGTGTTGAAATCTCTTCGGCGAATGTAGAGTAAATAATCGGGGTGGCTATTGCGGAAAATTCTTTCCAGGCGTTGCTCGTTGCTGTATCCGGCGTGTCTCATCAAGCTTTGCATCCCTAGGACATAATCCTTATATCTTTCGCGGGCGTGCTGCCTTCGTTGCCGTATTTCGTCCTCGAGACGCTCGAAGTACCTGGCTGGTAGAAAGAAGCTTAAAAAGTCGCGCTTGAAGGTCGTCCAGTTGCTCCAGTGTACGTTGTTATTACGGTACCATTGAAGAGCAGTGCCACCTAGCAATTCGAGCATCTTTTTTGGGAGCAAGTCTACGTTTAGCGTATAGACATCGGCTAGTTCTTCCAGCCGTTCGACGAAAGCTAGAGGGTCCCGTCCGCCTTCATATTTCACTGACCACTTTCTTACCTGGTCGATGATGGGTGCGAATATAACGGTCGGTGCTTGAGATGCACCGTTGGGTGGTACCGCTACTCCGGATGATGCGCACTGTTGTGGGGGTACTGTGTTCCTGGGAGGGAACGCAAACTGGTTGTGCTCAGCTGGTCTATCGGCGATATTCATGGCTCCGCCTCCGTTCGGCGGGATCGGTGTCTTAGACTCATTTTCCTCACTCATGTTTGCTGTATTTTCCTTCCTATACGCGGCTTATAGGGATAAAAATTTTGTGTGTATTTCCGAGTCAACATTTGCTTTTGAAGCCATGGCTGCTATGCGCTTTCTGATTTCTCGGGTGGTGCCTGTCTGCTCAATGCCCAGCTCCTGTGTAATGGATATCAGCTGCTCCTTTGAAATATTGTCTAACCACGTGGTGTCAATCTGGTCGGCCATTTTTCTGTTAGGTTTCTAGTCAGGAATGTTCCTTCTGACGTTGTACGATTTGCAGGGTCCCTGCTCGGGCGCCAATTGTTTTTCCTTGCCCCGGTGCTTCTTCAGTAACTGCTGGGGTATACTCGCCGTGTCCAAGGTTCGTTTACAATGAATTTGTATTTCGGAGCGCCTTGCAAATCGTTTTCATATAAATTCACTTTATTGGTAAATTCCCTAAACTATAATATAAAATGTGTATCTATAATTCACTTAATTTCATTGCTTGCTTTATAATTCGTGATGGGCTAGCGGTCCCTCGTGTCCCGTTAGGAACGTTCTGTTAGGGCGCCGTACTGGTCGCCGTACTGGTCGCCGTCTAGGTATGTGTGAATGTGTCTCGGTGACGCCTTGCGCCGGCGTGTTCCTATTATGGTTAGTGGCGGTGCTAGGTCTGCTGCGGCCAGCGTCGTATGCCCGCGTATCTCTGCTGCGGCCAACGTCGTATGTACGCGTAGTTCGGCTGCTGCCAACGTCGTGCGTATTCGTGGCTCTGCCAGCGTCGCATTTATGGGTGGCTCTGCTGCCAACGTCGTGTGTACGCGTGACTGCTGTGGCCAACGTCGTATATTTGCGTAGCTCTGCTGCGGCCAACGTCGTATGTAAGCGTGACTCTGCTGTGACCAACGTCGTATGTAAGCGTGACTCTGCTGTGGCCAACGTCGTGTGTATGCGTAACTCTGCTGGCGTCGAGGCTTATGGCGATGGCGCGCGGGCTCGTGACGTTGTAGGCCTTCGCTTAGCGGGGAGCGAGCGTAGTTTAAGGCGTTGTAGAGCGGTCAAAACCAACTTACCCACAATCCTCAACTCACGGCTCTCTCCTATTACGGGAACTGTCTTGCGATGGTCAAAACCGATACGCCTTTCAGATGCCCTTCAATTGCTGCTCAGGTGACAGTCGCAACTTTGCGCACCGTTAGGTGAGATCCGTTAGCCTCGGTACAGTCACGTTGCACCTCGACTCACTCCTACTGCGGTTGCCGACGTACTTCTGCCGCGGATGACGTTTGGCTGAGCGCGGGATCACGATGCTGTGGAGGGCGTTTGCTTGCGGGGGAGCAAGCGTCGTAGAGCGGTCAAAACCTGCTTACCCACAATCTTCAGTCCACGACTTTCTCCTATGAAACGCACTGGCTTGCAATGGTCAAAACCGATATGCCTTCCAGAGCGCTCCAATAGTAGCTCCGGTCGCAACCACAAACGCGTGCTGACTGACTCCTGTCTTCTCGTGTTGCCCTTTTTATAGCCAATGCTCTTGATGTTGCTAGCATAGTTCGTTGCGTTGCCATGGTTACGGTGTTGCTGTGGCGCGTTGCGGCAACTTGTTGCGCTAGTGATGTTTCTGACACTTGTTTGTGTCCCGTGTTGTGTTGGCAATGTTGCTAATCGTGTTTTTATGATGTTTCAGAGACTTGTTTGTGTCTCGTGTTGTCTGTAGTACTGCTCCCGTGTTATGGGGCGGTGGTTTTGTGTGGGCCAAATTAATGGATTATATTTCGTCCTCACACCTGTCCCTTGTAAGCCCAAGGTTCCTGAATGAGGGCAATGTCCAGATCATCCGAGGCGAACCTCCTCGTCAGTACAGCCGAAGCTGCAATGGCGTGATGGTGGTTAATCTGGGCTTATGCCGGTAATTTTGGCCCGGCCGACCTCATCGGATCGTCGTCATCCGACAACCCGGTTTCTCTCTCGCCCCATCTGTCCACTACGAGCTCCTGGAGGTCGTGGCCCTCGACGAGGTCTTGTGTGGTAGGGATTTCGATTGCAGCATCCCGCGCGTGTTAGTAGCTGCTACTCGCTGCGGTGGGAGAGTTCGTGGTCTTACGAGTTTTTATGGTGTCGGTGCTCGCGGCCGAGATGTCCCCGTCAGACCCCTCTCTCTGTTGGCGCCGTATGCCTCCGCCTTGTCTTTCTTCTGCTTACTATACCCAGGTTGCTTCTGCCTCCAGGATCTCACTTGGATCAAGCCATATCTGTAATGTAGCTTGAATCCGTTCCTACGTGTGAACTGGAAGAATTCTTCATTTATGCCCACTCCGAGAGAGAGGCCGCTAGGTCTGTTTCCTCAGTGCTACAATTGTTCACGCGCCATCTCTGCATTGTGGGGCCCTCGTTTTGGTTCGCGAGGAGCCGGATGGCAAATTCTCTGGGGAGGAACATGGTCACATTATATGTTGGCGGTATGTCATCCCCGCGTCTTGTACAAAATGGTGTCTCTGTCTACCCATAAAGTGTTGGTATAATGCCTACGAGTCATGATGTATTTTGGAACGATTTTCCGTCATCCCTTGTCAAATTTGGTTTTGAGACAAACCGGTTTCGGCGTTGTGCCATCGTCAGTGTCGATTTTCGTTCTGATCTGTTGTTGTCGTTTGTCCTTTATTTATAGTTCGTAGGTATATGAGCAGGTATTGTCAAATTGATGCTTGTGTATATTTTGTTATGTGTATGTGCTGTGTGTTCATTCAGAACCGAGGGTGCTTTACTAATCGATTTGTGTGGCTGACTGGGGTAGGTAGAAATCTGTGATTTTAGTCGTTTGACCTTCTTTGTCGGATTTTTGTTTTGGTGTGTTACTTGTTTTGTGTTTATTTGTTGTTGTGTGTTTGTCTGTTGTTATTGAAGTTTCTTCTATGGTTATAGTTATTTTGCCCATTATTTGCTGAAGGCGAAAAATGGGTCGGCCTACCGAACTGTAAAGCAAAATTTGCTCGCATATTATTAGACTCCAATTCCTGGGCCTTTGCCAAAGCGTTCGGCAGATCATTTGGCGACAATGAAAACAGGGTATTTTCGTGTTGATAAAAACTTGTTTTGCTTTCCCGTGAATTCGGGCAAGGACTTTATTATATCCAAAGATTCCTCGCATTTTATTTGCAATGGTAGCTGCCTAAGTCATCCCCTCGATTTGCCTGCGCAATTCCGCTACCTCTAATTTCAATGAAGCGTTAGTCGCGGCTATTAACTTAGCCACTGGGGCTTCATTTTCACTTTCTAACGACATACTTCTAAATACTTGTATCAACAAATCCACACTTAAATATTTTTAGTAATTGTTTTTAAATAGCGTAAGTTCAAGAATGTATTTTTAGTCACTAAATAGCATAAAAATTAACCTTACTTTACTGTCGTACTGCTGCTCTCACTGGTCCCGTAACATCAAATTTATATACAGCTTCCTTTTTTTCCTCTGCTCTTTTTTGAACTGCTTTTCTCCTCTCATTCACTTCTTCCTCTTATTTAACGTTATGTTTGCATGTTTGTTTTGTTGTTGTGATACGAGTAATTTAAGAATGAGGTTTTTAAATTTGTTTTTGTTTTTGCACACTTTATTAAATTTATTTCTCCATAAACTTATTTTGCTGTTAGCTGCTCACTTGTATTTTTCTTGTCAATTTTCATGCCACGAACTTCACATTAAATGTTTTAAGTATTCGAACAGCGATTCAACAGATGATTGAAGCTGTTTACTATTGCCAATGTTTTTTTCAAACCACTTGTATGAATTCACAATGGTAGTTAGTTAAAGCTTTGAAAACTATTTTTTTTTGTTTTACTTTTGTGTTTTTTGTTCTTTCTCGTCCAGTGACGATACTTATTTAAACAATTTTTGTTGTTTAACTTTTGTGTTTTTTGTTCTTTCTCGTCCTTTGACGATACTTATTTTTTACAACGCGTGCCCCACACGCTGGGCGCCAATTATCGTCCTCCTACTTTAGGAGGGGTTTTTTAAAAAATAAGAATTTTGTATGGTTAGTTACAGAATGGAACATTAACACCAAACTCAGATCCAAACTGACTTTATTTTCCACAATTGCTCTTATTTATAACTCAATTTAATATTTACAATATAAGCATTGCATCGGATTTGCTAATGAAAACCGATGCGTGAGAAAAGGAATATTTATTTAATGAAATGCCAGTGGCTTGAGAAATATAATATTTGTTTAATTTGTTTATAAACATTTAATGAAATGGCTTGAGAAATATAATATTTGTTTAATTTGTTTATAATTATTTAATGAAATGCCAGTGGCTTGAGAAATGGAATATTTGTTTATGATTGCCATAAGGGTACTGTGGGAAGTGTACTGTTAACTTGTATATACAAATTTACCTGAGTGTTGTTGTTTTGTTTACATGTTTTTTTTAAGTTTTATTTCTGTGAAATGTGTTTTATTTGTTTCATAATAAAATATGAATTGTTTTGTACAAATATAAAGTGCACATCTACCAACTTCTACCACTATTTTAATTTTTCGTCTGCCAACATTCTCTTTTTAAAGGTCCGTACACTGGTTGGAACCAATGAGCTCTAATTATTTTTCTTTAAAGGTTATTAATATTATTCATTTTCATATTATTCATATTATAGTCTAAGACAATCAGAACCTCCTTACAGACTATTTACAAATGTATCTTAACTAATAAATATTAAATATTCAAATTATTTCATTCAATAGCAGTTTAAACCTAAATTTATTTAATGCAAAATCAATATCTATAGAATACAGCAAATTAAACTCCCTCATTGTCCTAGCAATTGGAAATTTAGAAGCATAAGTCGTTCTAAATCTATCTAACCAGAAAAAATCGTGACATCGAAGGGTTCGCGATGGTACATTGAACCGTATACGTTCTAAAAGATAGGGCGAGTCAACCATCCCATTGATGATATCATATAATTGATCTTCTACTCACTAAAGATTTCAGGTTAATTAGAAGACACCTAGAACTGTATGTTGGAACAGGATCGTGAAAACACAAAGACCGGAGGGCAAATCGCAAAAATATTTTTTGAATACGCTCAAGTCGGTCTATACGGCAGGCATGGTACGGCCTCCAAATGAAAGCAGCATATTCTAGTTTGGACCGCACTAGGGTTGTAAATAAAAGTTTTTAAGTATAAGGATCACTAAAATACAAACTGAGATGGCGAATGAATGCGAGTTTGGAATAAGATTTCACAATGACATAATTAATCTGACTGTGAAATAGAAACTTCGCATCAAAGACTATACCAAGATCTGATATTTCATCAACAACCCTCAGCGTAGAGTCCCCAATATAATAAGAAACAGGAAGAACATTTCGAGTTTTAGCAAAGGTAATACTAAAACATTCACTTATATTTAAAAGCAGACGATTCTGTCTACACCAGTCCAATACGTTATCAAGATCAGCTTGGAGCATAGTGGACTCAGATTGAGTCGTGATTGATGCAAAAATCTTCCAATTCACAGCATACCATAAGAATTCAGCATAACTAAAACAATGACGTATGTCATTAATAAAGATAACAAATAATAAGGGTCCCAACACATTCCCTTGGAGTACACCAGAAGTGGCAGTAAACACCGCGTACAAATACCATCTACCACAACAACACAGCTGCGATCTGCCAAATAAGACCTCACCCAAGATAGCATACTAGAATGGAAGCCCAAGCCAGCAAGTTTAGATATTAGTAATGAATGGTTAACTTTGTCAAAAGCCTTCGAAAAATCGGTATAAATAGTATCAACTTGTGTCCTCCTATTAAATGAAAAAATACAGAATTCAGAAAATACTGCTAGATTAGTTACAGTTGATCTGCCAGACATGAAACCATGCTGATTAGGTGAAATTGAGGTCTTATTGTGGGGAATATTTTATCCTTAACTACAATTTCAAACAATTTCGAGACAGTGGAGAGTTTAGAAATAGGACGGTAGTTAGCAAAATTGCTTTTATTACCACTCTTGAATATCGGGGTAATAGACGTTACTTTCCAAGCGTTTATGAAGTCTCCATTCCTGAGAGATTTATTAAAAATTAATAAGATTTTGGATACGCAACTGCTGCAATATTTTTAAACAAAAAAAAAAAAACATTTATTAGTGGACTAACCAAAGAAAGAGTATTAGTGCGTTTGTAAACAAACTAACACACATTTACGTAGTAATGCTAATGGTGCTTGTTGCTGGAACGTACCGGATGTGCATCCGGCAAAGGGCCATCAACATCGGTAACACTCCCCAAGGCCTTCGGGGAGTGTCCTTATGGCTGCAACAACATGAATTTTTTAAATTTTTATTCAAAACGTTTCTTTGATAAAATGTATAACTATTATGTCCGTGCTTATAACTATTATTTAATAAAAAAAAACTTGTATTTTCGTTTGAAAATTATTACAAAGCAACGTTTTTGATAAATTTTTGAATTCGTGCAACGTTTTCAATTTCAAAATTTGAAATAATGATTAAATTGGGTATCTCCATCAACTAAGTAAGTCGTTGAAAATTTTTACAAAGGGCTTGAATTTTTCTTCCTTCTTAAATTGTTGATATTATCAAACCCATCTGAAACCTGAAAGGAATGGAGTGGAATGAAATCGAAATCCTCTTCTTAGATGTTTAGCAATTCTCTCTCGTAAAAAATTTGAATTTGCTGTAGTTGCAGCGTTAACTGGCGGACAGACGGACATAGGCCCAAAAAAATTATTTAAGTGAGGTAAACTATGAACATTTTTCTTTCGTTTGTTTCATTAACCATTGAGTGCGCTTGTAATTCTCAACTGGTTAGTGAAATATTCTAAAGAGATAGCTCACAATTTTTATCCCAAAGCGGGGTTTTTCATAGCAAAATAAGGTGGCTCGAAACGCAGCCAGTACCCTAGAGCCGCAGTGTTCACCCCCAATTTACATAAACGGTAAAATAGCGGGGGTTTCACAGCGAAATGAGGAAACTTTTCACTCAAGAGTCGAAGTGCTCGCCGCCAATTAAATACATACAAAGGTGTAACAGGTGCATAGCGACCTCTGTTTTTCTACAAGAACAAACAAATAAAATAAACATAAAATAACACACAGTCCACTAAAATAACAAATAATATAACTATAAAAAAAAACTGTTCGCCCTCCGAATCACCAAAGCTTGGATAAAATTATTTTTCCACATTATAACTTCGTATACGGAAGTTTATGTTTTCCCCACAAATGAAATAGATATTTCATAGAATTCCTTATTACTAAAATCATACTCTACAAGTCACTTATCGTACCCGTCCTGCTATATGGGGAAGAAGCATGGACCATGACAACAGCAGATGAAGCGGCTTTGGGAGTGTTCGAGAGAAAAGTTCTTCGAAAGATTTATGGACCCCTACGCGTTGGCGATGGCGAGTACCGAAGAAGATTGAATGATGAGCTGTACGAGCTATACGCAGACATCAACATAGTCCAGCGAATTAAAACGCAGCGGCTGCGCTGGGTAGGCCATGTTATGTGAATGAAAGATGATGCTCCGGCCAAGAAAGTTTTCTATCGGAACCCGCCTATGGAAGCAGAGGTAGAGGGCGGCCCCCACTCCGTTGGAAGGACCAGGTGGAAAACGATTTAAACTCCCTTGGTGTGACCAATTGGCGCCGGTTGGCGGAGCGAAGGAGCGACTGGCGCGCCTTGTTGGACGGCCATAACCGTTTAGACGGTTAAGCGCCAATTAAGTAAGTAAGTAAGTATTAAAACTTAATTTCCCACAAATTCATCAAAAGTTACGCACAAAACGGCAATGCTGAATGGTTTACCATTCGCAAGCCAAAATCGGTAAGCAAAAAATCAATTTTTCATGAGAGCAAAAAACTAGTTCTGACAGCTATGTTGTAAAGCTCTAATAATATGAAGTATCCCAATGATTGATACAAAATAACGTTATATATTTAAAAAAAACGAGGCAGACCTGTGCGCATCTTGCGCAACAAATATAAAAGTTGTATATCAAATATCAACAGGAATCAGCTGTTCTATCAATCAAACATCTAATATATAAAATTCTTGTGTCACGGTGTTAGAGGCATAACTCCTCCGAAACGGCTAAACCGATTCTCATCAAATTTTATGAGCATATTGGGTAGGTCTGAGAATCGGCCAACGGCTACCTTTTTTCACAGGTGGCTGGGATGTGTTTGTACAATATGAGCACCAAATAGAAGCTGTTTATGAGTACTTTGATACGGAGTATTTTTCGTACCCTTGGGTGACTAGGGTCTTGAGATATAGACCAAAAAGTGGACCCGGGTACCTCTAGAATGTGTTTATACAATATGGATAACAAATGAAAGCTGTTGAGGAGTGCTTTAGTAGAGGGTAATTTTCATACCCCTGGGTGACTGGGGTCTCGATATGTAGGCCAAAATGTGGTCCCGTGTACCCCTAGAATGTGTTTATACAATATGGATATCAAATGAAAGATGTTGATGAATGCTTTAGTAGAGGGTAATTTTCATACCTATTGGTGACTAGGGTCTCGAAATATAGGCCAAAACGTGGACCCGGGTACCCCTAGGATGTGTTTATACAATATGGATAAAGAAAAGAAAGCTGTTGATGAGTGATTTAGTAGAGGGTAATTTTCATACCCCTGGGTGACTAGGATCTCGAGATTTAGGCCAAAATGTGGGCCCGTGTACCCCTAGAATGTGTTTATACAATATGGATAACAAATGAAAGCTGTTGATGGGTGCTTTAGTAGAGAGTAATTTTCATACCCCTGGGTGACTAGCGTCTCGAGATTTAGGCCAAAACGTGGGCCCGTGTACCCCTAGACAGTGTTTATACAAAATGGGTATGAAATGAAAGCTGTTGATGGGTGTTTTAGTACAGGGTAGTTTTCATACCTATTGGTGACTAGGGTCTCGAAATATAGGACAAAACGTGAATCAGGGTAATAATAGGATGCGTTCGTAAAATACGGGTATCAAATGGAAGATGTTAATGTTAGCTTAAGGCCGTTTTCTCATCTAGCCTTTAATTTTAGCGCTCACATTATCCTGCCTATAAGTGTATTTTCGTTTGCTCAAGTTCTTTTTAAATTACCGGACGGAAAAAATAACCGGCTGCTCATCTTCCCTTTAAAATAAATTTTTAGGTTTAAACGTAAATAAAAAAATTGTATGAAAAACGGGTGCCAGTGAGATTCGAGCGGCCGCACTTTGTGTTTTTCATAGCATAGGTTCAGCCGCAAGAATATATTCTTTACTTAGGTTTAAATTAAAGCATATCATTTATTTAATAATTTGGGAAAAATTTAAACAACGTGGCATCAGGACGGACAAGGCGACAGCTGTTTCGATTATACCTTGTAAATCTCTTCAAAGCCTTTTCTCCCGGGAGTGGGAGTCGAACTCGCACTCCTACGATAGTTGAAATGGTTATAAACGCATTCAGCTACGTCATGCCTGTTGTAAAGTTTTTCCCAATTGCCTTCTTTTTGCATATTTTAATCTTTTACACATTGCATACTTCGTATGCAATTATGTGTTAAAGCTATGCTTGGTACGGCGGTTTTCAAAGAAACTTTGGTTTTTGTTGCTGTTTTCGTTCTATTTATAGAACTACAACGATTAACCAATTTTGTCTGTTTGTATGATTTTAATAATCGAGGATTGCCCATATTGCTTTTTTTCAAATGTATGAAAACTCCCACTCCCGGGAGAAAAGGCTTTGAAGAGATTTACAAGGTATAATCGAAACAGCTGTCGCCTTGTCCGTCCTGATGTCACGTTGTTTAAATTTTTCCCAAATTATTAAATAAATTATAAAATTAAAAAATTGCTTCAAATAAATCTTTTCATACATTTGAAAAAAAGCAATATGGGCAATCCCCGATTATTAAAATCATACAAACAGACAAAATTGGTTAATCGTTGTAGTTCTATAAATAGAACGAAAACAGCAACAAAAACCAAAGTTTCTTTGAAAACCGCCGTACCAAGCATAGCTTTAACACATAATTGCATACGAAGTATGCAATGTGTAAAAGATTAAAATATGCAAAAAGAAGGCAATTGGGAAAAACTTTACAACAGGCATGACGTAGCTGAATGCGTTTATAACCATTTCAACTATCGTAGGAGTGCGTGTTTGACTCCCACTCCCGGGAGAAAAGGCTTTGAAGAGATTTACAAGTTATAATCGAAACAGCTGTCGCCTTGTCCGTCCTGATGTCACGTTGTTTAAATTTTTCCCAAATTATTAAATAAATTATAAAATTAAAAAATTGCTTCAAATAAATGTTTTCATACATTTGAAAAAAAGCAATATGGGCAATCCCCGATTATTAAAATCATAAAGCATATCATGTCAAGCTTAAAAGTATGCAGCAAAAAAATTTGTACAATTTTAGTGTGACGTTGCCAAATCTAAATCAAATGCAAGCTTCATTTACCAGGACACATGAGAAAACGAAAATCGTTAAAGTTGACTTTAAAGTGAGGAATAGTTTACCTGCTCCGTAAGTTAATTGAACTTTATTGGATGGATGAGAAAACTGCCCTTAAAGTACAGTAATTTTTATTGTGACATCTCTACCCGTTTCCGGGATATAGACCTAAATATTGATTAGGGCTACCAGTGGATAGATATTAAATGAAAGGGGTGTCATATCGGGTAGGTCTGATAATCGGTCAACATATATCTCGGTATGGTCCCATAAATGTTAAGGGTAGTCCACCACTTATTTTTAAATTTTTTTTAATTTTTTTATGACGCAGTATTAAAAACTACATAAAATCATGAAGTTTTTTTACTGGAAGTGGACCAGGAACCTACCTATTTCAAGGAATTTATTATAAGGAAATTATTACAAGGAAGAGGAGATAGAAGAAAAGGCAGAAGAGGAAGAGGAAAAGGAAGATGAAGAGAATGAGGGAGAGAAAGAGGAAAAGGAAAAGGAAGAGGTTATATCTATTGGTGACTAGGGTCTCGAGATATAGGCCAAACCGAGGACCCGGGTACCCTTAAAACAATATGTACATCAAATGAAAGCTGTTAATAAGTGCTTTCGTTCGGGTAATTTTCATACCTAGTGGTGACTAGGGTATAGGCCAAACCGAGGACCTGAGTACCCCTAAAAACTACTGGTGACTTGGGTCTCGAGATATAGGCCAAAACGTGGATCAGGATAAGACTAGGATGTGTTTTTACATTATGAGTATCAAATTGAAGCTGTTGATGTTAGCTTAAGGGCCGTCGGCACAAATCCCCAACTGAACCCCCCACGAGGATGCCGACTGGAAATGGACACTACAGTATTAAGACTGTGCGATGTCCAGCTAAGACCAGGAATCAGGTCTGTGTGCCTGACTCATTAATAGCCTGGTTATACGGAAATGATTCTTGACTATTTTTTCTGGCGTATCTTTCTCTCTTTTACTTTTTCTTTCTCTTTTCTTCCTGTTTCCTTTCCTTCTCGGGGGCTGGATCAAGGCTTTATGCGTTTCCGTGCCGACGATCAGCCGGGCTGGGATCCCCTAAATAGCCCAGTCGCGAACGGAGCCCTCCTGGTACCAGGTCGTACCAGGTTGTACGAAGACCTTACACGGGTAGTGCGGATATCTGCCCGGGTGGACGTTCCTTTTCTCCGCCACTCGTGGAATATGAACAGTAATAACAAAAAGAACGCAACTAAACAAAAAGAGACCGGCGCTCTTGAAAGGCCAGGGGGGCTTCTGCCCACCACCACGGTGACCAGTGCGATGCAGGGTAATTTTAACCGCCATAAAATGACTTAAAAAGGGGATGGTTCAGGACCAGGGGCGAGGCCCGGTCAGAACCCTCTCCCCAACAACTCTTTCGGCAGTGAGCCAGGCCAAAGGGGTCTTCTCCTGGATACTCCTGGCACTAGCAGAGACGCAGCAGGTATGCAGAATGCAGCCTCAGTTGAAGCTGGTGCGCAGGCCCCGCGTGTTCCACCTCGACACCCACGGCCTTCACGAAGCCTAGTGAGCGGCCAAAGCCCAGTGATGTTGGATACAAGCACAGTAGAGCGGCTGCAAGGATCCTAACCAGATCCGCACGTATGCCAGACCTCGAGAGTAGAGCGCAAAGCGACAACGTAGGAGAAATACTGAAGGATATTAAATGGGTGAAAGAAGTGATACCGTACTTTCGTCTGGCAGAAGAAAGGGGGCCACAAGTGGCAACCAAAAGGCCAAGGTAGGCGGAAGTAGTGCCTACCAAACCAAAGAGGCCGAGGGTGCATGGGCGCTGTTTTGCAGAAGTGATCAAGGACAAAATCCTGCTAAGGGTCCTTGACGACAATCAGGAATACGTCGCAATAAAGATAGAGAAATGGAAATGGGTGAAGAGCGAGCTGCCGAATATCACCCTGAACGTGCTTATGGGCAATCCTGGACCGCCACCGGTGTGCAAAGACGCCGGGTGGATCCAGGGCAGCATCAAATTCGTGGCATGCGGAGACGAGAGGGCCGCAGCCATATACAAAAAGGCGGTAGAGTCTGTAGGTGAGGTATGTTGGTGAGGATACTCTGCATGATAAGGATCCTCAACCCGACTCTGCCAGCGGCCAATTGGAGAGTTGTCAGCGTGGGAAAAGGGTACAGAGCCACACGTCTGGCTGTCCTCCTACTGACTGAGGAATCGTTGACAGTATTGAGGAAATCTGGAGGCGAGATCAATTATGGTTTAGACACCGTGGCTATAAGGGTCTACAGTAACGACGTCAACGCCGCTAGGAATTTGGCAGCCGAGGTTTAGCCAGAAGAAGAAGGGAGCGACGAGGACGTGGTTACGAAGGCAGATGGGGGTGAGCAGGATACGCTGGACGGCTACACCTCGTCTACCTCATCCATGGGAATAGGTGGGTTACACCTACATTACACTGTGGAGGAGCTGATGATGGAATATGTGGCTAACTCCACGCTCAAGGAGGGAGCGAAGGTGTGCGATGTTGGTGCGGGTCCTCCAGATAAACCTGCATTACAGTAAAGCAGCCTCCGCTGCACTGCTGCTCTGACTGACATCTAAAGCGACAGCTGATATTGTCCTCATCCAGGAGGCGTGGGTGGTAGGACACACCATTTGCGGACTCAAGTCCACCGGCTACACTAAGTTGTGGCACCTCGTGTATACTTGGTATTACCAAACTAAATGTTTTGTTTCTTCCTCAATTTAGCGATGAAGACACTACAACAATCAGCCTGAGCTTGAGTACGGGTCAAATCAGGCTGTCATCTATTTATCTGGCCCATGACAAGATGGTGCCGACATCGACCGTCAGGAAGCTGGTGGAAGCTAAGAAAGGAAGTTCTCGATGTCACCCTAATCTCGGAAGATGGGGAGGAGTTGGTCAGAAACTGGAGGGTCGTTAAGGACCACTCATTCTCTGACCATCGTTCCATCCAATTCGACCTAGACCTGGTGAAAAAGCAGAGCGCTGCTATAAAAGGTGGAAAATTAATTGTCTGTTTTTTGAGGTGTAAGTGCGCATGAGTGAATGAATCTTTCTTCAAATATTGTTAGCTTATTTATACTAAATTATTCTTAACACATTCTTACATACACATTTACTTTAATTATACATACGTACATACCTACATACAAATCGACACAAATATTTGTGGTGAGTTGTGACGTCTGTGGGAAACGCAATGTAAGCAAATTTGCCTGAATGCAAATTTGGTTTAGTCGTTCGTTGTACACACACCTGTATTAAATCGTGTGAATTGCTCTGTCAGCAACAATTAGCAAATGCCCCTTTTGTGTTGATTAAAATTTAGCCTCTTTTTGTTACAGGGTAGCATATTAACTGGTTTACTCATTTGGCATTGAAATTGTTGGCTGTTTACACTACATCTCCCTTTTTTCAGAATGCTTATGCATTTGGCGAATGCATGAGCATTCTATTTTTATTTAGTTAAATATACATTAATTTTATATTTTGTATTTTATGTTTATAGGTTGAAAATTTACTTACTCTATTAACTTAAGTCTATTTTTGTGTATTATTATTTTCTTATTGTTTATGATATTGCTATTTTCTATGTTACTGGAAAATTTTTGCTTATCATTATTTCCTATTCTAGACGGGATTAAAGTGTAACTAATTATTTTTACTATCGATATTTTCTGCTTGATAGGGTATTACAGTATAATTATTATTTTTATCGATATTTTCTACCTTATAGGGCCCTTTATATCTACTATCTAACTTATGACCTGCTTCATTTTTTACTAACACTATATCTTCTATAGTTATTTCCTTATATTGAATATCTTTGTTATAACTAATCTTTTGTTTTTCGTTAGCTTCTTTTACTAATTTAAAAGCTCTATCCTGTGCTATTTTTCTTTATCGTAAGCCTCATAATTGTATAATGGGCTTACCGTATTTTCTTGTAAAAATTCGTAAGTCTGGGGTTTTTTACCAAAGATCAATTCGAATGGGCAATAACAATGGTCTGTAGATGGGGTTGTATTGTAACAATATGCAAAATATTTAAGATACTCATCCCACTCATCACTCATGGTGATACGGCGTAGATGATTTGTGCTGAATATAGAGAAGCTTACATAGTTCCTCAAACAAGCTATTTTTATATTCAGATCCCATATCCGTTATTATTGTTTTCATACTTCCATAAATTAAGATGAAATTTTCGAATATGGCTCTGGCTACTGTTTTTGTATGTTTGCTCTGTATAGGGATTGCAACTATGTATTTAATCAAATCACATATCAGTGTGACAGCGTATTCGTTTCCATTTAATGATCTTGGTAAAGGTGCAATTGTATCTATTTGTACTGTTTCGAACGCCTTAGGTGGTGTTTCAGTTAGCATCATTGGTTCTTTTAAATTTTTATAAATTTTATTTTTATTACAATTTACGCATTTATTTATATATTTTCTCATATCATTTTTCATATTTTTGCAGTAATATTTTTGTCTTATTTTATTAGTTGTACGATCATCGTGATATTTTTGAAGAATCTTTTTAATTTTATCATTTTCCGTCACATGCACAACCTCCGGAGTTAATGCAATATTTAAATTTTTGAGAACTGATGTACCTATTTCTTTAAATGTGTCTACTCGAGTATAATTAAACAATTTGTCTCCTAAGGCCAACTATATTTTCTCAATTCCCAAATTGCCGGCTTTTCCATTAGCCTGGTAAAGAATTGGCCTAAGTCAATCTTTGCCTCAACAATTTGATTCTCTATATTTATTTCACTACAAATTTTCTTTCCTTTTTTGAAATATAATTTCGGAGGATAGAAAACGAGCTGGACTAGTCTTTTAACTTCACATTTATTAAGCGCTTCGTATACTATAGTGTTCTCTTTGTGACTTTTCTTCTCTTCATTTCTATTACTGTTATTACTGGAATTCTTTTTAGTTTGCGATCTTGTCGTGACTTTCATTCTTTTACATGCCTGTACTGACATTTCTCATTTTCAAATAATTGATATCCATTCGTGACCGAGCGTCTGCCAAGTAATTTTCTTTTCCGGCTATGTACTCCACCCCAAAGTCATACTCTTCCAAACCTAACCTGATTCTAGTTAATTTAGATGAAGGGTTTTTCATTGAGAATAAATATGTTAAAGGTCGATGATCCGTTTTCACTGTGAATTTTCTGCCATAAACATATGGTCTAAAATATATAAAGGCCCAATGTCTGGCCGCCAATTCTTTTTCGATCGTGGCTTTATTTATTTCGCCTTTTGTAAATGATCTTGAGGCGTAGGCAATGGGTAATTGTTTTCCTTCATACTCTTGGCTTAGCGCAGCACCGCAAACATAACCACTTGCGTCAGTTGTAATAAAGAGCTCTCTATCAAAATTGGGATATTGTTGGATATTTGGACTAATTAATGCATTTTTTTAGGTAGTTAAAAGATTTCTCGCAGTCGTCTGTCCAATTGAAAATTACATTTCTCTTACTAAGCCTTGTTAGAATCCTGGCGTATACCGCGAAATTTGGTATGAATCTTCTATAATAATTACAAAATGCGACAAATCTTTTTGCTTCATCGGCATATTTGGCAGCTGGGTAATTTTGAACAATTTTAAATTTATTTGGGTCTGGTAAAATTCCAGTACTTGTGCATTTATGTTCCAGATAAGTAACTTCTTGACTGAAGAATAAACATTTATCGGGATGTAATTTTAAATTATATTTTCTGCAAGTTGAAAAGACATTTCTTAAATTTTGTATCATTGGTGTTCCCAGCATCCCATTCAGACCTGCGAATGCCAATGTCATCATCCTGAGTTTGGAGATACTTTGCGGCCATGAGGTAATCCTTTGAAACGATAAGTACCGTTATCCGCTGTAAAGGATGTGATATCCCTTGACTCTGGGCTGAGTTCTATTTGGTGAAATCCTGACATTAAATCTGTTGAAATTCTATTTCATGTGGCAACTCTGTTTTTCATTTGCAACTTGTAATCGCATTTTTGCTTTGCGAAGTCATTCTTTATATTCGCCATTTTAACTTACGAATAATTCTTTTTCTATCTCTGATAATCTAACCGACGTTGAAGTAAGTCGAAATATACATTCTTTACTGTTCAGAAGAACGGCTGTTTTTATTTTAAATTAGAGGACCTCCAACAGGTTATGGGCCCAGCCCCTACATAAAGTGCTAAGTAAAATGAACAATTCCTCGTTTTTTAATGTTGAGAAGTTGGATGAGTCTAACTATGACGCATGGTGCGTTCCAGTAAAAAGTATACTTGTATACAAGGGGCTCTGGGATGTGGTGTCAGGTGCACTTATGCAGCCAGCTACAGAAGCCGAAGACGCTGAACAAAAAGTATGGAAATCGAGTGATGAGAAGGCCATGGCAACAATTGTGTTAAGCCTAACGCCAATACAAATTGCCTACGTGAAAAAATGCAAAACAGCAAGAGAAGCATGGAGTGTGTTGCAGGATATACATCGACCAAAAGGCCCTGCGCGAAAGGTGTCTTTATTTAAGCAGCTACTGGATATCGCATGGCAGAAAGTGATCAGGTACAACAATATCTAAGCAATTTTTCGAGTATAGTTGAGAAGCTAGCAGAAATTGGTATAGATCTGCAGGAGGAGTTATTTGTAATAGTGCTCCTAGCTAGTTTTCCGAAGTCTTTCGAAAATTTAGTTGTCGCGTTAGAGTCACGCGATGAGCTTCCAAAGCTGAGTTTGTTAAAAATTAAATTGCTTGAGGAAGAGCAACGTCGAAAAATGAGTGTGTCGCCTATTGCAGAAAGTAGCGTGCAAGTTTTCATGGCACATGAAAAGGTAAAAGCAGTGGCAGCAAGTCGTCGCAGCGAAGTAAATGTTCTAGAAATCGATCGAACTTAAAATGTTTTAGTTGTGGACGAACGGGTCATTTTGCTGCACAATGCAACAAAAGCAACAAAAACCAGGAACAGACAGATAAAACAAACTAGAAACCAAAAGCATTTACTCTGTTCTCAGCGTTTGAGTCAAACAACTTGCAGTCGAACGTGTGGTGTATCGATAGCGGAGCCACGTCGCATATGTGTTGTGACAGAAACATGTTCGATGAGTTGAATGAATACAATGAAAACATTTTGTTAGCTGGTAACAAATGCATAGAAGCAATGGGAAAGGGAACAGTTCGACTAAAAGCAGAAGGGAAAGAAATCCAGCTGATTGATGTACTTTATGTTCCTGTATTGCAATGCAATTTTATTTCAGTATCGAAAGCAGTAAAAAATAACCTTTGTGTTAAATTTGCAAAAGATTTTGTCACGGTATATGAAAACAACGGCAGCGTAATATTGCGTGGAAACAAAGTTGGTGGTATATTTTTGTTCACAGAAAATAAGAAAATGTTATTCTTTGCAGGCCAGCAGAATGAAGCAATGAAGTGGCATGCACGGTATGGCCATTTGAACTATGACAGCATGCGTATGCTTGTAAGCAAAAATTTAGTGAACGGGCTTCAAGTAAATGTGCCAAAATCTATTCCGTGTGTTGTATGTATGCAGAGTAAATGTGTAACAAAACCATTTACATCAAGTTCAAATCGAGCAAGCCAATTACTTGAACTAGTACATACAGATGTATTTGGGCCAGTAAAAACATCGGCTGGTGGTTCGAAATACGTATTGACATTTGTAGATGACAAATCAAGATATGGTTTTGTTTATTTAATGAAGCACAAAAGCGAAGTTTTCAGTAAATTTAAAGAATTCAAGGTTTTCGCTGAACGTCAAACTGGGTGTCTAATTAAAGCCATTAGAAGTGACAATGGCACTGAATACACAAATAATTTGTTTCAGCAGTATGTAAAAGATTGTGGCATTTTGCATCAGTTTACAGTACCCTACACTCCGCAGCAGAATGGTGTAGCTGAACGCTATAACCGGACATTGATAGAGATGGCACGAAGAATGCTAATTGGTGCGAACTTGAGTGGTACATTATGGGCAGAAGCTGTAAATACTGCAGCCTACTTGCGAAATAGGTCACCAACAAAAGCAGTCGATGAAATGACGCCTTCTGAGGCATGGTATAAAAGAAAACCAGTTGTGTCACATCTAAGAACATTTCGATCAGTGGCTTACGCCTTAGATAAAAAACCTAAAAGTAAATTCAATGCTAAGGGAAAAGCGTATGTAATGGTTGGTTACGGTAGTGCTACCAAGGGCTATCGCTTGTATGATTCTGCCACAAGATGAATTATTTTAAGACGTGATGTATCATTTATAGAACCAACTATTCCGAAAGAAAATCTAAACGTTGATTTATATATTTTAAAGTCAAATCAAGACAAGCCAGAAGGTGAATGTGTAAGCACTGAAGACAAGCTAAAGAGTGAGTGGGTTAGCACTGAAGACAAGCCAGAGAATGAATGTGTTAGCACTGAAGACAAGCTAGATAATGAACGTGTGAGTGCTGAAGACGACCCAGAGAGGATTATAAATCTGCAAAAGAAGAAAGTGATGAAGAGCCTGCTACTAAACAAGTAGGACCTGGTCGGCCTAAGTTGGTGCGGTCAGGGAAACCAGGAAGGCCAAAGAAAGAATACCATTATGCAAATTTTCTCTATGATGTTGATATTCCGAATACAGTGGGTGAAGCCATGTCTAGTGACCATGCAAGTGAGTGGCGTAAAGCAATGTGTGCTGAATATCAAGCTCTTTTAAACAACGATACATGGGAGCTAGTGGATTTACCAAAAAATCCGAAAGCTATAAAGTGCAAATGGGTATTCTCGATCAAGAAAAACAAGAACGGTGAAATTGATCGATTTAAGGCAAGGGTAGTAGCCAAAGAGTGCAGCCAAGTATATGGGGTGAACTATACCGATACGTTTTCACCTGTGGTGCGGTATTCTACGATCCGTACAATTTTCGCGTTAGCTGCAGAGTACCAGCTATACCTACACCATGTTGACGTTTCATCTGCGTTTTTAAATGGTATCATAGATGACGAAATATATATGGTGCAGTCTGAAACATTTACAAACAGCGAGTATCCCAATAAAGTCTTAAAGTTAAAGAAAGCTTTATATGGTTTGAAACATGCAGGACGTCAATGGAATATGAGTTTGCATGACATTTTAATTAATATTGGTTTTAAACAATGTGTAACAGAGCCTTGCGTATATACGAAGCATCACGACGGGCACATCAATTTGTTAGCAGTGTATGTAGATGATTTGCTAATAGCCAGCACAAACAAGAAAGAGATGAGCTCTATTAAACACGAAATTTCGAAAAGACTGCAAGTGGTAGATAAGGGTCCTGTTCAATTATTTCTTAGTATGAAAGTCGAAAGAGAAGGTGAAAGGGGCGCAATAGCTATACGACAAAAAGGGCAAATCAAAGAATTGCTGCAACAACATGACATGTTAGACTGTCGTCCTATAGCAACACCACTCGATCCTAAGCAACAAAAATTATGCGCTGATTCTAGTTGCAAGCGCGTTGGCAAACAAGAGTACCAGTCGCTGATAGGCTCGTTGTTGTATCTGGCGTTGTGCACAAGGCCAGATATTATACATACAGTGTGCAAGCTTGCGCAGCATAATAATGAGCCACATAGTGAACACTTGGCAGCGGCAAAAAGGGTGTTAAGATATTTATGTTCTACGATTGATTTATCGCTCACGTACAGTAAGAAGGGAACGCCGATACAATGCTATGCTGATGCTGATTGGGGTGGAGAGTCACTCGAGCGCAAATCGTTCACTGGCTATGTATTTCTTTTATCCGGTGGTGCGGTGTCTTGGGAGTCGAAGAAGCAACAGTGGCCTTGAGCAGCACCGAAGCGGAATACATATCGTTGTCAACTGCCGCAAAAGAGGTTATGTTCATAAAACAATTTTTGGACGAAATAAATGTACATAGGCCTGACAAAATTGTTGTAAATGGTGATAATTTAAGCACATTACATCTCATCAAGAATGCTGTATACCATACAAGATGTAAGCATATAGAAATTAAATATCATCATATAAGAGATATGTATCAGAAAAATTTAATTGAATTACAATATTGTTCAAGCTCAGATAATATTGCAGATGTATTTACGAAAAATCTAAGCAAGTTAAATCATAACAAGTTTGTAAAATTGTTAGGTTTAATCTAGTACATGTAAAATATCTTCAAAGTTTTTTTGAGTTAAATTATTAATTTGTGACTGCAAATGAATACCAGATTTGAGGAGGAGTGTTGAAATTCTATTTCATGTGGCAACTCTGTTTTTCATTTGCAACTTGTAATCGCATTTTTGCTTTGCGAAGTCATTCTTTATATTCGCCATTTTAACTTACGAATAATTCTTTTTCTATCTCTGTGTATCTAACCGACGTTGAAGTAAGTCGAAATATACATTCTTTATTGTTCAGAAGAACGGCTGTTTTTATTTTAAATTAGAGGACCTCCAACAAAATCTCGGCATGAGAAATATTTCGCTCTTCCTAATTGATCCAGAATATCATCTATTCTAGGCAAAGGGAATTTATCAGCTGTTAATTTTTTATTTATTTGTCTGAAATCAACAACTAATCTCCACCTTTTTTTCTTGCTTGCCCGGAAGGGATTTTTTAGGTACCAATAAAATAGGGCTGTTGTACTCTGAGGTTGATGGTTCCACGATATCATCCTGAATTAGTTTATTTACTTGTTTATTTATTTCATTCTTATGTGCTTGAGGTAGTCTATAATTTTTAATATACACAGGAGTGTTATCTTTCATATGCAACTTTTTTTTGTAAAAATTGTTGGTCGTGATTGGTTCTGTTTCTAATGAAAATATATCAACGAATTCTGAGCATAATGTGTTGAGTGATTTACTAGCGAATGGCGGGAAACTTTTATTCAATCTTTCTAAGTTTTCTTTATTATTAGCTTTACAATTAGGTGTATTTTCAATTATTACATAATCCTCTAAACTTTCTGTTTTGAGGTCATAATCTTGAATGATTGTATGTTTATCTGTTGTATTTATTATTCTTATTAAAGCTTGATTTGAGTTTACTATCGTGTTGGCTACAAAAATGCCATCAGTCAATTCTTGATGAGGTACTAATAGTTCCTTATTGTAACTATTGATATGAACCTGTCTAATTACTTCGGATTTTGCGGGTATTGTAATACTATTGATTGTTGGTCTATTTATCATTTGTATTACTACATCTTCTGGGTAATCGTATGGTCGTAGTATTAGGCGGTCCCCATTTTTATTATAATCTAAAATGCAATTATATTGTTTAATGAAGTCGAGTCCCAAAATTCCATCACATGGGATTGGGAAATTGTCTTCTACTATGTGAAATTTGTGTCCTATTAAAAGACTATCATCTGTTAGATCTGCTTTTGCTGTTCCAAGTGTGCTTGTTATGCCTCGGCCAATACCTTTTAAATCTGTGATCTGTGAGTTATTTATTGTGACATTACTGTCAATTTAACCTTTCTTTATTATTGAGATATCCGCTCCTGTATCTATCAGGAACGTTGAAGTTGAGTTATTTAGTGTAGTATTGGAAGATATGTAGCTGTTCAAATGCAAGTTGAATGTATATACTTTATTACCGTTGAAGTTTACTATTGGAGTGGAGTTTGCTGGTTTTCTTGTTGGCTTATATAACGGAGATTGCTCGTGTTACTCTGATTAGATGATCTTGACTGACCTCCAAAATTGCGTCTTGGGAAATTATTATTTTGTATATTATTATTATATCTGTTAGCATTACCATAATATCTTCGGTTTTGGTTACCTCGATAATTATTATTTTGGTAACTTCTTCAGAAGTTACCTCGGTAATTACCTTGTGAGCGCGTCAGGCGTAACACTGTATTTGGGTTACCCGTGACTTCAGTACAGCTATTCGTGAATTTTGAAATAGCCTCGTTCATAGATGTGAACGTTCCTGCTTGCATTGTCAGTTTAACTATTTTCGTTAGCCGAGTTCTTACACATAGCCTTTACAGCTGATTGTGTGGCATATTTGGCTGCCACATCAGGTGCAAGGCCATCAGATATGTAAGCACCCTCCAACGATTTTGTTAATTTTTCGATTTCGGCAGTGTACTGGCTAGCTGTTTTACTGCGCTGTTGGACGTTTAGGAGTTTCGCCGTCAAAACTTTATTGCTAGTATTGAATTTTCAGTGCTCAAAAGGTTTCTAGCTGTTCCCTTGAGCTTAGTTTTTATCATGGAGACTGCTATGGTCTCTTGAGTATCCTTAATTTGTGTAAGTTCTCAGGCTTACCATCAAACTCAGGCAGAATTGAAGAAGCCGTTTTTTAGAATTCTACTGTGCTTTGTGCCATTTTGTCTTTTCTTGTTTGGTAGTTTTGTGTCTCTATTAAAATTTCTTTTTGATCCTGTTTTTGTTCTTCTTTTTGTTCTACTTCTGGTTCCTCTTCTAAATCCGGGGCTGACTCCAGCAGGAATGTGCTGAAGTCTATTTCTATTTCCTTTTTGAAACTCGTTGGTACTATGAATTCTATATCATATCTTGCCAGTGACGACACCAACTTGTCTCTAAAGCTGGTAAAAATTTGATATGCTTCGTTGTTGTTGTTGTAGCGATAATGTTGCTCCACAAAGGCTTTGGGGAGTGTTATCGATGTGATGGTCCTTTGCCGGATACAGATCCGATACGCTCCGGTACCACAGCACCATTAAGGTGCTAGCCCGACCATCTCGGGAACGATCTATGTGGCCAAATTAAACCTTCAGGCCATTCCCTCCCTCCCCACCCCCAAGTTCCATGAGGAGCTTGGGATCGCCAGAGCCCCGTCTGTTAGTGACACAGGATTCGCCGCGGATAGGTGAGGTTGACAATTGGGTTTGGAGAAGCTATATATTGCGCTGGCGACCTGAAGGGTTGCGCTACACAGCCCCTTGAATCTGGTATTTTAGTCGCCTTTTAAGACAGGCATACCTACCGCGCATATATTCTGACCCCCTAACCCGCTGGGGGATTGATATGCGTGGTCTTTTCGATTGCCGTTTAGTTTACCATTTAACTGTTGTATTGTTTTTCCTCTTTTGTTAAATGCTTCAACTATTATTTTGAAATGCTTTACTACTGTTTCTGCCTTTACTTTTGTCTTTTTATTAATACATTTGTAAGATTTTTCTCCTATCGTTTTTTCTTCTATGAGTAGTTTAACGATATCTTCCCATTTGCCCATTGGGGATGGTAGATAAAAAAGTTTGTTAAACCTTATCTAAACCGTCGGCGCGGCTGGCATATCGCTTTTTTAGGAATTTGTTATGGGTTGAGTAGAGCTTCAGAAACAAATTAATGCAACTAACTTCACAGATGATTAGAAGCATGACCTTAATAGTATCTAGTGCCTCAGTATGGTCTACTACTTGGACTGAGTTTACAACATTTGCCGTTGGTTTTTCTATTTTCGATTCTTGGCCTCCCATCGTAAAAAATATGAAAAAAGAAAATTTTTTTTCTTTGTTTTTCCTTTATTAATTTTTTGTCATTATATTAATCTGTTCTTCCAAAAATTTGACTTCGTACCAATATAATTCTTCAGGTGTTGTTGCTTGTGGGTTTCTTACATTCCATATTGTTGGTTTCCTAGGCATATCAATAAGTTTCCACCCTTTTTTTTCAACCATACTAGAGTTTTTTCTTCATCTACAATTTTAATTTCATTTTTAAGGTCCTCAAGTGGGCCTTTTACATACGTTTTAATATTCCTAGTTCTTTCCATAATTTAAGATCAATAGTTTTATTTTATTTTTATTTTGACACCCTAATGCTTATATATATTTTTTTGTTGTTTTTTATTTTTATAATTATTATTTCTTAATCCCTTAATTTCTTGTTTTAGTTGAATTTTTTCTTCCTGATTAGTACTTAAATTTATTTTTTCATAGATCTTGGCTATTGTTTTTCTAATATTAAATTGCTTTCTTCCTCTTTTCCTTTTTAACTTTATTGGCTTTGGAATTTTTGGTTCTTGAATTTTTTGGACCCTATTCCTTTTTCTATATTCTTCGACTGTCAGCGGCTTAGGGCCTGGACTAATCTCTTCGGCTACTTTACTTTTCTCTGTTAATTCCAAAGTCAATGCAGTTAAACTATCGAAGATTTGGTCACACTGCTCTTGGTTTTCCCCTCCTCTGGGAACATAATTTAGAGGGGTAAAAGAAATTATATTTATTTTATAGCAGAAATATAAAATTTTTGCTTGTCAATAGGCAGCCGCTAGGTTGCCCGAATATTTTCTTACTTAAAAATAATGTCTAAATATTTAAACCGACTTCAGAATTAAGTTAATTATACTTATTATAATTATACGTATTATGCTGCCAGTCCTGTTGTTTATTCCACCCTTTTTATGCTCTGACCGACTTCAATAATTTCTTCCCAATTGTTTACCACCTTATCACCGTTGGACATTTCTGGCTGGCTGTAGATTTGTGTTTGTAAAAATTTTGTTTATTTGAAGTGTGTTGGAATTCGAAAGGTACAAAAGTGGGCGACATGGCATCTAATGGCAGCGTATTTGTTTTTCAACTGCCGAAATTTTCATGTAATCTTCATTGTTGGAGCCAAAATTTAATTCATCAAAACATCATTTTAAAAGCGAAATTTGTGTTTGTTCCGAATGTGGTTCCTTTGTTTCTTCTTCCAATTTATTGACAAAAAATGTAACCGCGATAATAATTAGAGTTGGAAAGCACGTCCGATAGCTTCCCTTTTTCGCTCCTTTTATAAGGCTTAGGCTGTAATCAGCCAGTATTATCCTTACCAATGAATTAGGCTGAATAATCAGCCTGTATAATCAAGGCAGGGTCGCCATATAAAAGGTGGAAAATTAATTGTCTGTTTTGTGAGGTATAAGTGCGAATGAGTGAATGAATCTTTATTCAAATATTGTTAGCTTATTTATACTAACTTATTGTAAACATATTCTTACATACATATTTACTTTAATTATACATACTTACATACCTACCTATTTGTGTTGAGTTGTGACGTCTGTGGGAAACGCAATTTCATCAAATTTGCCTGAATGCAAATTTGGTTTAGTCGTGCGTTGTACACACACCTGTATTAAATCGTGTGAATTGCTCTGTCAGCAACAATTAGCAAATGCCCCTTTTGTGTTGATTAAAATTTGGACTCTTTTTGTTACAGGGTAGCATATTAACTGGTTTACTCATTTGGCATTGAAATTGTTGACTGTTTACACTACACTGCCACCAGAAATATTAGAAATAAGAATACAACAGGGAAATGGTTAGGATATTGCCACTTGAAAGCGCATCCGAAACGCCAGGTAGCATACCAGAACTGGAAAGACTGGAAAATAACTTCACGGGGGCATGACGTAAGGCACTTGATAAAGTATGTCCCAAGAAAATTCAAAGGGGTAAAAAGAAGCCACCTGGCTGGTGTCGTGATGCCGTTGGGGCGTCGAGGAAGTTCCACGTTCCTATTTACGCCTCTTTCGCTTTTTATATTTTTTTTTTCACCTTCGAAAGCTTGTATTTTAATGTAGCACTATTAGCGTATTGTGGCACTTTGTGTGACCTTTTGTTATGTGGCACTTTTCAAAAGTTTGTTTTGTTGTGGCTCTTTTTGTGGCACTTTTCAAAGGTTTGTTTTTGTATGGCACTTTCCAAAGTCTCTTTTTCTCTTTTTTGTGTAGCACTTTTTATTTTAATTTTGAGTGGCACTTACTTATTGAAAGGGACGGTTTCGCGGGCACCAGTTATCGGCTGAAAGATTTAATAGTCGAAAAAAATTGTTTTTATTGGTCAAAAGACCTTTATTGTGAATCTAGATGTTAATGACTAACTTTACAATTTTTAAATCTTCCCTATTTATAACTTAAATTTACTTATGCTAGCATTATTTCTGTTTACCACTTTGGTAACTTGTGCCGGATGTTTGTTTGGCCTATTTAGCTATTGCTGACTTATGTTTGTATCTAGTCGGCGCATGGCGCATGTTTTTGCGTTATTTGCAATATCGATAGTCAGCATTATTCCGCTGACTTTAGTTCATATTATTCTTGAACATTTATTGCACTATTTGCAATATCATAGTCAGCATTATTCCGCTGACTTTAGTTAACATTATTGTTGCTAACTTATACGTAACCTAAAAAAATAATAGTTTAAGAGCTTTAAACTATTAGTAACAATGTTTTAATAGTTACTAAGAGTCGTAATTTAAATTATATTTGTTACTTTAACGAGTAATTTATTACCATAAATAAAGTATACTTTTACTGTCTACAACGCTTTCGATTATAAGTACAACCGTGCACTCTAATGGTAAGTTTGTTTTTTCTACTGAACTAAAAAAATATTAGATAGAAATACTGTTTTTGGCCAAACAACCCTTGCCGGGTCAGCTAGTCTATGCATAAACTTGCATGCGCTTGCGCTGCCATCTGGCGAATGCTAGCAACTGCCGGTAATGCAGCGTTAGTTCTAATCAAATATTCCCAATAGTGCCATACATCATCGTTTATTTTTAACAAATTATTTTAATAAAATATAGCTAAAGAAAAGCACTACGACTAATAATGCCCAAAGCTCGCTAATAGCACGAATCCCCATCTTTTCTACCAAAACTTTATTTATAGATTTGGATTCCAAATAAGAGCGAAAAAGGGACCTGTACATAAAAACAGCAATTAGAAATAATATATAAGATTTATTTATGTTTGTTTATCTTTGTTTTATTTGCACCCAACACAATAGATCTGCGTAGCTTAAAATATACATAAATATTATTCAAACAGACCGGAAGAAAATTATATATAAGATTTATTGTTTGAAACTCAGTTTAATTTAGTTCAAAAATCAGATGGAGCGTTTAGCTGTTCTAATGCAAATTATTTGTTTAAGAGTTGTTAATAGAGTTTAGAAAATATTAGTGCTTTGGATGTAGGTTAATGTTGTCATAGTGGGATAGGTGCTAAAGTTCCACACCAAAGACCATAATTCGGTTCTCAAGGCAGGTATCATTAAAAAATGTTAGCAGAGGCTAGCACACCCTCTAAATGTATTTCTTTATTCTTTTATTGAAAGCATAATTTTCTTATAGGTTTGATGTTTTCGCTCCAACGTATTTTATTTGGTTCGGCCACAATGTTTTATTCTCCTATAATTTTTTAATGTTTTTAATTTTAGGGATGATAAGATCAGCCAATCAGTCAAACGGTACACGAAAAACGATAATTCGATTCAAAAACATCAGGAAAATACTGTTAAAACTGTAAGTAATTATTTCTCATATTTTATCTTATTTTAATTGTAACCGAGAGGATTTTCACGTTTACTTGTTTATTTAATCTACGGGTTAATAAAATCTCACAGAATAGTTGCACAATAATAGCTGTGTTTTTTTACATGAAAATACATCTACATTTGCGGGTAGAAAAAAGGCCTCTCATCACTTAGATAATGTTTAGATAGCCATCTAGCGGAAATTATTGAAGAATCGCTGCATTGGTAAATACCCCGCTACAAAACGAGTTGTACCGAATAGTGGATACACGCACCTCTGTTGGTCATAGTGTATAACCCATAACTGAATCGATTGCGATGAATAATGGACGCACACTCTTTTCAGTCATAGAAGTGGAGAATAGTGTAGAGATAAAATACAGAGACCCATTTCAGTTGAAACTGAGTATACATACTGAAATTTAGCAGCACTAATTTTCTACGCAACAATTTCATAAGTGTGGATAAAGTTACACACATAGCAGTCAATATTAAGCAGAGTTCAACTTTTAAATAGCAATTATGGTTGCGCTGCATGGAAGGTTTGGAAGGACGCGTTTCCAAGTCATCCACCAGAGCAGCTGTTTTTAATTATTTAAGGCAATAAGTATATATCTTTTAATTAAGAACAGCGAGTTTGAGGTGTCAAAATGATTTCGATGGTGATTATAATCCTTCAAAGATTCGTGTATTTCAAAATTTAATGAGGATGCCCAACGTCCGCATATTCTCCCCAAGCAAAAATAGCCTACCTTCCAACCCATAAATAATAAATAATACACCAATAATAAAATAACATAAATAAATAGTACAAAAATAATACTCTAAGCATCATTCTACAACGGTAACGTGGGCAATGGTATAAGTTTTAAGCGGCTGTAGTGGGGAAGAAGATTCCCAAGATAAGTCCCTCAACCCGAAAACCAAATGTCGTTTTTGAGCTGATTCCAATAAATTGCAATGAATCTTATAACGAGAGTTGTTGCATACAATTGAAGCATATTCTAGGACTAACTAATGAGATGAGAAGCGTTTTGGTAATGTAAGTAAGGATCATTAAATTCATTTGACCATCGTTTAACGAATGCCAAAAACCGTTTTGCTCGGCTTACACAGCTTGCATAATAAGACTTAAAATCTATTTTAGGATCCATTGTAACACCTTAAGCTTGTATTCTGCTCAATTTGTCAATCGCCAATGGTGTAGCTATATAATGGCGAACCCCTTCTTGCGAAGCACATGGTCTTACATTTTTATACCCAGCTGTACTTGTACACAAGGTATTATAACTTTGATTGGATAACGGTTGTTTGTACCAAGTATAAAGGAATCGATATATATATATAGGCTTCCATATATCAAAATCATCAGTATATAAAAACAAATTTGATTAAGTCCCTCCCTCCGTGTGTCCGTCCTTTAACTGTATAACTTGAGCAAGTTTTGAGATATCCTCACCAAAGTCGTTATACGGACTCATCTGGACCCAGAATAAGTTGGTATTGAAAATGAGCGAAATCGGACGAAACCACGCCCACTTTTTCGATATGGAAAAGTTAAAAAAATGGAAAAAATTAGATAATTCAAAAACAAATGCCGCTAAGCTAATGATATTTGGTGGATCGGTTTTATGACGCAAAACATAAGTTCAAAAAACGAAATTTGGCATAAACATTGTTTTCATAGCTAGAACTGTTTGCTCTGAAAATGAGCGAAATCGCCTGAAAGCAAGTCTCTCCTTTTTATAGTAGTGTAACGAAGCTTTTTTCCCTGCCCCGGTGCTTCTTCAATAAGTGCTTGGGGTATACTCGCCGTGTCCAAGGTTCACTTACAATAAATTTGTAATTCTCGACACCTTGCAAATCGTTTTCATATAAAATTCACTTTATTTCTTTAACTCTATATATTTTATAACTATAATGAAAATAATGTAATAAAAGAAAGATATATTTGTATTCTTCACTTCGCTTTGTGCTTGCTCTATGGTTAGTGGTGGGTTAACGGTCCTCGTGTCCCGTTAGGATCGTCCCGTTAGGACGCCTTGGTGGTCGTTGCTTGGGTGCGTGTAAATGTATTTCTGTGACACCCTGCGTCGGCGTGTCTCTCGTACGGCTAGCGACTGCGCTGTCTCTGCTGCGGCTTATGTCGGTGCGTCTGCGTGCGTGTGTGTAACTCTAGTATGGTTGAAGTCGTGTAATTGCGTAACTCTGCTGCGGTCAACGTAGTATGTTTGCGTAGCGCTGTTGCGGCCAGCGTCGTAGGTTAGCGTGACTCTGCTGTGGCCCACGTGGTATTTTGCGTAGTGCCGTTGCGACCAGCGTAGTGTGTTTGCGTAGCGTTGTTGCGGCCCGCGTCGTATGTTACCGTAGAGCGGTTGCGTAGCGCTGTTGCGGCCAGCGTCGTAGACTATCGTGACTCTACTGTGGCCAACGTAGTATGTTTGCGTAGCGCTGTCGTGGCCCGCGTAGTGTGTTTACGTAGCGCTGTTGTGGCCCGCGTCGTAGGTTGGCGTAGTGCTGGGGCCAACGCAGTGTGTTAGCGTAGCGCTGTTGCGGCCAGCGTTGTATGTTGGCATGACTCTGATATGGCCAACGTCGTATGCTTGCGTATGGCTGCTGTGGCGCGGTCACCGTCGGCGCAGGCGGGCGGACGTCACCTGTCTGTGGCGGGGCCGTTGCTTACGAAATCTCGAGCGGCGTTTCGTGGTATAACCGGCACATTCACCACTTGAAGCCACGACTCACTCCTATGAAACGATCTCTCCGGATGGTACAACCGATACCCCGCCCCCCCCCCCCCCCCCACTTCGGAGAGTCGGCCCTCCGTATCCAGTAATCGTATGCGCGCCTTGCTTTTCACTATGGTGACCTGGTACTTCTCTGTAACGAATCGTATTCGGGAGTGGGCTTTGCCTTCGGCAATGCGTCGGAGTGCGTCCCGTACTTCCCTTGCTATCTCCGGGAATAGGTCCAGCATTGGTCCATCTGCGTGTTGGGCCTCGATCGTTATTACTTGATGGCCTTCTGTTGTTGGTTGTGGCTTCGTTTTGGTATCTGAGTGAGTGTCGTCTTCGGTGCTTGGTTGTGGAACTGTGTGAGGGTGGTATGTGGTGCTAGTGGTTTGTGTTATCTCCTTGGGTTTTCGACCGTCCCGCAGGAACCGTGTCAGCATTTCTGGGCGCTTCTTGCTCGCCATTTCCTCCGTGAATGGCTGTCTACACAGTCCGGGTATCCCATCTCCACTCCCCGTGTATCGTAAAATCCTCTCCATGTTCTCGGCTACGTAGACGCCACAGTCTTTGTTGTTGTATTGTTGTGGCACCTCGAGTACTAGCTCCTGAGATGTAAAACCATCGTGCCCGTACCGCTGTATGTATTCCCACCGGAGGAAATCTGCCCAAGCCTGTGTTGCGTGCGGAACTTTGGCACTGTGCATTGAGTCCGCTACCCATACATATCGCTCCTGCCAGCATTCCGTGTCGGCGACGTGGTGGGTGACTGCTGCGTTTGCCAGGCCGAGTACATACCAGTGTTTAGCTGTGTTGTGGGGTGCTAGGATCACACTCGTGCCAACCAGGTCGACGTTCCGGGCCCATCGGCGTATGCGTTGGTAGTCTTCCTCCGTATTCCTCTTCAGGGTGAGCTGCCAGATCACGAACGGGCTGAGAGTCGTATTTTGTTGTCCGTGTTGCTCTTCCAGTCCCTTTGCCCAAGCGTCAATGATGGTGTCGGTCAACCATTTCGATCCTTTGAGGGTGTCGAGGTCAGTCGTATAGAGGGGTATGCCGCCTGGTCCTGCCGGGAATATTATCTTAGGCATTTCTCTCGCCGGTGGGGCTGTATCCTCATCCGAGGAGAGCTCGATGGCTGCCGGCAACTGCCCTGCCTCCACGTCTATCCTACCAAGTGTGACTGTTAGCGGTGATGTTCCGGTCCCATTGTGGGCCTTGGCCGCGGCTGATTCGGTGTTCGTGGTGTTGGCGTCGGTGTCCGTAATTTGTGGTGGTTTAATGATACGTGCGACGTCAGCGTACGTGTTTGCGCGTATAGTTGCACGCATGTTGTTGACGTCGCCGCCTGTAGTGTTTAATGGTGTAATGATGCGTGGGACGTCAGCGTACGTGTTTGCGCGTATAGTTGCACGCATGTTGTTGACGTCGCCGCCTGTAGTGTTTAATGGTGTAATGATGCGTGCGACGTCAGCGTACGTGTTGGCGCGTTTAGTTGCACGCATGTTGCTGACGTCGGCGTCAGTAGCTCCTTCCAGCAGTACGGCCCTAGGGCGTTTTTCTTCCTCCTCCTCGTAGCGCTGGTGCATACGCTTGACGCTGTTGGTCAGTTTAGCGTTATATCTCTGCATTGTAGAATGTTGGTTTATGAAAAAAATTCGTAGCAAAAACGTTGTCACCTCGGTGGTTTGCGATAGAATGACCGGTGCTTGCTTATCCTTGATATTAATTAATAATTTAAAAATTGTTCTCCCTGGATTTATTTTAATTTCCCGCGATGATCTCTGCTCCATGATATGCCTTTAACTCTGCGATGTTGAACGTTTTCTCCTTTCCTCCGTTGGGTTTTCGTATTTTAAGTATCACTGGGGAGACATATCGTAGGATTTGGTAAGATCCGTCATATTTGGGGGCCAACTTTGCCGCGAAATTTTCCCGGCCTTGAAGAGATGATGTTCCTTTGCGAGCACTAGTTCGCCGACTACGGGGGTCCATTTTCTCCGTCGTAGATTGTAATGCCGTGCTTGGTCTGCCGCCGCTCGTTCCATGTTCTGTCTCACTATTCTGAATGCCTCTTGCATTCTGCCGGATTTTTCTTCTGCCGTGGTGGGGGCTGTGCCCGTCCCCAGGTTGACTTCGTCAAACAATGCCCCTGGTAGTCGCGGTTCCCGTCCTTGTACGAGGAAAGCTGGACTGTATCCGGTGGACGCGGTCACACTGGTGTTGATGGCCAGCTCGTTCTCTGAGAGAAATTCGTCCCATCTGTTGTGCTGTGATCTGGTGAGTTGCGCTATAATCCTCTTGACTATCCTGTTCGCCCGTTCCGTTGGGTTTTCTTGCGGTGTGTAGGGCGCCGTGAATTGTTGTCGTATCCCCATTTCCCTAAGGTAACGCTGCCACATTGTGCTGGTGAACTGAACGCCGTTGTCCGATATCAGTATCTTGGGAGCACCAAACCTTGCGAGGATGCGTTCTCTGAACACGCGGCGAAGTCCCTCTGCTGTAGCGTGCCTCATGGGGACCAATTCCACCCATTTGCTGAAGCGGTCAAAAAATACTAATAGCATCGAGTTCCCGTGTGTGGATCGTGGGAGTGGTCCGACGAAATCGAAATCGCATACCGTGGAGAATGGTTCTTGGGTCACCTGTGAGAGCATCCTTCCAGCTGGCTTTTGCTGTGCTTCCTTGTATTTCTGGCAAGACTCGAACTGTCGTACATATCGACTGATGTCCCGAAACATGCCGGGCCAGTAAAACCGGTTGGCAATCCGCGCTACCGTCCGGCGTATGCCCATGTGTCCAGCGCTTGGGATGTCGTGGTTTTCTTCTAATACTCGTTGTCGCAGTGGTGTAGGTACACAAAATTTCCAAGGGACCGCTTCTTCATCGTGTGACCGGCAGGAAATATGGCGGTACAGTTGTCCATCTTGTATTATGTAGTCGGCGTATTTTTCCGGGTTGGTGCGTACTTCGCCGACGCGCTTGTGCCACCACTTGCAGTGTTGGTCTGTTGTCGTTGCCAGTCGTAGGGTATCCAGTGGTTGTCGTGATAGTGCGTCCGCTACCAGGTTCAGCTTCCCTTTCCTGTGCTCGATGTCAAAAGTGTGTTGCTGAAGTTCCAAGGCCCATCGTGCTATACGGTCTGAGGGGCTTTCGATGGAGTTTAGCCACTTTAGAGACATATGGTGCGTGATTACCTTGAATCGGTATCCTTCCAAATAGGGCCTCATCTTGCGTATTCCCCAGACTATCGCGAGGCATTCCTTCTCGGTGGGCGACTAGTTGGTTTCCGCCTTGTTGAGTTTCCTGCTGGCGTAGGCGATCACGCGGTCTCCACCCTGCAAGTCCTGTGTCAATACGGCGCCCAGCCCGAAATTGCTTGCGTCCGTTTGTAAGGTGAAGGTCTTGGTGAAGTCCAGGCAGGCAAGTATCGGTGCTTCCGTGAGCTTTTGCTTTAAGGCCTCGAAGGCCTCCTGTTGTTCGGCCCCCCACTTCCAGTGTTTCCCTTTTTCAGCAAGGTCGTGAGTGGCTGGCTGTTCGTAGCGAAGTCGAGGCGTTGACGCACCTCTTTCGCGTTCCTTGGTGGTTTCAGGTCTTTGATGGCTGCAACTTTCTCGGGGTCGGTGTGAATTCCCCTGTCGCTTACTACGTGTCCTAGGTATCGGATTTCCTTCTTGAAAAATTCGCATTTCTCCGGATTTATTCTGAGGTTGGCGCGCTGCAGTCGTAGCATTACTTTTTTCAAGTTGCGAATGTGCTCCTCCAAGGTGGATCCTATGACGATTATGTCATCGAGGTATGCGAAAGCGTAGGGTTCCATCTCCGGTCCAATAACGTGATCTAGTGCTCTTTGAAATGTTGCAGGTGCGGAGTGTAGGCCGAACGGCATAACGCGCCACTGGAATAACCCACGTCCCGGTACCGTGAAAGCTGTGTAGGGACCGCGCTGGGACTCCAGTGGTATTTGCCAGTAGCCATTTTCCAAGTCCAAGCTGCTGATGTACTTCGCTCGTCGTAGCTTGTCCAGTATATGTTGTATTCTGGGTAGGGGGTATGCATCGGGTTCGGATCGGGCGTTGAGCTGCCGATAGTCCACGCACAACCTCCACTTCCCGTTTTTCTTCTTGGCTAGCACGATCGGTGCGCTGTGTGTGCGTCGGGACGGCATCCTTTCTGGAGTAACTCGTCGACTTCGTTGTTGATGATGGTCTGCATAGCTGGGTTGCGTGGGAAGTAACGTTGCTTGATAGGGCGGTCGTCCGTCAGGATAATCTTGTGCTCGACTATTGTCTTCACGCCACTCATGCTCTCAAATTTCCGGAGCTCTTTTGCCAGAAAACTGCGCACTCGCTCTGCGTCGTCCTCATCGTAGGCCCCGTTGGTCCTGTTGATCCTATCATCAATGTTGTTGTACTTCTGGTTACTACTGCTCGGTGGTGTTACCCTCTGAATGGTTCCTGACGTGGTGTCCAGGGGTGTCGTACCTGGCATTCCTCGTACTCGTTCTCGTTGGTGTTATACTCTGAATAGTTCCAGGGGTGTCGGACCTGGCGTTACTCGTTCTCGCTGGTGTTATATTCTGAATAGTTCCAGGGGTGTCGTACCTGGCGTTACTCGTTCTCGCTGGTGTTATACGCTGAATAGTCCCAGGGGTGTCGTACCTGGCGTTCCTCGTATTCGTTCTCGTTGGTGTTATACTCTGAATAGTTCCAGGGGTGTCGCACCTGGCGTTACTCGTTCTCGCTGGTGTTATACTCTGAATAGTCTCTGACGTGGAGGCGGTTTGTGCGGAGCAAGGGGTCTGGTTAGCACGAGGTGGCCTTCTCCACATGATATGGTGGCTCCCATGCTTCCTAGCGTATCCAGGCCCAGTATTATGTCGATCGCCCCGGGCGTGACGTGTAAAACTGTGTGGAGTGACGCTTCTCCGAGGCGTACCTCAGTCCTTATGGCGTCGAAGATTGTGGTGCTAGTCCAATTTGCCATCGTTATTTTGATGGCCACTCTCACCATTTCTCCGTTTCCAGAGTTTACTACTCGTTCTGCAAGGCTGCTCGAAACGAAGCTTCTCGATGCCCCTGTGTCGATGACCGCCTCGGCTGTTTCCGCGCCGAGCCTGGGTACGGCGTAAAGGCGCCCATGCTCTTGGTACATTACCACTGTCGATTCGGCGCTGGGTTCTTTTCCGTGGGTTTCGGCATCTATTGGCGTAGTGTCCTTGTTCGCCGCACCTCCTGCATACGTTGTTGGGGTCGAACCCTGATTGCCGGGAGGCGTGTGGTGCGGTATGTTCGGTGGTGCAGGTTTAGGTGGTGATACCAGGGTCGTGTCACTTGCGATGTATCGCGTAACTTCGCGGTGGTGCCCGCCTGATGGTCTTCGATAGTCCTCACGTATGCTCTCGTATTCCTCGGCAAGGGTTAAGAGTTCCGCGAGATTGGTGAAGTTCCTCCGACGGATGTAAAGTTGGTAATCGGAGGGCTGTTACGGAAAATTCGTTCCGACCGCTGTTCGCTGGTGTATCCTGCGTGTCTCATCAAGCTCTGTATCGCTAGCACGTAGTCCTTATACTTCTCCTTGTTATGCTGCCTCCGTTGGCGTATGTCGTCCTCGAGACGCTCGAAATATCTGACTGGTAGGAAGAACCGTAAAAAATCCTTTTTGAAGCTTGTCCACCTTTCCCAGTGTGCATTGTTATTGCGATACCACTGCAGCGCGGGGCCTGTAGTAGCTCGGGCATGGTTTTTGGTAGGAGATCCACGTTTAGCGCGTACACTTCGGGTAACTCCTCTAGCCGTTCGATGAACGCTAACGGGTCCCGCCCACCATCGTACTTAACTGACCATTTCCGCACTTGGTCGATGATGGGTGCGAACACAACGGTCGGTGCTTGAGTTACCTGAGATGTGTAATTTATGGCTGGTGCCGTTATTCCTGATGGTACGTATGGTTGCGCGGGTTGCGTATTTCGCGGAGGTGTCTGGGATGTACCGTTGGATGGTACCGCTTTTCCTGACGACAGGTACTGTTGTGGGGGTGCTGTACTCCTGGGAGGGAACGCGAACTGGTCTTGCTCTGCTGGTCTATCGGCGATGTTCATGGTGCCCCCTCCGTTCGATGGCATCGGTGTCTTAACCTCATTTAAATCACTCGTGTCTGTAGTTTCCTTATAAGTGGCTTCTAGGGATAGAAATTTTTCGCGTATTTCCGAGTCCACGTTTGCTCTCGAAGCCAGTGCTGTTATGCGCTTTCGGATTTCTCGTGTGGTACCAGTCGGCTTAATACCCAATTCCTGTGTGGTGGATATCAGCTGCTCCTTTCAAATGTTGTCTAACCACGTGGTATCAATCTGGTCGGTCATTTTATGGTTAGGTTTCTAGTCAGGAATGTTCCTTCTGACGTTGGATGATTTGCGGAGTCCCTGCTCGGGCGCCAATTGTAACGAAGCTTTTTTCCCTGCCCCGGTGCTTCTTCAATAAGTGCTTGGGGTATACTCGCCGTGTCCAAGGTTCACTTACAATAAATTTGTAATTCGCGACACCTTGCAAATCGTTTTCATATAAAATTCACTTTATTTCTTTAACTCTATATATTTTATAACTATAATGAAAATAATGTAATAGAAGAAAGATGTATTTGTATTCTTCACTTCGCTTTGTGCTTGCACTATGGCTAGTGGTGGTCCTCGTGTCCCGTTAGGATCGTCCCGTTAGGACGCCTTGCTGGTCATTGCATGGGTGTGTGTAAATGTATTGCTGTGACGCCCTGCGTCGGCGTGTCTCTCGTACGGCTAGCGACTGCGCTGTCTCTGCTGCGGCTTATGTCGGTGCGTCTGCGTGCGTGTGTAACACTAGTATGGTTGACGTCGTGTAATTGCGTAACTCTGCTGCGGTCAACGTAGTATGTTTGCGTAGCGCTGTTGCGGCCAGCGTCGTAGGTTATCGTGACTCTGCTGTGGCCAACGTAGTATGTTTGCGTACCGCTGTCGTGGCCCGCATAGTGTGTTTACGTAGCGCTGTTGTGGCCCGCGTCGTAGGTTGGCGTAGTGCTGGGGCCAACGTAGTGTGTTAGCATAGCGCTGTTGCGGCCAGCGTTGTATGTTGGCATGACTCTGCTGTGGCCAACGTCGTATGCTTGCGTATGGCTGCTGTGGCGCGGTCACCGTCGGCGCAGGCGGGCGGACGTCACCTGTTCGCGGGTGCGCGTTACTGTGGCAGGGCCGTTGGTTACGAAGTCTCGAGCGGTGTTTGGTGATATAACCGACACATTCACCACTTGAGGCCACGATTCACTCCTATGAAACGATCTCTCCGGATGGTACAGCCGATACCTTCGAGATGCGCTCCACTGGTAGCTCCGGTCACGACCACAGCTCCGTGCTAACTAACTGCTGTACTGCTGTGTCGCTCCTTTTATAGCTGTTGTGTTTGGTGTTGCTAGCTCAAATGGTTGCGTTGCCATGGTTACCGTGTTACTATTAAATGTTGCGAACGCTCGTTGTGTTGCTGAGACTTGTTAGTTTGTTGTGTTGCTATTAAGTGTTGTGATTGCTAGTCGTGTTGCTGAGACTTGTTGGTTTGTCGTGTTGCTAGGGCCTTTTGTGACTGGCTGTTGTGTTAAAGCTGTGTTGAATATGTTGTGGGGTCGTTTTGTGTGGGCCAAATTAATGGTGTTTTATTTGGTCCTCACAGTAGCTCTGAAAATATGTCTGTAAAATTCGAAAAACTATATTTCGCTAGCGAAAAAAACTATATAATTACGATTTTTCACGAACATTAAGCCATCAAAACAAAATCCACTTACACAAATAGATTAAATATATGTTATTAGTGGGCCGCCCAATTTGGGTTACACACTTTATGTTGTCTCTAGAGGAGGATTGCTCCAGAGTTTAAAGAGAAATTGTATTTGGGAATGGTAAGCGTACTATTTATTGTGACATTAGAGTATATTCGTGCCAAAAATTAAGCAAATCGATTGAAGACCATGCTTTCTTTCACATATCTCCGAAGCAAAATGAAGTATTGAAAGTAAAGCACCCAATGTTTATGTCGTCGCCAATGCCTTTAGTTTGACACCTAAATTGCATAAACACATTCTAGGGTCAAAATTTAGGTCAATACATCAAAACCTATGTGGATTTTTGAAATAATAACCCTCAGCAATACCTTTTGATTGATGCCCATATCGTCAGCTTAATTGACAAAGGCCCTAACCAACACATTTTTCTAAACTGTGTAACGAAGCTTTCCCTGTGGCCCGGTGCTTCTTAATAAATTGCTGGGGTATACTCGCCGTGTCCAGGGTTCCTTACAATAAATTTATACTGTGGAGCCCTTTTCCAATTCGTACTTTATTACTTTATTGAACTTCATTCATTTACAGCTAAATTATATCTAAAACTTCATTTAAACTCAATTTTCATTCAATACTATTGGTATTTGGTGTTGGCGTGGCCTGGTGGGTAACGGTCCACCCAAGTCCCGTTGGTATGCCTGCTGGCGTGCTGGCTTATGCTGTTGTTACCTCTGTTTTAGGTATTTTCCTATTTGTATAATGGTTTGTATTGGCTAACGGTCCACCAGGTCCCGTTAGCGCGTGGTTATTGGACGCCTACGCTGGCGTTCGCCGCGGCGTTGGCTGTCGTGCTGAGAATGCAGTCACTGAGGACGCTCGTTCATTTACCTGTTGACGCTGGCGTCGCGGTTAGTATTTCGCCGCTGAGGGCGTTCGATGATAATGTATATGCGGTCACTACGAATGCTCGTTGATGGCGCGTTGATGTTGGCGCCGCGGTTGTTATTTCTGATGCGTTATTATTTCGACGCTGAGGACGCTCGAAGATTATATGTATGCGGCCACTGGGGACGCTCGAAATGAAAGAGCAAGCGATCACGGTTAGTATTGCGCCACTGAGGACGCTTGATGATATGTATATGCGGCCACTGGGGACGCTCGTTGATGGCGCGTTGACGTTGGCGCCGCGGTTATTATTTCGCCGCTGAGGGCGCTCGATGATTATATGTATGCGGCCACTGGGGACGCTCGAAATAAAAGAGTAAGCGGTCACTGAGGACGCTCGTTGGTGACGCGTTGACGCTGGCGTCACGGTTAGTATTGCGCCGCTGAGGACGATCATTGGTGACGCGTCGACGATGGCGTCACGTTTGGTATTTAGTCAGCTTACTGGGGCGCTCGTTGACGGCGCGGTGACGCTGGCGCCGCAGTTCTGTAGCGCCTTATGGGTCGCCTCACGGTCGACGGTTGTGAATCAGCGGAGCGCAGCCTTGAGCGTTGATTGAGCGAGGGAAAAACCATTCTCACGCACCGCTCAGTCTGCGTCTACGTCGGGTGGTGATGTCTCGCACTGGTAAAACCCTAACTACGAGCTATCACCTTCCATCCGTAGATCCGAACATTAATCACCGTGCCGGGCTATACCGTTTGTTTGGCGGGGATGGCACTGCGGCGCCTTACGGGTCACCTCGCGGTCGACTGTAATGAGTCGGCGGAGCGCAGCCCTAAGCGTTAAGTGAGAGGGGGAAAGCCCGAACTCTCACGCACCGCTCAGTCTGCGTCTACGTCGGGTGATGATGTCTCGCACTGGTAAAACCCTAACTATGAGCTGTCACCTTCAGTCCGTAGATCCGAACAGTGATCACAGCGCCGGGCTATACCGTTTTTTGGCGTCGATGGTGCTGGTGTTGGCGCGGTGGGCTGCGTCGGCGTCAATGATTCGGTAATTGGCCCAATTGCGTGTGTCCTCGTCGATGGTCCTGCTGCTGGCGCAGTTGGCTCACTGTGTCGACGTCGGCGTCACTTTTACTACTGCGGCGTCCACTCGCAGTTTTATATAGCGACTTACGGTTGGTGGTGGCGGCGTGCGCAACCTAAAGCTTGGCTTTGCTCAGTTCGCGTCTAACCTGAGTAGTGATGTCTCGCACTGGTAAACCCCTAACTACGAGCTATCACTGTTCAGCTTAGAACTGTTCACCACCACGGCTCCGTGCTGACTAACTCTTTCTTGCTGTGGTCGTTGCTATTATAGAATTGCATACTCGTAATAAATGTGTTGATGATTTGGGTTTGCTCGCCGGCGTGTTGCGACCGTGTTGTTACGATCGGTCGTGTGTCGGTAGAAGATGTAGTTGTTGTTGTCGCATGACTTGGGGATATTGTTGTTTGATGTTGCGATTGACGTTAGTATGGCCTAGTCTATTGCGTGTTGTATTCGTGTGGTTGACTTGCTGTAGACATACTATGTTTATTACGTGATCGTGTTGCTGGCTTCGTTCAGCCTCATGTTGGGTTCTAATGTTGTATGTTGCTGGCTTCGCTCGGCCTTATGTTGTGGTTATAATGTTGTGTGTGTGGCTGTTTCGCTCAGCTTTATTTTGTTGTGACAATGTTGTCTGGGTCAAATTTGATGTCAATATTTGATCCTCACAACTGCTTTTTTCACAGATTTTGGTATTGATTTGATGGGGGTGACATTTCCAGACCGAATGGAGATAAATGCCTTTTCTCATACATATACATACTAGAGATATACGCCACCACCAAATGTCAAACAAATCGGCGCGGCGGCGGCGGCGTTCGGCGCGTTACTATATTTAATACTAAAAAAATTAATAAAGAACAATGTATTCAATATAATGACCCAAGTCGAACGTGTTTTCTAATTGTCCTTAAGTTGTTAAAAAAGAAAGTTACCCGACAAAAGTGCCAATTTTTTCCAAAAATTCTATATTCCGATTGGCTAAAATAATAAGCTAAATCAGTGATGCAAAATTCTTAAGTAGGTTCCAGGGGTTTAAACACTCCTTTGAAATGATTCCCACCTCATACGTAAGTTGAAGATATATGTACATATGAGAAGGGTTTGAAAAATCACTTTATTTGCTTAACTATAAAATAGCTTCTGAAATCTTAATTTTGATTTTCACACTTCATCATTCAACATCAAGTCTCCCGGTTTGACATTTCCTAAAGTTGTCGGCCCTATCCCCAACTAGTACCTTGGAGTAAATCACATTGGATAAAGCCTATCAACCATGTTTAAATATGACCTACACGTGACGGCTCCTGTTACAAATATGAATAGTAGTAGTAGTAGTAATTTATTTATTATCTTTTAACTAGTAATTACAAAAGTAAAGCAAAATGAATTAAAACTATAAATATATAAAAATAAATAAAGATTCCAGACATTAACAATAAATAAACAAAGAGTGAGTTATAGTTATAATCCTTAAGGATATTTACTACCTTCTGCAGATCTAAAACTTTCTCACCAAACAATTAAACCGTATGTCTTTATATATAGGGCATATCCCAATGAACTGATGGGTGTCTTCGGCTAGACATAAATTGCATATAGAACGGTTTTTGGAAAAAACATTTTTAAAACATCGAGCATTAAGTTTTAGCAAGCCACCCCTTGCTCGGAAAATCAGACTTATGGCGTACGCAAAATACTCATCGTTAAAATAGGTAGAGTACATAGGGAGCAAGTCGGAGTAAAGATCATGTGACGACTGAAAAGAACTATCGGCATAGTCTGCAAACTCTTTTTGAATTAATTTCTCTAGTAAAATTGGTATGCTCATATTAAGCGAGCAAATATGATTACGTAGGCACATTTTTTAACCAGGTTAGGCTATGTCTTCGCAAGAACACTCAAAGTGGGTGTTCTGCTACCCTAACGTAGGGGATAGTGTAACGAACCAAGACGTAAAGTGGGCCTAGGTGAGTCTCCCCGAATATAGATTCTCAGGAACTCAAACATGCACCAGGACACCGACTAATCAACTTCTTAGTTATCCGAGTACGTATAGGGTTTAAGGAGCGGGTACTCTGTTTGCTACTATCAGCTAGTCTTCAGCGAATGAGGGTGGGAACTCGCTCCTGCACTGACTTTTTCTCGGCTTCACATAAAAATTTCAAACAGAGGTTTAAAAAAAAATTTCTTTTAGGCCAACAAGGGTTACACATGCTAAAAATTAAATTTGCCTAAACCTTACCAGATCCTACAAACTCAAAGTTAAAATCTGCTTACCTCCGTTGTCATAACATTAGCCTGGGTTAAACTCTTCCGGCCGCGCTGTGGAAGGCTGAAGGTGTTGTTGCCCTTCCGTCATAACCCACCCAACCTGCTAAAAGAAATCATATACTTGGGCGAATAATTAAAAAAAACCATATCTCATTCGTTTGTCCATGTTTGTCCAGGAAAAATTTTCGTTTGTCCACCTTTTGTTAAAAAGTTATTAAAAAAAAAAAAAAACAAATCGTGTGTGAAGTTGGCACCTCCATTTGCGAGTATTTAAAAAAACTAAATGCCATTCGTTTGTCCATCGTTTGTCCAGGAAAAATTTTCGTTTGTCCACCTTTTGTTAAAAAGTTATTTCAAAAAAAAAAAAAAATCGTGTGTGAAGTTGGCACCTCCATTTGCGAGAATTTAAAAGAAACAAATGCCATTCGTTTGTCCACGTTTATCCAGGAAAAATTTTCGTTTGTCCACCTTTTGTTAAAAAGTTATTTAAAAAAAAAAAAAAACAAATCGTGTGTGAAGTTGGCACCTCCATTTGCGAGTATTTAAAAAAAACAAATGCCATTCGTTTGTCCACGTTTATCCTGGAAAAATTTTCGTTTGTCCACCTTTTGTTAAAAAGTTATTTCAAAAAAAAAAAAAAAAAAATCGTGTGTGAAGTTGGCACCTCCATTTGCGAGAATTTAAAAAAAACAAATGCCATTCGTTTGTCCAGGAAAAATTTTCGTTTGTCCACCTTTTGTTAAAAAGTTATTTAAAAAAAAAAAAACAAATCGTGTGTGAAGTTGGCACCTCCATTTGCGAGTATTTAAAAAAACCAAATGCCATTCGTTTGTCCACGTTTATCCAGGAAAAATTTTCGTTTGTCCACCTTTTGTTAAAAAGTTATAACGAAAATATTTTTTGTTTCGCTTTATTGTGCTAAATCGTATGTCCGTCGTTTGCCCATCGTTTGTCCATGTTTGTCCAGGAAAATTTTTCGTTTGTCCACCTCTTTAAAAAGTTATTTCAAAAAAAACAAAAATCGTGTGTGAAGTTGGCACCTCCATTTACGAATAATTAAAAAAACAAATGCCATTCGTTTGTCCACGTTTGTCCAGGAAAATTTTTCGTTTGTCCGCCTCTTGGTAAAAAGTTATAACAAAAATATTTTTTTTTTTTTCAAAAAAACCCCAACATTTTTTGTTTCGCTTTATTGTGCTAAATCGTATGTCCGTCGTTTGCCCATCGTTTGTCCATGTTTGTCCAGGAAAATTTTTCGTTTGTCCACCTCTTTAAAAAGTTATTTCAAAAAAAACAAAAATCGTGTGTGAAGTTGGCACCTCCATTTACGAATAATTAAAAAAACCAAATGCCATTCGTTTGTCCACGTTTGTCCAGGAAAAATTTTCGTTTGTCCACCTTTTGTTAAAAAGTTATAACAAAAATATTTTTTTTTCGAAAAAACCCCTAAATTTTTTGTGCCATTTAGTTGTTATATAATTGGCGATTAAATATGTATGTATATGCTTATATCTGTTTGAAGGAGAAAAAAAAAACAAATACGCCTAGCTTTCTTTACAGCGTACGTAAATGCAAAACTCTAATTCCATGAATTTTCAAATGACTTGCGCGCAGGATTTCTGAACTAATGAGAGTTCACCAGATACAATCCGGACAGCACGTGCGTGGTGGAAAGTGAGACACAAAACGACTCTTAAAGTATAAGGCTGGAAAAAAAAACAGTTTGTTCTGAGTATATAACCATTAACATCTTTCAACTCAAAATCGCAAACTACGCCGCCGGTATACCTTGTGGATCCTACGCCGCCGCCAAAAAAGTGTTCAGCGTATACCTCTAACTCATACTCATTAAAACTATGTCAACAAAAATAAAAATAAATTATTTTTATTTTAAAATGAAGTCATAAATATAATACCTTTATATTTTAATTTTTTCAGAGTAAAAAATAGCTTAAAATATGCAAAGCGAAATATGACGCGATATTTGAAAATTTTCAAATACATGACAACTGCTTGCATTTACAGAAAAATTATTATCATTATTTATAACTAATTTGTTGTTAATTATTGTTCATGTCATGTATGTAACCCAAAATTTATTTTATTTTTTGAGAAAACGCAAACAAATTTAATTTTTTTCGTACTTTCGTTATGAAAATGTTATTCAAATACACATCCACTGTTCAGAGTTTTAATTGATTTATTGACAATTTGCACTAATAAATACTTAAGCTAACTTTATGGCGATATTTTTCTATAACAATATGTGTCAATACATGGTAAAACCAATGTAAATGAAGTTTGGAAATATGAAAAATTATTCCATATAACATACATTTTGAGGTCCACATCAAAACGAAACATTTCCTAAATGCAACCAAGCCTTCGTGTTTTATGGTAAAGATCCCTATGAATTTGAAAAACGTGCTAACATCAAAAAAAAAAAAAAAAAGAAACAAGATGTACAATGTAAAGCTGGGCTAGTATCGTGTTCTACGATCCGTGATTCAAATAAATTTTTTAAATCGCAATAGCACTGAATTGGTTAATTGGATTAGGAAAATATGTGAAATGGTGGTTACCTGTACTCATAAAATCTCTAACTTACTATAATTTTTACGATTTTTTTTGGCAGATTTATATTTATCGTTTAAGTGAAATTGCTTTTCGATACGTGATCGTACAAACGTTATTGGCCCATGCTAACACCGTAAATTTTATGTACAATTTAAAACTTTCAGTGTAGTTTAAAAAAACTGTATTTTCGTTGAACTGTAAAAATTTGGTTAAATGGAGGTAGCACCACAATACAACTTTCACTAGAGATCAATGGAAATATACTTTGCCAAAATGATTTATAGCTGAAATGTTACGTTGTGATGTGGATATCCACAAATGTCTTTTGTCGGCTTTGAACCTTTTTCTAAATCTTTAAGTTTTCACATATAACAAAATTTCTGCGTTTATTGCTTTACCCCGAATTGGCTTTGGCAACCTATCTATATCGTTTTTTCAACCCACATTCCTGTCAAACTCCTGCAATAAGCTGTATAATGTCCAGGTTGGTGGCAAACAGTACCTCCTAAAATATGTTCGTTATTTTGAACCTCGATTGTTTGAGGAATTTCTGAAAGGAGAATCTGGTTGTGGTATTTAGACTCATTTACTGTTAAAAAACGTGCGTATCAATAAAAAGGAAAGGACCCTCTTTTACTGCAGTCACTTTTTGGGTTGAATATTTTCTGCATTTTTCTATTCTTTTCTCTAAATTGTGACTAACAATTTTTTTTAAATGTGTTCCAAAGCTGAATCATTGATCACTCCCATCCATGTCCAGCATGTTTAAATTTTGCATCCCCACACTTTTCACATTTTTTCGTAATTTCGAAATTTTTCACATCAGAAAACAGTTCTTTTAATATTAGGTACGCACTTCCATAGCAATCTAGATATCCATTATCAATTTTAAATATCAACGACAAAAGTATAGCCCCCAAGCTGTGTATAGTAGAACTTATTCCTTCATTCGCATATTTTATGACAAAGGAGAAAATTACCATTTCTGCATTTGTGTCTATGAAATTTTTGAAGGTTGCATAATTGCAGTAGCAATGGGTGACTATCTCCATAACAGCGTCAAACGCGCAAGTATTTTGCACGTATACCCTTTGACCATCTATTGGCACCGTATTACATTTGTTTCCGTTTTGTAAAACTTGGCATTTGCGCTTTATCAAGGGCTTTTCGTAGCAAAAATTTATTGCTGGAAATTCTTTCAGATATTTACCTCTTGTGTTTTCCTCAATATTTTGTATAGTTGAAGACAAAATTATGCCTGGGCTTTGTTTATTTTTCATTGCACTTGATTCGCTTCCAATGCTTTTGGGAATTGGAGAAATTTCACAAATGTTTTTTTGTATTTTTGGCTCATCCTTTTCATTTTGAACGGCATTATCAACACTGTTGTTAATGATATCAATATATTTCTGGGTATCATCAGAATGCGGCGATTTGTCCGAAAAATTGTTTTTGGCCAAAACTTCATTTTTCTCTTCTTGGTTCTCATTAAAGTTAACGGCGTCTAGGTTTAGCCCAAACCCATTTTCTTGGGACTGTAAATGATCGTAGTTGCGTTTATTTTTTTGTTTGGAAGAATTTTCAACATCAGTACACGAATAACGAGCCTTGCGAATTGATTTTAGTATTTTCTTACGAATGATACGTTTTGACTGCAACTCTTGAGCGCGATTTAATTTTGAGAGACTTTCTATCGAATTTATATGTTTTGCTATGAATTTATCCACTCGTAAGGGCTGATAGCCTGTGCCTAAATCAGTATTTTTTAATGTATTGAAGTACGCTTCGCAGTGAGCCGATGTAGCTATATCTGACGCGTGAGGAAAATACTGAATCATAACATTTGACTACAAAAGAAAATATCTGCCTAGTTTCATGAATTCTTGTAAAGGTTTTTATTCTCTCAAACAAAAAAATTCTACTCTGGAAGCACGCGGAATTTGCGCCCTCGTATTCACTTTCATCAACGATAAGTATATTTAGAAAAAGATTTTCAAATTCATTTATATTTTCGCAGACGGACATAATCCCCATACACCGTACGTAAAAATATTTTATTTTGAATTGTCTCCCGTCAAATTTTTTTTTCTGCACAAAATTTTTATTAGATGTGCAATATCAATTCTGATATAACACATCGAATTGTGTGACTCGCCGTTAGACAAAGAACGATAGCAATCACAAATATACCGGTGTAAACTCTTTTCATTAAATGCCAAGCAGGCAGCTTCAAAAATGCTATTGAATAGTCGCATACAATTTCCTGAGGGCAAAAAGCGCCATCTCTTAAAATTTCCCGAAGCCAATAGCAAATAAAATTTGCATCGTGTTTCTGCGACACCATCGAAAACAATGGTAATACTTATATAACCTGAACATTTTCCTTCACTTTTCATTCTACATAACGAATTTATCGCATCGCGTTTGGGGTCGATAGCTAATTGGCGATTGAGCGCTGATTCTTTAATTTTACGCGTAGCAGGGCTGTGAGGCAAAAACGGTGGTAGGATCACCAAAGGAAATTTCATTTAATACTTCATTACGCCACTGTCTAGGCTTTTTAGCTATCAACTCCTGACCTACAATTTGACGTTCAACACCTCGGACTGGACGCTTTGCACTGTGTGGTACTCCTCGAGTGTCAAATGTTCGAATCGAAATAGTAATACCATCGCCAGAAGCTGGCTTCGTGATGGAATGAGCCTCAAAAGACGCTGCGCATTCTTTGCAGCTTCCCCGTATCTTGAGATAAACTTCTGCTTCTGGTGATTCGCAGACTTTCCCGTATTTGAAAATACAGGCGCAAGGAATTTTTGTTTTGAGATAAAAAAATATTTTTGCCACCAAATCTGCCCAGCCGTTTTTCAAAACCCTGTACAACTTTTCACCCTTCGTCCCAACGCCGTAGATCCTAGGTACTGGAGAAATCTTTTCCCAGTCGTCTTTCGAAAGGACTAGGTTAATGAAGAGGGGAGGGTATTTAGAATGCTCGTTTTTAAGAACTTCACAAGGAAAATACTCTGTATTGTTTGATATAAGGGTAGTTATTTCGTTAGAATCTTCAATAGTTGGAATATTAAAAAACTTCTTCAGTTCAATTAGTAAACTCCAACGATTGCTTCTTACATATGCGTTAAGTGTTTCAGGTGGCAGTGGTTTCTCAAAGTAAGAACAAATACTTTCCCATACAATATCTGAACGAGACTTCAAGCAGTTATTCTCATCAAAAATTGTATGTAGTTTCAATGCATCAAGCAATAAATTTGGATCGATATATGGTGATCGAGGCATGTTTAAAAATTCAAAGCCAATTTGTTGGGATAAGAAAAAAAAAACAATATTTTTCAAAAGAAAATTAAAAATTAACTGGATTAAAACTAAAAACCCTCACCTTTCAAAAACATAAAAGTGTACGCGAGTTATGTATAATGCCAATAACCCGCCAATTACCAATAATTCGTCAACTTATGTAAGTGCAGACTCAGCACAAGACGATGTCGACAAATTCATATTAAGCATAACAAAATAAATTAAAGTAACTTCCGGCCCAATATAAAATTATAGTCATTGCAAAATTTAAGTAAACAATTCAGGTTAATTAGTAGTAAGCATTTTCACCATTGTATTAAATAAACAATTCAAGTTAATTAGTAGTAAGCATTTTCACCATTGTACATTTACTCTTTCTTTTAATTTGGAATAAAGAAAAGAATTCAGTTTGGTTTTGGAGTCTCTCGACTTAAAGTCTAGTTTCGGTTGTTAATTTATTTAAGCCGTTGCCTTTGGCATTTTTTAAAAAATCCGCTTGCCGGCGAACACGACGAAATTGGCGCAGTCGGTAATCCTTTATATATATATTTATTTATATTTATTTATTTATTTACCAACGTAGTACAGGTTAAGACCAGATATAGTCTTTTAGAAGTACTTCAACTAGGTTATTAAACATAAAACAGTGCAAATATATATATCCTAGCTTAAATCTAAGTAACAAATTTAGAATACATCAAACCTTAACGAAAGAAAAGATAGTCAAGATCAAAGTGAGAAAAGGGGAAAGAAAAGAGAAACAGGGATCTTAAACACCCTTACAATGTTTTTGTATTGTTTTTATACAGCTTTGAAGTACTTGAGTATTACATCGTTGTAGTTTAATCTATTTAGTCCAGCCTTCACATTATCTGGGATTGAATTCCATAATTTAACCACGCTGATGAAAAATAGTATAGATGAGGTTAAGTAATTATACGATAGTACGACCAGACTCGGATGTCTCAGTGATCTCACTGGTCTCAACCTTTCGAATAAGTAATTTGGTGTCTTCCACAATAATAATTTGTATATAAAGATACAATTCCTGGCGGCTAGATAATTTTCAAGGATGCACCCAAGAATTTTCGTTCGTCAGGCAGATATGTGATCATATCTACCAATCCCGTAAACGTATCTCGTAGCATTGTTAAACGCTACAGCAACTTTGTTGTATGACGCTGAGTCCATTTTACCATATACTGTATCAGCGTACGTATAAGTGGTATAATTAACTGCAGCACAAGTTTTCGCCTGGTTTCAACGGGTGTGAATGCGGCCGAGACTCTTAACTTCCGTAATATGGCATATGGTAATATGACATTGGTAACTACCCTGTTGACATGGTCACTACAAGTAAGTTTACAGTTCACAATAAAACCTAGACTTTTTACTCTGTTAACAAATTTAAGTTGACTAGTTCCAATATACAACGCAGTAAGGTCAATATTATATACAACACTATGACATATAGGCAAAACATACGACTTGGATGCATTCAAACTCAACGAATTTACACTAGCCCAAATAGGGATTGCAGACAGATCATTATTAATTTTGAAACATAAATCTTCAACAAGACCGATACGACTTGGCAAATATAATTGCATGTCATCGCCATATGCATGAATATTGACATACTGGCACACATTGAAAATATCATTCACAAAGAGACTAAACAGAAGTGGACCAAGGACCGACCCTTGCGGTACGCCAGCATACACATGTTTAGACTGCGACAAAGAATTTCCTGATTTAACTTTCTGCGCTCTATCCTTAAGATAACTGGCAATAAGCTTCACTGAGCTATCCTCAAATCCGAAGTAATACTTCAGCTTCGTACATAGCAGCTTATGATTCACAGAATCAAATGCTTTGGAGAAATCCAGTAAACAAAGAAGTGTTAGGTCGACAGTATCAAAACTAGTTCTTATATCATCCAATACTTTAACCATTGTTGTAGAGCAGCTGTGCTTTGGTCTGAAGCCTGATTGCAACGGACTGAGTAAATTATTTTGCTGGATAAAGTTAAAAATTTGTGCTGCCACTAAATTTTCACATACCTTCGAAAATGTAGGCAGTATGCTGATAGACCTATAACCTGCACACGTAGCATTCGTTTTTTTTTGTAATAGGAAGAATAATTGCTTTCTTCCACATCGTGGGAAAACATGAAGAGGTGAAGCAGAAATTTATGATGTGTGTAAGCGGAACTAGTATAAACTCTATAACGATCTTAATAAATCTTAGAGAGATTCCATCCTCCCCCAAAGCATTCGATTTTATACTTAATAAAGACTTCAAAACATCAACCTCGCCAATAGTATCAAATTGAAATTTGTTATCAGGGCCGACATAGGAGGAGTAATCTTTTGGCAGGGCTGGAGCATTGACGTCATTGTTAGCGTTAACAAAAAAGTCATTAAGTTCACCCACATCTATTTCACACTTACTAGTATCCTTGCCATGTTTTTTAAACCTTTTTAAGTTTCTCCACAACTCCTTGGGTGGAAGTGAGGGATCTAGCTTTGATTTACTGTACCTACACTTTGCCTGCCTGATAATAGCTGTTGTTTCATTTCGCACTTCTTTGTATCGACACCAGGAAATATTTGTCCTATTTTTACGCCACTTACCATAGTATTTTTGACGTTTCTTAATAGCCGATCGAACTCTCGAATTGTACCAGGGACACGAACTGTTAATAACACTTGCGCAACGAATAGGCACATGTCCATTCAACAATCTGGTCAAGTTATTATTAAGAAAATCTAGCTTGGTATCAACCGTGTCAAGAAACCAACAGTCAGTCCAATCAACACCACATATATCGGAATACAACGCATTAACATTCAACGATTTAAAATCACGAAACACAAACGTACAGTCTAAATCAGAACGCTTCATTTCAACATCTATAGTACAGAAAATCAAATCATGGTCAGAAAAAAAGGATATTTGCTCAAATTTTAGGACGTGCCAGGGATCACAAGTAACAAAATAATCAAGAAGACTGGGTACAGAATTATTGTCAAATCTCGTCGGGTTAGCACTACTGACAACACATAGACCTGATGTTGCAAGCTGGTGAAGTAGTTTACTACTGTAGGGATCATTAACAATCTATTAACCCATTAATCGAAAAGTTGAGATCAGGAATCTCACTGCAGAACCATGTTTCAGAAACACAAATCACATCCACCGCAGAATCCTCAAAAACATACCTAACAAAATCAAGTTTGTCATGGCTAGGGCTACGTGCATTAAAATTTACTGCATTGAAGCCACGATTTTGCTTACAAAAAATATCAATCAAAATTCTTTCATTTTCATTTGCGCCAGGGCGAGATCTATGGAATGACCCCATACACATAAAGCTGAACCAAAACAGAACGAACCAAAGGCAGGCAAGCAACACGCGTGTGTGTACAAAAGACTATGGCAAAAACAGTGGAGGAATGACAAGATAAAGAAAGAAAGACCATTAAACACATGATTGAAAAAGAGCGAAAAACGGTGACAACAATTAGACATATGATAGGATGAGAGTGTAGGAGGACAGTAGAATGTTTGAAAAAGAAGATTAGAGGAAAAATAAAGAGAATATATAATATCAGATACACTTAACATTAATCAAACATAGTCAGGTGCTGCAGCAACAACACGCTCAATATTCTCGATATTACAATTTGGACGTACACGAACATACACATATCCACGAGTTGAGAAAGCAGCAACGAGCTTTTTCTCCCTTCTCAACTGAAATGCAAAATGGATTAGCTCACGATTGTTTTTGGTTAGGCACTCATGTATGTGTATTTTCCCGTCCGAATTTATTCCTACATCACGATGCATTAGTTGACGCTTATTCTCTTTGCAAAAACGGGCCACTGCTTTAAAGAGTGTAGACCGATCATCAGAAGAGCTCAGTCGTACAATGACAGATGCAGGTGCTTTGCTGTTGTTTTTGTTAGGCACACGAAACGCCGAGGAAATAGGCAATGCTGGCACCTTCAATGATTGGCACATTTTGTTAACAGTGCCTTTAATGTTTTCACCATTACGGAAGGGGAGGCCATTTATTATTATTTTACTGGAGACAGATTTGTTTTGGCATTCATTTTAACGCTTTTTTTAAGCAGCACAATTTCCTTTCGCAGTTGTTCATGGCATTCAACTTGGGCTTCTGCTTTAACCACTCTTTCCTCCATTTTGCTTAGCGCCTTCTTTAGGTTTGACATTTCAGCCATAAGCCGCTCTTCAGAACTTTTCAGTCGATCTGCAATCTCGTCAATGATGGCCGTTCTCTGCATCTCCAATTTGTCTTCAATAAGCTCAATCCAAGATGAAGGTAACGAGCTCTATTTTAAAGCAGATCTGCCGACTGCACTGATGATACATTGCTGATGATAAGTGGGAACAATATTACTGAAATATATGCTAAGCTACAAGAAGATCTTAACAGCGTATATGGTTGGTTATGCGTAAACAGACTAAAAGTGAATGTCAATAAAACGAAATTTATGGTTATATCTAGACGCAATTTTCAAAACAATGAGCTACAAAACTTAAATATAAATAACGAACTAATTGAAAAAGTCAGCATTATAAAATACTTGGGAATAAAAATAGATGATAAGCTGAATTTCAACGAGCACGTGGATTATACGGTAGGAAAAATAGCGAAAAAGTTATATTTTACACAACGAACCTGCAAATATTTAAATAGAAGGTATAAAATCATCGTCTACAGATCTATAATCGAACCTAATTTTATTTATTGCCCAACTATATTTTTCATCTTGCGAGATAGTCAGATATACAAGCTACAAAAGCAACAGAACCGCGCTATGAGATTCATTCTCAAAAAACGGTATGACACACCTATCAGAGACATGCTATGCTCTCTTAATTGGCTTAGCATTAGACAGCAACTTTTTTATTATACCATAAAATTTATTAAAAACATAATAGAAGGAACTTTGCCTGCGTATTTGAGGACTAATATAAAATATGTAAAAGATGTGCACTCTGTAAATACTCGTAATAAAAATGATTTTAATCTGCCGGCTTATAAAACTGAAGCAGACAAATGTAATCTGTATTATAAAGGTCTTAAATCATATAATGAACTACCGATTGATATTAAATCATGTCATTCCAATAAATTTAAACAAAAATTGTACAATTATTGCAGAACACTACCAATTTTGTGCTGGACAGGCGGACTTCCATAGCATCGATAGAAGTGCAGCGAAACTATACTGCTGTGTAGCGCCAAGACTTCCAAGCTCTTGTGCGCATACAAAAAAGGTTGCCGAAGCACATACTGAAACGCATCACTCGATTAACTCAGTGCATCGCCGTGCAGATGTTGCCTTCGCGCTTTACTAACATGCGTAAAATGCCTACATACTACATAATCGCAACGCTTTGTTCGCATGATCTGGAAGTCTCCCATCCATAGTACTCCAAGGTAGGACATAGATGTAACTATTCTAGATTGCATAGTCCAGAAGACAATTATAAACATGTAAAATAGATTTAAGTTAGGCTTAGGAAAGCCGTAATAAATAAATACATTACATTACTCGCATTTGGGAGTAAATACCACTTGGCGGGAAGCTCTAGTATCGGGCATCTTTGATAAATTTGTTGTTTGTTATATTGTTGTTGTTTGTTATATTGTTTGCAATTAGGAAAAATTAAATAATTATACACAAAGAGCAGAATAGATTCGTATCGAGTGATTGAGTAAAAACAATTAAAATCAATACGCAAAGCCCACAAACGCCAAAAAAGCAAGTACAATGACAACATAGATAACTAAATAGACAATAACTGCAGCGCACCAACAAACACGTCTACTCGCGTTAAAGACACATACTTATCTTTTTTTATATATAAAAGGATCGTGATACGAGCAATTAAAAAGTGGCAGTGCAGTTACATACAGTAGTATAGTGACCACCCACAAAAGAACACAATTAAAAAGTGGCAGTGCAGTTACATACAGTAGTATAGTGAACACCCACAAAAGAAAACAACTAAAAAGTGGCAGTGCAGTGACACAGTAGTATAGTGACCACTCACAAAAGAACACAACTAAAAAGTGGCAGTGCAGTGACATAGAGTCCTATAGTGACCACCCACAAAAGAACCCAACTAAAAGAGTGGCAGTGCAGTGAGTACAACAGCAGTGTATTAGCCACCATCCACAAACGTACGGCAGCAAGATTAGAGCCAGGGGGCAGATTGAACAAGACGCCAGAAGAGATATGGCACAGGACCAAACTCAAATTCCACCAGTAAACCTGGTGGAAGAGCTCGCCGAACAGCAAATAGAGCAGCTTAGAAATGCCTATATTGAGTTGCAACAATAACACCAACAACGACAGCAACCTCAAAGACAGACAGCGGACCAACACCGAATTTATAGACTATTTAAAAGCATTAACCAACTTCCTATATTCACTGGCCAAGGCGATGTAACAGTGAATTCATTATTCTGCAGTACGGAATATTTACTATCAACAATCAACGATGAAGAACTGAAGAAGGAGGCAGTAAGGACAATTTTTTATAAAACTGTTCAAGGCGAAGCAAAAAATGTCATCATTAACTTACCTCAACCGGACAACTGGGGGATGATAAAGGACACATTAAAAATGAGGTTCAAACCCGACACGGAGCCGCATGAAATATACCGAAAATTAACTAACCTGCGGGTAAATACGGTGTGTGAACTAGCGGTAGAATTACGAAACAGGCCACCCTACCAATATTCAAACCAAAATAAAGACAATATGTCTTACCAAAGAAGGCAAGGACCTTCAAATAATCCCCAAGTCTCGGAAAATTCAGGCCAACTTCACAGGTCCCCAAAGGTAGGAAAACCTAGGCCAAATTCCGGCCAAAATCGCTGGAATCAACCTAGGCAAGACCGAGAGGAACCTATGGAAGTAGACAACCTAGAGAAGGTCCAAAGAAAACAAGAAAAAATAAAAGAGGAATTAAATAATTGTGAATGTTCCTATAATCAAGTAAAAAGAGAAGAAGAACTAAATAATTGTGAATGTTATTATAGTCAAGTTGATCAAAATGAAGAGTAAAATTTTTTCGAGGGACCAGCTCGGACTGTCTTCCCACCATAACGCTTACGTTTCGAAGCAAAAAATATAATGCTCTCATTGATACAGGAGCTAGCATAAGTTTAATCGATAGCAATGTGAATGATTTCGAAAAAATTTTACTCAAAAAGCCAATAGCATTTAGCACAATAAATAAAAATTATTTAATCAAGTATGAAGTGCTAACAGAAGCACCTAAGGAATTTAATCTACCAGTATTTACGAAAATTAAATGGAAAGTATCTTCACTACGAGGAAGAAAATATAAGTTTATAATAGGCATAGACCTACTCAATTGCTTTAATACCACAATAAATTTGATAGATGGATGTATAACACTGAATGAAAAAATAACTTATTTTAAGAGTCATCCATATAATAATCTTGAAATTCACGCGCTAGAAGCAAATGAATTCGACTGGAGCAGGATAAAACTCGACCATCTAAACAAAGAAGAAAAGGAGGAGGTAAGAAAAATAATAAGAAGGTTTAAAAGTCTATTTTTTAAGGAAGGTGATCAGTTGACAAGTACGATGAAGGTTGTACATGAAATCAGGACGACGACAGACGAACAAATTAACAGCAAACTTTACAGATACCCCCCACAACATGAGGCAGAGGTGAGAAAACAAATTAAAGAATTGGAAGAATATGGAATTATTGGGAAAAGCCGATCACGATACTGTAGCCCATTAATCGTTGTATCTAAAAAGATATATAATTCTGGAGAGCGAAAGTATAGAATCGTTATAGACTACAGAAAATTGAACGAAGTGACCATAGACGATAAATATCCACTTCCAAACATAGAATCAATTTTAGATAAGCTAGGAAAAGCTCAATATTTTACAACTTTGGACTTAGCCAAAAGTTACCATCAAATTTTAATCAGGGAGCGAGATAGGGAAAAGACGGCATTCGCCACACCACATGGCCTATATGAATTTATAAGAATGCCATTCGGACTAAAAAACGCACCAGCGACATTCCAAAGATTAATGTATGAAACGCTACGTGATTTTATTAATAAAACATGTGTGGTGTATCTTGACGACATTTTAATCTTTAGTACATCCCTTCAAGAGCATGTTAAAACAATTACGGAAATATTCAAAGTTTTAGAAAAAGCTAACCTAAAGGTTCTAATCGACAAATGTAATTTTATGAAAAAGGAGACAGAATTCTTAGGGCATATCTTAAGGGAGGAAGGACTGAAACCAAATCCCGAAAAATTTAACGTAATTGAGGCATTAAAATTGCCCAGAACAGAAAAACAAATAAAAAGTTTTTTAGGCATTACAGGTTATTACCGAAAATTCATAAAGGATTACGCGAAGATAGCCCAACCTATAACAAATTACCTAAAAAAGAATGTAAAAATTAACTTAAAGGATCCAACATATGTAGAGGCATTTGAAAAATTAAAAATATTAATTAGTACCCATCCTGTTTTGAGATACCCCAACTTCGACAAACCCTTCACATTGACAACTGGCCTTCGAATTATGCACTTGGTGCCGTGCTATCGCAAGAAGGACACCCGGTGTGTTTTATTTCTAGGACGCTGAATAACCACGAAAGAAATTATTCTGCGACGGACAAAGAATTTTTGGCTATTCTATGGAGCGTCAACTACTTAAGACCATATTTTTACGGAAAAAAGTTTACACGATTTTTACAGACCACCAACCCATTAAATTCCTTCATAGTAAATACAGAGGTAAAGACATGTCACCAAGACATCAAAGATGGCTGTTAAAGTTAGGAGAATACGATTTCAATATTTAATATTTAAAAGGAAAGAAAAACCAAGTGGCAGATTTTCTGAGTAGATTAGAAACGACGGAAGAAGAAAAAGAATATAAAGATATTAATAATAAAAATGCTATTTTAGACCAAAATAATTTACAAGCAAGTATAGATGAAGCAAATAATATAGAAGATATTGAAACAATTGCAACAGTACATTCAGCAGAAGAAAACCTACAGAAACATTTCTTTATTAAAGAAGAAATAGTAAATAAATATAAAACGCAGATAATTTTAACTAACAACAAAATTAAAGAGTTTAAATCACTACACGGTAAAGTAATCATTTTTATAGCAGAAAGTGATTTTGACAGACAAGGGGAAATATTTCGAAATTATATTACATTATAGGTATATATTCAGAAATTTCCGATCCTAACTACAATATTGTACAAAAAAATCTTATTTCTATGTTTTCAAACGACACAAATATAAAATTTTATAAGTGTACAATGAGGGTGCAAGACATTGAAACAGAAGTAGAAGCTGTAAACCAAATTTCATTGTCTCACGTAAGGGAAAGTCTTCACTCAGGCATTCAGCAAGCGTACAACCAAATTAAAAATAAAATTTATTATCATAAACTGTTGGAACTAATTCAAATAGTTATAAACCAATGTGATATATGCCAGGAAGTGAAATACGACAGAAACCCAATTAAGCCCAAGTTCGTGTTATCAGAAACTCCCACTTACGTTACAAAAGGTCATAGTTTTCTAACAGTTATAGATCAATTTTCTAAATTTGGAGCAGCGTATCCTCTAAATGATAGAAACCATGTCAGGATTATCGAACAACTTGAAGACCACTTTGCCAAATTTGGGAAGCCAAAGAAAATAGTGGCGGACAATGAATTTAAGGCTTTTAGGGTCAAGGAATTTTTAGATAATGAAAATATAGAAATCCATTTGACAAAGCCCAACAGTCATACAGGACATTCTGATATTGAAAGATTTCACAGCACTATAGCAGAAAAATTTAGAATTTTATACAAACTAAATAGGGACCTAACAATAAAACAGCTAATGCATAAAGCAATCAGAAACTACAATGATAGATATCACTCCACGATAAAATGTACACCCAATGAGGCACAAAGGAACAAAGTAGATCAGGATTTTGTAATAAAAAATTTATCGACTACTAAAAAGAAAAAATTTAATAAATTAAACAGAAAAAGAGAAGGTTATGTTGAAAGAAGGAAAGAAGGCTTTATAAAAAACTACAAGGCAGTTAGACACAAGGAGCAACCTAGATTTAAGAAAAATAAATTAGATAATGTTCACCCATGCAACATTAAACGACCTAGTAAATTTGCAGATGTTGTTGATCCTGACGCTATTGACGACGGTATGGATACGCCAGACTAATACACTCATACAGGTGACAGAAATACTGGATCGGACAGGGTTCGTAGACATTCAGGCAACAGAGGAACAAATAGTTAAAGACGTTGAGATAGTAATACACATGATAAATTCAAATAAAATAGAAGACATATTAAATTCAATGACTGACAATGTAGTTATGATGAAATCCAATTTTAAAGACTTCAAATAGAATTATTAGACGTTAAGAATAAACTATTAACGTTAACACCCAGAAGAAATAGAGCGAGGCGTGGTTAATTAAAGCCGTAGGTAGTTTATCTAAATGGATATTTGGTACCATGGATGAGGAAGATAGACGAAATATAGAAAATCATCTTCTTCAGTCAGACGATAAAATCAGTAAGCAAATACAGGTAAACGACTATTTTGAAAACATATTTGCACAATTACACGAAACAATAAGTAGCGATGGGAACAAAATAGAGGACCAATTTAATTATATAAGTAAACGGATCGATGAAGAATATGAGAGAAATCTGTATTTAGAGCAATTAACTAAAATTCAATTGCTAAAAAGCAGGATAGAACAAATTCAGGATAACGTAGTCGCTTCGAAGTATAATATATTGCACCCTAGTATTTTGACAAGTGAAGATATAATAAAGTATGACATTGTCTTCAAAATTTTAGAAATAAGGTTTTTCAATTAAAAGAAAATTTGTCTAAGCGGGGTCGCCCCTCGGCAGTGTTTGGCAAGCGCTCCGAGTGTATTTGTGCCATGAAAAGCTCTCAGTGAAAACTCATCTGCCTTGCAGATGCCGTTCGGAGTCGGCATAAAGCATGTAGGTCCCGTCCGGCCAATTTGTACGCAAAATCAAGAGGAGCACGACGCAAATTGGAAGAGAAGCTCGGCCTTAGATCTCTTCGGAGGTTATCGCGCCTTACATTTATTTTTTTTTATTTATTGACTTCAAAAAATTAAAGGATATGCAGTTAGGTACAGCCTATTTTAATAAAACATATTAAATATTTGCAATTAAAATCCCCAAGACATTTATAAGCGTTAAAATTAGATATATTATCCCAATACCCAACAAAGATTTTAATGAGATAGACTCTAACATAGAAAAATTGTTCGAGTATGATAATAAATTAATGAAATTTGAAGAAAATAAACAGCTCAAGTATATGAAACCAAGTTCCAATTGCATAATAAAATCCTCCTGCCAACTTATAAAAAATAGGAATTAGAAAAAATAGAACTAAATATGGATACAATAATTGTAAAAAATGCAAAAAATCTGGTAATAAATCAAACATGTACTAAAGATGAAATTATTGTAAACGAAAATAATTTAATAAGATACAACAACTGTTCAATAAAAATAAATGATTATTTCTGAAACTCTATTGAAAAAATACAAGAAAAAAATGCCACTGTAAAACATGAAAAAAATCAAAACTTTTCAAAAAAGGTTACTTTTAATGAAATAGTAGAGGAAATCCAAACAATTGTAAAACCAATTTTTAGTCTGAAATATCACAGTAATTTATCTTATGCATGCAATTTTTTGATTCTGATTGTTGTAATAATTCTTATATGCGTTGTTGTATTTAAACATAAAAATATTAAAATTAAATTAAGCAGTAGAATCCAGGAGAATTCTAATCTAAAAGGGGGAGTAGTTATGTATAATGCCAAGAACCCCCCAATTACCAATAATTCGTCAACTTATGTAAGTGCAGACTCAGCACAAGACGATATCGACAAATTCATATTAAGCATAACAAAATAAATAAAAGTAACTTCCGGCCCAATATAAAATTATAGTCATTGCAAAATTTAAGTAAACAATTCAGGTTAATTAGTAGTAAGCATTTTCACCATTGTATTAAATAAACAATTCAAGTTAATTAGTAGTAAGCATTTTCACCATTGTACATTTACGTTTTCTTTTAATTTAGAATAAAGAAAAGAATTCAGTTTGGTTTTGGAGTCTCTCGACTTAAAGTCTAGTTTCGGTTGTTAATTTATTTAAGCTTTTTAATTTTTTGAAAAATCCGCTTGCCACGAACACGACGAAATTCGCGCGACTTATTGTAAAAATGTAAATGATCTTAGAAAAAAGTTCTTAACCAAGGATTTATACCTTTCATAAAAAAAAACACAATTTTAGCGTTATAAGGACATTCTAACTAATTCCTTAACATACAGAAAACCAACTTATACGTAATGAAACGGATCCAAATTCCTCAAATTCAAAGTCCAGGCCTTCGAATCGAAATAGAAAGTATAAAGACGTGAATTTTTGTAAACAATAGTCTTCGTTGTTTTTACTTAACGCATGCGATAATAGTTTTTAGATCACAACCCACTTGAAGTTCTGAAAAAATACACGTGAGACAAGTAGTATGAAAAAGGCGATTCTAGCCCAAATGGTGCAAGGAAAAGTATATACACACATACACACACATATATGCTAGGTGTCGCATCCGTTCTTCCGGTTTGTGTTCTGGCTGATCTCACCTCTGGCTGATCTCACCGCAAGGTGTCGCATTCGTTCTTCCGGTTTGTGTTCTGGCTAACTTCCGCTAGGTGGTGTGTTCTGGCAGATCTTCCGCTAAGTGGCGCATAAGAAACAGCTTAGTGGTGTATAAGAAAAAGCTTAGAGATTTTTACCTTTAGCAGTTCTTTGCCGTAAACATGACAGCATATAAATATATATATATATATCAACAAACCGCAAAATACATACCGACACATACACACCCATCCATATACATACATCTAGATAAGGGCTACTTGTCTCAATGTATATAAGTTGGACATCTTTTGAGTAAAAAAAAATGAGGACCGTTAAATGGGGGGCCCTACATTTTTAAAGGGCCGCAAATTTTTAAATGTCCCCTCATATTTCTAATGAGTCCTAGACTTCACCCCAGCCGTTTTAAAGAGTCCCATAGATTTCTAATTTAGCGACTTCTCACTAAAACCGCAAATAAATATGAAGACTAAACATTTTGTTTATCTTCTTATTAGTTTGTAAGTTTGTGTACCTGCATTTAGGCGCATAAGTTCTAGCTGATGTATAAGAAAAAGCTTCGAATTGTTTGTTTTGTGTTCTGACTGCAAGAAAAAAAGAGCTTAGAAGTTCATCAGTGCAGGAGAGTATCGAGCTCAGATTTTAAATGGGGGGACTCCAAATTTTTAAAGGGTCCATATTTCTAAAGTATATAAGTGTGGCGAAATATAAAAATTCTGTCTGTGCTTAACGTATAAAAAGCCTACCATTACAAAGATATTTCTTTATTAATTTTCATAATGTATGCGACAGTAGATATTCAAGGCTTTAAAGAATACGATAATAGATTTATTGTAAAGGAAATAGCTGTGGTCCTCAACAATGAAGCATTCCATTGTTTCCACATAAAAGCTCCATTTGAATTTTCGGATCTGAGTAAGGAAAATCAACGACAAGCTAGTTGGTTAATGTTACACCACCATAATTTATTATGGTCCTATGGAAGCGATAGTTTTAAATCTGTAAAAAACTATTTGATGTCAACATTGAAGAACATAAAAGTTTATTTTAAAAATATATTTTTATTTGCCTTCAAATATTATAATTTATTAAATTTTAATGAGCTCGAGGCAGTTTAAAAAATTGAAACACAGTTTAAATTTTTATATTTCAATTTTATTTGGTCGATATTTCGATCTCATTCTGAGATCATCCTCAGGAACTGTGGACAAAAACAACAATTAGTTAACATGTAAACAATTTTCAAACCCTAAACATAATAACACTTACACAATTGAATATGTTTTACCGACTAACAAGATGTACGAAAAAAGAAAGCGTAGAAGTCAAATAAATATGAAAATATAAACAATTTAAAACACCGTAAGTATAAACAAAAATCTACAAAAACAACAATACATAGGATGACGAACAAAAAGACATAATCATTTGCATTAACACACAAATGTACATATGTACATATATATTTGTCATCCCACTGCATTTGTTGTGTTGAGCTGCAATTCTAACTAGAACAGTGTTGTTGTCTTAAAACTAAGTCGCGGTAAACGCGCGCCAGCTGATCAGTGTCTATTTTATAATTCATTTTCGTGTCATTAGGGGTGTTCGTTATGTGCAGCATTTCTAAAGTATATCTTTTGCCGTAATTTTTCTCCTCGTGTAAAATGGATACATTATCGAAATCGGGATAATGTCCGGTATCTTTGCAATGTGATGACAATGCCGTCTTATTGTCCGAAAAACTGCTTCTTAATTTCACATTTGACCTGTGAGCGGAAATCCTTGTCTTGAGTTTCATTTTTGTTGTCCCCACATATACCTTTTTGCATAAGTGGGACCCGTCACCATTACACGGAATCCTGTAAACTACATCAGACTTCTCTTGTTTGGGAATTCTATCCTTTGTATTGCTGTAGAGTTTTCTTAGCGTGTGTTTATAAGTTGACGCGATCTGATATTTTATTCTTTCCGTTATTCCTGGAACATGAACTACTGATTTGTATATTTTTCCCTCTCCTTTGGCTATGTTGGTTCTCTCCTTATTTTCGGTAAAGTATGTTCGAAGTAATTGCTTTATGGTTGTCATAGGGAAGTCATTCTTTGTCAAGGTTACTTTTATTTCGTCAATATTCTTTCCGTGAAAAATCGTGTCGCTTATCGAGAGAACTCTTCTAATGAAATTGCTTGCGGTTTTTATAATTGTTTTTTTGTCATGTTTTGAATTAAAATTAATAAGTCTTCCAGATGCCGTGGGCTTTTTATACCAGTCAATCAACAATTTGTTATTCTTTCTGATAATAAGAGTGTCTAAGTAGGGTAGCTCTCCATCTTTTTCCGTTTCTATTGTAAATTGAATTGATTTATTGAAGTTGTTAAGATCGTTGAGCATCTTGTCGACATCTTGTGTCCTAACAATCGCGAACAAGTCGTCAACGTACTTAGTTAATAAGCGCGGTTTGTTGGCAGTTTCCATCATGAATTTGGATAGTAGTTCCTCCATGACTATATCTGCTACGACAGGTGATGCTGGTGATCCCATAGGCATTCCTGACCGTTGCTCATATATTTTTTCATTATATTTAAAGTAACGATTTTCCATTATGCAAAATTTAACTATGTTTAAAAACAGCTCTTGCGTTAACTTTGTATGGTCTTTTAATTCATTCCATTTTGAGGATATTATCTTTAATGCCAAGTCTACTGGAATGCTCGGGAATAAGGACACTACATCAAAAGACACTAGAATCTCATCATCATAGATATAGGTATTATTTATTTTTCGTTTGAATTCAATCGCATCTTTAACATTAAATTTAGACGATTTAGTTATATTTTCCAATATGTTAACAACATATTTGCATAATTCATACGACGGTGAGCAAATAGAGGAACAAATAGGTCGAAGTGGCGCCCCTTCTTTGTGAATTTTAGGCAAACCGTAAATTCTAGGTGGGTTTGCAGTTTTGCTTAAAAGTCGCTGTTTTTCTATTTCATTGATAACACCGTTATCAAGCATTTTTTGAACTAACGCATTGTTCTTCTCTTGTAATTTACTAGTAGGGTCTCGTTTTAACACTCTATATGTTGAAATGTTATTAACAATCGTTTGCATCTTTCTATCATATTCGGCTTTTTCCAACGCTACCGTTACATTACCCTTATCTGCATTTAGAATCAGTATATCTTTATTCTTTTTCAGAAATGTTTTTGTGGCGAGTACCGTTTTGTTTATAAATTTATCCCTAGCAGAAATTTTATTCCTATTAAGATGCTCGTGTATAAGTTTAGTAAAATTACTTCTTCCTATTTCTTGTTTTTCTTTGTCTTCAATAGTGCGTATAACATTCTCCCCGTCTGCTATAAGTTGGAATAAAGGAAACTCTTTATCTTGAATTGGAAGGGCATATTTCGGACCCAGAGATAAGAGCCAACGAATGTCTGTGGGAAAATCTATAGATGAAATATTATGAAACCATTCTGGGACCACCCTAATATTTAAATTTTCTCTTTGTCTACTTTTGAGATTTTCGTATTTCTTAATTTGATTGGTTTTAATCTGCGCCGTTTGTTTGGTCGCTAACAACTCCTCACTTTGAAAAAATTGAGTGGAATGTGTTGCTTCAAGACATTGAGTTATCAGTGCTCTCAATATATTTACCTCTTTTTTGTTGTGTCTTAAAATTTCATGCTTGATGTTGATTAAAAGGTTGATGAGTTTGCTTTTCACATTATTTATAAATGTGGCCACCACTTTGGAAAATTTTTTCGGTATATTGTTGTTGCTGGTATTATTAGTAATTACGTATATTATATTCTTTGTTGCATTATCAATAAAATTAGGAATTAAGCCATCTCTTCTGCACCTTTCCAAAAATTTAGTTGATGTTGTTAGTCTTGTGACTTGTTTCGTAATATGTTGGTAGTGTTTTATGTATTTGTTGGTCTGGGCGTCATAGTTATGCTTGATGTTTTTGTACACTCTGGTTGTACTGTTTTTCTCTCGGTGTGCTCTCCGTTTGAACATTTTAAAAATATATTTTTATTTGCCTTCAAATATTATAATTTATTAAATTTTAATGAGCTCGAGGCAGTTTAAAAAATTGAAACACAGTTTAAATTTTTATATTTCAATTTTATTTGGTCGATATTTCGATCTCATTCTGAGATCATCCTCAGGAACTGTGGACAAAAACAACAATTAGTTAACATGTAAACAATTTTCAAACCCTAAACATAATACCACTTACACAATTGAATATGTTTTACCGACTAACAAGATGTACGAAAAAAGAAAGCGTAGAAGTCAAATAAATATGAAAATATAAACAATTTAAAACACCGTAAGTATAAACAAAAATCTACAAAAACAACAATACATAGGATGACGAACAAAAAGACATAATCATTTGCATTAACACACAAATGTACATATGTACATATATATTTGTCATCCCACTGCATTTGTTGTGTTGAGCTGCAATTCTAACTAGAACAGTGTTGTTGTCTTAAAACTAAGTCGCGGTAAACGCGCGCCAGCTGATCAGTGTCTATTTTATAATTCATTTTCGTGTCATTAGGGGTGTTCGTTATGTGCAGCATTTCTAAAGTATATCTTTTGCCGTAATTTTTCTCCTCGTGTAAAATGGATACATTATCGAAATCGGGATAATGTCCGGTATCTTTGCAATGTGATGACAATGCCGTCTTATTGTCCGAAAAACTGCTTCTTAATTTCACATTTGACCTGTGAGCGGAAATCCTTGTCTTGAGTTTCATTTTTGTTGTCCCCACATATACCTTTTTGCATAAGTGGGACCCGTCACCATTACACGGAATCCTGTAAGCTACATCAGACTTCTCTTGTTTGGGAATTCTATCCTTTGTATTGCTGTAGAGTTTTCTTAGCGTGTGTTTATAAGTTGACGCGATCTGATATTTATCTCTGTCATAGAGCTTTGAAAATTTTATTCTTTCCGTTATTCCTGGAACATGAACTACTGATTTGTATATTTTTCCCTCTCCTTTGGCTATGTTGGTTCTCTCCTTATTTTCGGTAAAGTATGTTCGAAGTAATTGCTTTATGGTTGTCATAGGGAAGTCATTCTTTGTCAACGTTACTTTTATTTCGTCAATATTCTTTCCGTGAAAAATTGTGTCGCTTATCGAGAGAACTCTTCTAATGAAATTGCTTGCGGTGTTTATAATTATTTTTTTGTCATGTTTTGAATTAAAATTAATAAGTCTTCCAGATGCCGTGGGCTTTTTATACCAGTCAATCAACAATTTGTTATTCTTTCTGATAATAAGAGTGTCTAAGTAGGGTAGCTCTCCATCTTTTTCCGTTTCTATTGTAAATTGAATTGATTTATTGAAGTTGTTAAGATCGTTGAGCATCTTGTCGACATCTTGTGTCCTAACAATCGCGAACAAGTCGTCAACGTACTTAGTTAATAAGCGCGGTTTGTTGGCAGTTTCCATCATGAATTTGGATAGTAGTTCCTCCATGACTATATCTGCTACGACAGGTGATGCTGGTGATCCCATAGGCATTCCTGACCGTTGCTCATATATTTTTTCATTATATTTAAAGTAACGATTTTCCATTATGCAAAATTTAACTATGTTTAAAAACAGCTCTTGCGTTAACTTTGTATGGTCTTTTAATTCATTCCATTTTGAGGATATTATCTTTAATGCCAAGTCTACTGGAATGCTCGGGAATAAGGACACTACATCAAAAGACACTAGAATCTCATCATCATAGATATAGGTATTATTTATTTTTCGTTTGAATTCAATCGCATCTTTAACATTAAATTTAGACGATTTAGTTATATTTTCCAATATGTTAACAACATATTTGCATAATTCATACGACGGTGAGCAAATAGAGGAACAAATAGGTCGAAGTGGCGCCCCTTCTTTGTGAATTTTAGGCAAACCGTTAATTCTAGGTGGGTTTGCAGTTTTGCTTAAAAGTCGCTGTTTTTCTATTTCATTGATAACACCGTTATCAAGCATTTTTTGAACTAACGCATTGTTCTTTTGTAATTTACTAGTAGGGTCTCGTTTTAACACTCTATATGTTGAAATGTTATTAACAATCGTTTGCATCTTTCTATCATATTCGGCTTTTTCCAACGCTACCGTTACATTACCCTTATCTCCATTTAGAATCAGTATATCTTTATTCTTTTTCAGAAATGTTTTTGTGGCGAGTACCGTTTTGTTTATAAATTTATCCCTAGCAGAAATTTTATTCCTATTAAGATGCTCGTGTATAAGTTTAGTAAAATTACTTCTTCCTATTTCTTGTTTTTCTTTGTCTTCAATAGTGCGTATAACATTCTCCCCGTCTGCTATAAGTTGGAATAAAGGAAACTCTTTATCTTGAATTGGAAGGGCATATTTCGGACCCAGAGATAAGAGCCAACGAATGTCTGTGGGAAAATCTATAGATGAAATATTATGAAACCATTCTGGGACCACCCTAATATTTAAATTTTCTCTTTGTCTACTTTTGAGATTTTCGTATTTCTTAATTTGATTGGTTTTAATCTGCGCCGTTTGTTTGGTCGCTAACAACTCCTCACTTTGAAAAAATTGAGTGGAATGTGTTGCTTCAAGACATTGAGTTATCAGTGCTCTCAATATATTTACCTCTTTTTTGTTGTGTCTTAAAATTTCATGCTTGATGTTGATTAAGAGGTTGATGAGTTTGCTTTTCACATTATTTATAAATGTGGCCACCACTTTGGAAAATTTTTTCGGTATATTGTTGTTGCTGGTATTATTAGTAATTACGTATATTATATTCTTTGTTGCATTATCAATAAAATTAGGAGTTAAGCCATCTCTTCTGCACCTTTCCAAAAATTTAGTTGATGTTGTTAGTCTTGTGACTTGTTTCGTAATATGTTGGTAGTGTTTTATGTATTTGTTGGTCTGGGCGTCATAGTTATGCTTGATGTTTTTGTACACTCTGGTTGTACTGTTTTTCTCTCGGTGTGCTCTCCGTTTGAACATTTTAAAAATATATTTTTATTTGCCTGCAAATATTATAATTTATTAAATTTTAATGAGCTCGAGGCAGTTTAAAAAATTGAAACACAGTTTAAATTTTTATATTTCAATTTTATTTGGTCGATATTTCGATCTCATTCTGAGATCATCCTCAGGAACTGTGGACAAAAACAACAATTAGTTAACATGTAAACAATTTTCAAACCCTAAACATAATACCACTTACACAATTGAATATGTTTTACCGACTAACAAGATGTACGAAAAAAGAAAGCGTAGAAGTCAAATAAATATGAAAATATAAACAATTTAAAACACCGTAAGTATAAACAAAAATCTACAAAAACAACAATACATAGGATGACGAACAAAAAGACATAATCATTTGCATTAACACACAAATGTACATATGTACATATATATTTGTCATCCCACTGCATTTGTTGTGTTGAGCTGCAATTCTAACTAGAACAGTGTTGTTGTCTTAAAACTAAGTCGCGGTAAACGCGCGCCAGCTGATCAGTGTCTATTTTATAATTCATTTTCGTGTCATTAGGGGTGTTCGTTATGTGCAGCATTTCTAAAGTATATCTTTTGCCGTAATTTTTCTCCTCGTGTAAAATGGATACATTATCGAAATCGGGATAATGTCCGGTATCTTTGCAATGTGATGACAATGCCGTCTTATTGTCCGAAAAACTGCTTCTTAATTTCACATTTGACCTGTGAGCGGAAATCCTTGTCTTGAGTTTCATTTTTGTTGTCCCCACATATACCTTTTTGCATAAGTGGGACCCGTCACCATTACACGGAATCCTGTAAACTACATCAGACTTCTCTTGTTTGGGAATTCTATCCTTTGTATTGCTGTAGAGTTTTCTTAGCGTGTGTTTATAAGTTGACGCGATCTGATATTTATCTCTGTCATAGAGCTTTGAAAATTTTATTCTTTCCGTTATTCCTGGAACATGAACTACTGATTTGTATATTTTTCCCTCTCCTTTGGCTATGTTGGTTCTCTCCTTATTTTCGGTAAAGTATGTTCGAAGTAATTGCTTTATGGTTGTCATAGGGAAGTCATTCTTTGTCAAGGTTACTTTTATTTCGTCAATATTCTTTCCGTGAAAAATCGTGTCGCTTATCGAGAGAACTCTTCTAATGAAATTGCTTGCGGTGTTTATAATTGTTTTTTTGTCATGTTTTGAATTAAAATTAATAAGTCTTCCAGATGCCGTGGGCTTTTTATACCAGTCAATCAACAATTTGTTATTCTTTCTGATAATAAGAGTGTCTAAGTAGGGTAGCTCTCCATCTTTTTCCGTTTCTATTGTAAATTGAATTGATTTATTGAAGTTGTTAAGATCGTTGAGCATCTTGTCGACATCTTGTGTCCTAACAATCGCGAACAAGTCGTCAACGTACTTAGTTAATAAGCGCGGTTTGTTGGCAGTTTCCATCATGAATTTGGATAGTAGTTCCTCCATGACTATATCTGCTACGACAGGTGATGCTGGTGATCCCATAGGCATTCCTGACCGTTGCTCATATATTTTTTCATTATATTTAAAGTAACGATTTTCCATTATGCAAAATTTAACTATGTTTAAAAACAGCTCTTGCGTTAACTTTGTATGGTCTTTTAATTCATTCCATTTTGAGGATATTATCTTTAATGCCAAGTCTACTGGAATGCTCGGGAATAAGGACACTACATCAAAAGACACTAGAATCTCATCATCATAGATATAGGTATTATTTATTTTTCGTTTGAATTCAATCGCATCTTTAACATTAAATTTAGACGATTTAGTTATATTTTCCAATATGTTAACAACATATTTGCATAATTCATACGACGGTGAGCAAATAGAGGAACAAATAGGTCGAAGTGGCGCCCCTTCTTTGTGAATTTTAGGCAAACCGTAAATTCTAGGTGGGTTTGCAGTTTTGCTTAAAAGTCGCTGTTTTTCTATTTCATTGATAACACCGTTATCAAGCATTTTTTGAACTAACGCATTGTTCTTCTCTTGTAATTTACTAGTAGGGTCTCGTTTTAACACTCTATATGTTGAAATGTTATTAACAATCGTTTGCATCTTTCTATCATATTCGGCTTTTTCCAACGCTACCGTTACATTACCCTTATCTGCATTTAGAATCAGTATATCTTTATTCTTTTTCAGAAATGTTTTTGTGGCGAGTACCGTTTTGTTTATAAATTTATCCCTAGCAGAAATTTTATTCCTATTAAGATGCTCGTGTATAAGTTTAGTAAAATTACTTCTTCCTATTTCTTGTTTTTCTTTGTCTTCAATAGTGCGTATAACATTCTCCCCGTCTGCTATAAGTTGGAATAAAGGAAACTCTTTATCTTGAATTGGAAGGGCATATTTCGGACCCAGAGATAAGAGCCAACGAATGTCTGTGGGAAAATCTATAGATGAAATATTATGAAACCATTCTGGGACCACCCTAATATTTAAATTTTCTCTTTGTCTACTTTTGAGATTTTCGTATTTCTTAATTTGATTGGTTTTAATCTGCGCCGTTTGTTTGGTCGCTAACAACTCCTCACTTTGAAAAAATTGAGTGGAATGTGTTGCTTCAAGACATTGAGTTATCAGTGCTCTCAATATATTTACCTCTTTTTTGTTGTGTCTTAAAATTTCATGCTTGATGTTGATTAAAAGGTTGATGAGTTTGCTTTTCACATTATTTATAAATGTGGCCACCACTTTGGAAAATTTTTTCGGTATATTGTTGTTGCTGGTATTATTAGTAATTACGTATATTATATTCTTTGTTGCATTATCAATAAAATTAGGAATTAAGCCATCTCTTCTGCACCTTTCCAAAAATTTAGTTGATGTTGTTAGTCTTGTGACTTGTTTCGTAATATGTTGGTAGTGTTTTATGTATTTGTTGGTCTGGGCGTCATAGTTATGCTTGATGTTTTTGTACACTCTGGTTGTACTGTTTTTCTCTCGGTGTGCTCTCCGTTTGAACATTTTAAAAATATATTTTTATTTGCCTTCAAATATTATAATTTATTAAATTTTAATGAGCTCGAGGCAGTTTAAAAAATTGAAACACAGTTTAAATTTTTATATTTCAATTTTATTTGGTCGATATTTCGATCTCATTCTGAGATCATCCTCAGGAACTGTGGACAAAAACAACAATTAGTTAACATGTAAACAATTTTCAAACCCTAAACATAATACCACTTACACAATTGAATATGTTTTACCGACTAACAAGATGTACGAAAAAAGAAAGCGTAGAAGTCAAATAAATATGAAAATATAAACAATTTAAAACACCGTAAGTATAAACAAAAATCTACAAAAACAACAATACATAGGATGACGAACAAAAAGACATAATCATTTGCATTAACACACAAATGTACATATGTACATATATATTTGTCATCCCACTGCATTTGTTGTGTTGAGCTGCAATTCTAACTAGAACAGTGTTGTTGTCTTAAAACTAAGTCGCGGTAAACGCGCGCCAGCTGATCAGTGTCTATTTTATAATTCATTTTCGTGTCATTAGGGGTGTTCGTTATGTGCAGCATTTCTAAAGTATATCTTTTGCCGTAATTTTTCTCCTCGTGTAAAATGGATACATTATCGAAATCGGGATAATGTCCGGTATCTTTGCAATGTGATGACAATGCCGTCTTATTGTCCGAAAAACTGCTTCTTAATTTCACATTTGACCTGTGAGCGGAAATCCTTGTCTTGAGTTTCATTTTTGTTGTCCCCACATATACCTTTTTGCATAAGTGGGACCCGTCACCATTACACGGAATCCTGTAAGCTACATCAGACTTCTCTTGTTTGGGAATTCTATCCTTTGTATTGCTGTAGAGTTTTCTTAGCGTGTGTTTATAAGTTGACGCGATCTGATATTTATCTCTGTCATAGAGCTTTGAAAATTTTATTCTTTCCGTTATTCCTGGAACATGAACTACTGATTTGTATATTTTTCCCTCTCCTTTGGCTATGTTGGTTCTCTCCTTATTTTCGGTAAAGTATGTTCGAAGTAATTGCTTTATGGTTGTCATAGGGAAGTCATTCTTTGTCAACGTTACTTTTATTTCGTCAATATTCTTTCCGTGAAAAATTGTGTCGCTTATCGAGAGAACTCTTCTAATGAAATTGCTTGCGGTGTTTATAATTATTTTTTTGTCATGTTTTGAATTAAAATTAATAAGTCTTCCAGATGCCGTGGGCTTTTTATACCAGTCAATCAACAATTTGTTATTCTTTCTGATAATAAGAGTGTCTAAGTAGGGTAGCTCTCCATCTTTTTCCGTTTCTATTGTAAATTGAATTGATTTATTGAAGTTGTTAAGATCGTTGAGCATCTTGTCGACATCTTGTGTCCTAACAATCGCGAACAAGTCGTCAACGTACTTAGTTAATAAGCGCGGTTTGTTGGCAGTTTCCATCATGAATTTGGATAGTAGTTCCTCCATGACTATATCTGCTACGACAGGTGATGCTGGTGATCCCATAGGCATTCCTGACCGTTGCTCATATATTTTTTCATTATATTTAAAGTAACGATTTTCCATTATGCAAAATTTAACTATGTTTAAAAACAGCTCTTGCGTTAACTTTGTATGGTCTTTTAATTCATTCCATTTTGAGGATATTATCTTTAATGCCAAGTCTACTGGAATGCTCGGGAATAAGGACACTACATCAAAAGACACTAGAATCTCATCATCATAGATATAGGTATTATTTATTTTTCGTTTGAATTCAATCGCATCTTTAACATTAAATTTAGACGATTTAGTTATATTTTCCAATATGTTAACAACATATTTGCATAATTCATACGACGGTGAGCAAATAGAGGAACAAATAGGTCGAAGTGGCGCCCCTTCTTTGTGAATTTTAGGCAAACCGTAAATTCTAGGTGGGTTTGCAGTTTTGCTTAAAAGTCGCTGTTTTTCTATTTCATTGATAACACCGTTATCAAGCATTTTTTGAACTAACGCATTGTTCTTTTGTAATTTACTAGTAGGGTCTCGTTTTAACACTCTATATGTTGAAATGTTATTAACAATCGTTTGCATCTTTCTATCATATTCGGCTTTTTCCAACGCTACCGTTACATTACCCTTATCTCCATTTAGAATCAGTATATCTTTATTCTTTTTCAGAAATGTTTTTGTGGCGAGTACCGTTTTGTTTATAAATTTATCCCTAGCAGAAATTTTATTCCTATTAAGATGCTCGTGTATAAGTTTAGTAAAATTACTTCTTCCTATTTCTTGTTTTTCTTTGTCTTCAATAGTGCGTATAACATTCTCCCCGTCTGCTATAAGTTGGAATAAAGGAAACTCTTTATCTTGAATTGGAAGGGCATATTTCGGACCCAGAGATAAGAGCCAACGAATGTCTGTGGGAAAATCTATAGATGAAATATTATGAAACCATTCTGGGACCACCCTAATATTTAAATTTTCTCTTTGTCTACTTTTGAGATTTTCGTATTTCTTAATTTGATTGGTTTTAATCTGCGCCGTTTGTTTGGTCGCTAACAACTCCTCACTTTGAAAAAATTGAGTGGAATGTGTTGCTTCAAGACATTGAGTTATCAGTGCTCTCAATATATTTACCTCTTTTTTGTTGTGTCTTAAAATTTCATGCTTGATGTTGATTAAGAGGTTGATGAGTTTGCTTTTCACATTATTTATAAATGTGGCCACCACTTTGGAAAATTTTTTCGGTATATTGTTGTTGCTGGTATTATTAGTAATTACGTATATTATATTCTTTGTTGCATTATCAATAAAATTAGGAGTTAAGCCATCTCTTCTGCACCTTTCCAAAAATTTAGTTGATGTTGTTAGTCTTGTGACTTGTTTCGTAATATGTTGGTAGTGTTTTATGTATTTGTTGGTCTGGGCGTCATAGTTATGCTTGATGTTTTTGTACACTCTGGTTGTACTGTTTTTCTCTCGGTGTGCTCTCCGTTTGAACATTTTAAAAATATATTTTTATTTGCCTTCAAATATTATAATTTATTAAATTTTAATGAGCTCGAGGCAGTTTAAAAAATTGAAACACAGTTTAAATTTTTATATTTCAATTTTATTTGGTCGATATTTCGATCTCATTCTGAGATCATCCTCAGGAACTGTGGACAAAAACAACAATTAGTTAACATGTAAACAATTTTCAAACCCTAAACATAATACCACTTACACAATTGAATATGTTTTACCGACTAACAAGATGTACGAAAAAAGAAAGCGTAGAAGTCAAATAAATATGAAAATATAAACAATTTAAAACACCGTAAGTATAAACAAAAATCTACAAAAACAACAATACATAGGATGACGAACAAAAAGACATAATCATTTGCATTAACACACAAATGTACATATGTACATATATATTTGTCATCCCACTGCATTTGTTGTGTTGAGCTGCAATTCTAACTAGAACAGTGTTGTTGTCTTAAAACTAAGTCGCGGTAAACGCGCGCCAGCTGATCAGTGTCTATTTTATAATTCATTTTCGTGTCATTAGGGGTGTTCGTTATGTGCAGCATTTCTAAAGTATATCTTTTGCCGTAATTTTTCTCCTCGTGTAAAATGGATACATTATCGAAATCGGGATAATGTCCGGTATCTTTGCAATGTGATGACAATGCCGTCTTATTGTCCGAAAAACTGCTTCTTAATTTCACATTTGACCTGTGAGCGGAAATCCTTGTCTTGAGTTTCATTTTTGTTGTCCCCACATATACCTTTTTGCATAAGTGGGACCCGTCACCATTACACGGAATCCTGTAAACTACATCAGACTTCTCTTGTTTGGGAATTCTATCCTTTGTATTGCTGTAGAGTTTTCTTAGCGTGTGTTTATAAGTTGACGCGATCTGATATTTATCTCTGTCATAGAGCTTTGAAAATTTTATTCTTTCCGTTATTCCTGGAACATGAACTACTGATTTGTATATTTTTCCCTCTCCTTTGGCTATGTTGGTTCTCTCCTTATTTTCGGTAAAGTATGTTCGAAGTAATTGCTTTATGGTTGTCATAGGGAAGTCATTCTTTGTCAAGGTTACTTTTATTTCGTCAATATTCTTTCCGTGAAAAATCGTGTCGCTTATCGAGAGAACTCTTCTAATGAAATTGCTTGCGGTGTTTATAATTGTTTTTTTGTCATGTTTTGAATTAAAATTAATAAGTCTTCCAGATGCCGTGGGCTTTTTATACCAGTCAATCAACAATTTGTTATTCTTTCTGATAATAAGAGTGTCTAAGTAGGGTAGCTCTCCATCTTTTTCCGTTTCTATTGTAAATTGAATTGATTTATTGAAGTTGTTAAGATCGTTGAGCATCTTGTCGACATCTTGTGTCCTAACAATCGCGAACAAGTCGTCAACGTACTTAGTTAATAAGCGCGGTTTGTTGGCAGTTTCCATCATGAATTTGGATAGTAGTTCCTCCATGACTATATCTGCTACGACAGGTGATGCTGGTGATCCCATAGGCATTCCTGACCGTTGCTCATATATTTTTTCATTATATTTAAAGTAACGATTTTCCATTATGCAAAATTTAACTATGTTTAAAAACAGCTCTTGCGTTAACTTTGTATGGTCTTTTAATTCATTCCATTTTGAGGATATTATCTTTAATGCCAAGTCTACTGGAATGCTCGGGAATAAGGACACTACATCAAAAGACACTAGAATCTCATCATCATAGATATAGGTATTATTTATTTTTCGTTTGAATTCAATCGCATCTTTAACATTAAATTTAGACGATTTAGTTATATTTTCCAATATGTTAACAACATATTTGCATAATTCATACGACGGTGAGCAAATAGAGGAACAAATAGGTCGAAGTGGCGCCCCTTCTTTGTGAATTTTAGGCAAACCGTAAATTCTAGGTGGGTTTGCAGTTTTGCTTAAAAGTCGCTGTTTTTCTATTTCATTGATAACACCGTTATCAAGCATTTTTTGAACTAACGCATTGTTCTTCTCTTGTAATTTACTAGTAGGGTCTCGTTTTAACACTCTATATGTTGAAATGTTATTAACAATCGTTTGCATCTTTCTATCATATTCGGCTTTTTCCAACGCTACCGTTACATTACCCTTATCTGCATTTAGAATCAGTATATCTTTATTCTTTTTCAGAAATGTTTTTGTGGCGAGTACCGTTTTGTTTATAAATTTATCCCTAGCAGAAATTTTATTCCTATTAAGATGCTCGTGTATAAGTTTAGTAAAATTACTTCTTCCTATTTCTTGTTTTTCTTTGTCTTCAATAGTGCGTATAACATTCTCCCCGTCTGCTATAAGTTGGAATAAAGGAAACTCTTTATCTTGAATTGGAAGGGCATATTTCGGACCCAGAGATAAGAGCCAACGAATGTCTGTGGGAAAATCTATAGATGAAATATTATGAAACCATTCTGGGACCACCCTAATATTTAAATTTTCTCTTTGTCTACTTTTGAGATTTTCGTATTTCTTAATTTGATTGGTTTTAATCTGCGCCGTTTGTTTGGTCGCTAACAACTCCTCACTTTGAAAAAATTGAGTGGAATGTGTTGCTTCAAGACATTGAGTTATCAGTGCTCTCAATATATTTACCTCTTTTTTGTTGTGTCTTAAAATTTCATGCTTGATGTTGATTAAAAGGTTAATGAGTTTGCTTTTCACATTATTTATAAATGTGGCCACCACTTTGGAAAATTTTTTCGGTATATTGTTGTTGCTGGTATTATTAGTAATTACGTATATTATATTCTTTGTTGCATTATCAATAAAATTAGGAGTTAAGCCATCTCTTCTGCACCTTTCCAAAAATTTAGTTGATGTTGTTAGTCTTGTGACTTGTTTCGTAATATGTTGGTAGTGTTTTATGTATTTGTTGGTCTGGGCGTCATAGTTATGCTTGATGTTTTTGTACACTCTGGTTGTACTGTTTTTCTCTCGGTGTGCTCTCCGTTTGAACATTTTAAAAATATATTTTTATTTGCCTTCAAATATTATAATTTATTAAATTTTAATGAGCTCGAGGCAGTTTAAAAAATTGAAACACAGTTTAAATTTTTATATTTCAATTTTATTTGGTCGATATTTCGATCTCATTCTGAGATCATCCTCAGGAACTGTGGACAAAAACAACAATTAGTTAACATGTAAACAATTTTCAAACCCTAAACATAATACCACTTACACAATTGAATATGTTTTACCGACTAACAAGATGTACGAAAAAAGAAAGCGTAGAAGGCAAATAAATATGAAAATATAAACAATTTAAAACACCGTAAGTATAAACAAAAATCTACAAAAACAACAATACATAGGATGACGAACAAAAAGACATACTCATTTGCATTAACACACAAATGTACATATGTACATATATATTTGTCATCCCACTGCATTTGTTGTGTTGAGCTGCAATTCTAACTAGAACAGTGTTGTTGTCTTAAAACTAAGTCGCGGTAAACGCGCGCCAGCTGATCAGTGTCTATTTTATAATTCATTTTCGTGTCATTAGGGGTGTTCGTTATGTGCAGCATTTCTAAAGTATATCTTTTGCCGTAATTTTTCTCCTCGTGTAAAATGGATACATTATCGAAATCGGGATAATGTCCGGTATCTTTGCAATGTGATGACAATGCCGTCTTATTGTCCGAAAAACTGCTTCTTAATTTCACATTTGACCTGTGAGCGGAAATCCTTGTCTTGAGTTTCATTTTTGTTGTCCCCACATATACCTTTTTGCATAAGTGGGACCCGTCACCATTACACGGAATCCTGTAAACTACATCAGACTTCTCTTGTTTGGGAATTCTATCCTTTGTATTGCTGTAGAGTTTTCTTAGCGTGTGTTTATAAGTTGACGCGATCTGATATTTATCTCTGTCATAGAGCTTTGAAAATTTTATTCTTTCCGTTATTCCTGGAACATGAACTACTGATTTGTATATTTTTCCCTCTCCTTTGGCTATGTTGGTTCTCTCCTTATTTTCGGTAAAGTATGTTCGAAGTAATTGCTTTATGGTTGTCATAGGGAAGTCATTCTTTGTCAACGTTACTTTTATTTCGTCAATATTCTTTCCGTGAAAAATCGTGTCGCTTATCGAGAGAACTCTTCTAATGAAATTGCTTGCGGTGTTTATAATTGTTTTTTTGTCATGTTTTGAATTAAAATTAATAAGTCTTCCAGATGCCGTGGGCTTTTTATACCAGTCAATCAACAATTTGTTATTCTTTCTGATAATAAGAGTGTCTAAGTAGGGTAGCTCTCCATCTTTTTCCGTTTCTATTGTAAATTGAATTGATTTATTGAAGTTGTTAAGATCGTTGAGCATCTTGTCGACATCTTGTGTCCTAACAATCGCGAACAAGTCGTCAACGTACTTAGTTAATAAGCGCGGTTTGTTGGCAGTTTCCATCATGAATTTGGATAGTAGTTCCTCCATGACTATATCTGCTACGACAGGTGATGCTGGTGATCCCATAGACATTCCTGACCATTGCTCATATATTTTTTCATTATATTTAAAGTAACGATTTTCCATTATGCAAAATTTAACTATGTTTAAAAACAGCTCTTGCGTTAACTTTGTATGGTCTTTTAATTCATTCCATTTTGAGGATATTATCTTTAATGCCAAGTCTACTGGAATGCTCGGGAATAAGGACACTACATCAAAAGACACTAGAATCTCATCATCATAGATATAGGTATTATTTATTTTTCGTTTGAATTCAATCGCATCTTTAACATTAAATTTAGACGATTTAGTTATATTTTCCAATATGTTAACAACATATTTGCATAATTCATTCGACGGTGAGCAAATAGAGGAACAAATAGGTCGAAGTGGCGCCCCTTCTTTGTGAATTTTAGGCAAACATTTATAAATAATGTGAAAAGCAAACTCATCAACCTTTTAATCAACATCAAGCATGAAATTTTAAGACACAACAAAAAAGAGGTAAATATATTGAGAGCACTGATAACTCAATGTCTTGAAGCAACACATTCCACTCAATTTTTTCAAAGTGAGGAGTTGTTAGCGACCAAACAAACGGCGCAGATTAAAACCAATCAAATTAAGAAATACGAAAATCTCAAAAGTAGACAAAGAGAAAATTTAAATATTAGGGTGGTCCCAGAATGGTTTCATAATATTTCATCTATAGATTTTCCCACAGACATTCGTTGGCTCTTATCTCTGGGTCCGAAATATGCCCTTCCAATTCAAGATAAAGAGTTTCCTTTATTCCAACTTATAGCAGACGGGGAGAATGTTATACGCACTATTGAAGACAAAGAAAAACAAGAAATAGGAAGAAGTAATTTTACTAAACTTATACACGAGCATCTTAATAGGAATAAAATTTCTGCTAGGGATAAATTTATAAACAAAACGGTACTCGCCACAAAAACATTTCTGAAAAAGAATAAAGATATACTGATTCTAAATGCAGATAAGGGTAATGTAACGGTAGCGTTGGAAAAAGCCGAATATGATAGAAAGATGCAAACGATTGTTAATAACATTTCAACATATAGAGTGTTAAAACGAGACCCTACTAGTAAATTACAAGAGAAAGAACAATGCGTTAGTTCAAAAAAATGCTTGATAACGGTGTTATCAATGAAATAGAAAAACAGCGACTTTTAAGCAAAACTGCAAACCCACCTAGGATTTACGGTTTGCCTAAAATTCACAAAGAAGGGGCGCCACTTCGACCTATTTGTTCCTCTATTTGCTCACCGTCGTATGAATTATGCAAATATGTTGTTAACATATTGGAAAATATAACTAAATCGTCTAAATTTAATGTTAAAGATGCGATTGAATTCAAACGAAAAATAAATAATACCTATATCTATGATGATGAGATTCTAGTGCCTTTTGATGTAGTGTCCTTATTCCCGAGCATTCCAGTAGACTTGGCATTAAACATAATATCCTCAAAATGGAATGAATTAAAAGACCATACAAAGTTAACGCAAGAGCTGTTTTTAAACATAGTTAAATTTTGCATAATGGAAAATCGTTACTTTAAATATAATGAAAAAATATATGAGCAACGGTCAGGAATGCCTATGGGATCACCAGCATCACCTGTCGTAGCAGATATAGTCATGGAGGAACTACTATCCAAATTCATGATGGAAACTGCCAACAAACCGCGCTTATTAACTAAGTACGTTGACGACTTGTTCGCGATTGTTAGGACACAAGATGTCGACAAGATGCTCAACGATCTTAACAACTTCAATAAATCAATTCAATTTACAATAGAAACGGAAAAAGATGGAGAGCTACCCTACTTAGACACTCTTATTATCAGAAAGAATAACAAATTGTTGATTGACTGGTATAAAAAGCCCACGGCATCTGGAAGACTTATTAATTTTAATTCAAAACATGACAAAAAAACAATTATAAACACCGCAAGCAATTTCATTAGAAGAGTTCTCTCGATAAGCGACACGATTTTTCACGGAAAGAATATTGACGAAATAAAAGTAACCTTGACAAAGAATGACTTCCCTATGACAACCATAAAGCAATTACTTCGAACATACTTTACCGAAAATAAGGAGAGAACCAACATAGCCAAAGGAGAGGGAAAAATATACAAATCAGTAGTTCATGTTCCAGGAATAACGGAAAGAATAAAATTTTCAAAGCTCTATGACAGAGATAAATATCAGATCGCGTCAACTTATAAACACACGCTAAGAAAACTCTACAGCAATACAAAGGATAGAATTCCCAAACAAGAGAAGTCTGATGTAGTTTACAGGATTCCGTGTAATGGTGACGGGTCCCACTTATGCAAAAAGGTATATGTGGGGACAACAAAAATGAAACTCAAGACAAGGATTTCCGCTCACAGGTCAAATGTGAAATTAAGAAGCAGTTTTTTCGGACAATAAGACGGCATTGTCATCACATTGCAAAGATACCGGACATTATCCCGATTTCGATAATGTATCCATTTTACACGAGGAGAAAAATTACGGCAAAAGATATACTTTAGAAATGCTGCACATAACGAACACCCCTAATGACACGAAAATGAATTATAAAATAGACACTGATCAGCTGGCGCGCGTTTACCGCGACTTAGTTTTAAGACAACAACACTGTTCTAGTTAGAACTGCAGCTCAACACAACAAATGCAGTGGGATGACAAATATATATGTACATATGTACATTTGTGTGTTAATGCAAATGATTATGTCTTTTTGTTCGTCATCCTATGTATTGTTGTTTTTGTAGATTTTTGTTTATACTTACGGTGTTTTAAATTGTTTATATTTTCATATTTATTTGACTTCTACGCTTTCTTTTTTCGTACATCTTGTTAGTCGGTAAAACATATTCAATTGTGTAAGTGGTATTATGTTTAGGGTTTGAAAATTGTTTACATGTTAACTAATTGTTGTTTTTGTCCACAGTTCCTGAGGATGATCTCAGAATGAGATCGAAATATCGACCAAATAAAATTGAAATATAAAAATTTAAACTGTGTTTCAATTTTTTAAACTGCCTCGAGCTCATTAAAATTTAATAAATTATAATATTTGAAGGCAAATAAAAATATATTTTTAAAATGTTCAAACGGAGAGCACACCGAGAGAAAAACAGTACAACCAGAGTGTACAAAAACATCAAGCATAACTATGACGCCCAAACCAACAAATACATAAAACACTACCAACATATTACGAAACAAGTCACAAGACTAACAACATAAACTAAATTTTTGGAAAGGTGCAGAAGAGATGGCTTAACTCCTAATTTTATTGATAATGCAACAAAGAATATAATATACGTAATTACTAATAATACCAGCAACAACAATATACCGAAAAAATTTTCTAAAGTGGTGGCCACATTTATAAATAATGTGAAAAGCAAACTCATCAACCTTTTAATCAACATCAAGCATGAAATTTTAAGACACAACAAAAAAGAGGTAAATATATTGAGAGCACTGATAACTCAATGTCTTGAAGCAACACATTCCACTCAATTTTTTCAAAGTGAGGAGTTGTTAGCGACCAAACAAACGGCGCAGATTAAAACCAATCAAATTAAGAAATACGAAAATCTCAAAAGTAGACAAAGAGAAAATTTAAATATTAGGGTGGTCCCAGAATGGTTTCATAATATTTCATCTATAGATTTTCCCACAGACATTCGTTGGCTCTTATCTCTGGGTCCGAAATATGCCCTTCCAATTCAAGATAAAGAGTTTCCTTTATTCCAACTTATAGCAGACGGGGAGAATGTTATACGCACTATTGAAGACAAAGAAAAACAAGAAATAGGAAGAAGTAATTTTACTAAACTTATACACGAGCATCTTAATAGGAATAAAATTTCTGCTAGGGATAAATTTATAAACAAAACGGTACTCGCCACAAAAACATTTCTGAAAAAGAATAAAGATATACTGATTCTAAATGCAGATAAGGGTAATGTAACGGTAGCGTTGGAAAAAGCCGAATATGATAGAAAGATGCAAACGATTGTTAATAACATTTCAACATATAGAGTGTTAAAACGAGACCCTACTAGTAAATTACAAGAGAAGAACAATGCGTTAGTTCAAAAAATGCTTGATAACGGTGTTATCAATGAAATAGAAAAACAGCGACTTTTAAGCAAAACTGCAAACCCACCTAGAATTTACGGTTTGCCTAAAATTCACAAAGAAGGGGCGCCACTTCGACCTATTTGTTCCTCTATTTGCTCACCGTCGTATGAATTATGCAAATATGTTGTTAACATATTGGAAAATATAACTAAATCGTCTAAATTTAATGTTAAAGATGCGATTGAATTCAAACGAAAAATAAATAATACCTATATCTATGATGATGAGATTCTAGTGTCTTTTGATGTAGTGTCCTTATTCCCGAGCATTCCAGTAGACTTGGCATTAAAGATAATATCCTCAAAATGGAATGAATTAAAAGACCATACAAAGTTAAAGCAAGAGCTGTTTTTAAACATAGTTAAATTTTGCATAATGGAAAATCGTTACTTTAAATATAATGAAAAAATATATGAGCAACGGTCAGGAATGCCTATGGGATCACCAGCATCACCTGTCGTAGCACATATAGTCATGGAGGAACTATATGTGCATATTCATGATGGAAACTGCCAACAAACCGCGCTTATTAACTAAGTACGTTGACGACTTGTTCGCGATTGTTAGGACACAAGATGTCGACAAGATGCTCAACGATCTTAACAACTTCAATAAATCAATTCAATTTACAATAGAAACGGAAAAAGATGGAGAGCTACCCTACTTAGACACTCTTATTATCAGAAAGAATAACAAATTGTTGATTGACTGGTATAAAAAGCCCACGGCATCTGGAAGACTTATTAATTTTAATTCAAAACGTGACAAAAAAACAATTATAAACACCGCAAGCAATTTCATTAGAAGAGTTCTCTCGATAAGCGACACGATTTTTCACGGAAAGAATATTGACGAAATAAAAGTAACCTTGACAAAGAATGACTTCCCTATGACAACCATAAAGCAATTACTTCGAACATACTTTACCGAAAATAAGGAGAGAACCAACATAGCCAAAGGAGAGGGAAAAATATACAAATCAGTAGTTCATGTTCCAGGAATAACGGAAAGAATAAAATTTTCAAAGCTCTATGACAGAGATAAATATCAGATCGCGTCAACTTATAAACACACGCTAAGAAAACTCTACAGCAATACAAAGGATAGAATTCCCAAACAAGAGAAGTCTGATGTAGTTTACAGGATTCCGTGTAATGGTGACGGGTCCCACTTATGCAAAAAGGTATATGTGGGGACAACAAAAATGAAACTCAAGACAAGGATTTCCGCTCACAGGTCAAATGTGAAATTAAGAAGCAGTTTTTCGGACAATAAGACGGCATTGTCATCACATTGCAAAGATACCGGACATTATCCCGATTTCGATAATGTATCCATTTTACACGAGGAGAAAAATTACGGCAAAAGATATACTTTAGAAATGCTGCACATAACGAACACCCCTAATGACACGAAAATGAATTATAAAATAGACACTGATCAGCTGGCGCGCGTTTACCGCGACTTAGTTTTAAGACAACAACACTGTTCTAGTTAGAATTGCAGCTCAACACAACAAATGCAGTGGGATGACAAATATATATGTACATATGTACATTTGTGTGTTAATGCAAATGATTATGTCTTTTTGTTCGTCATCCTATGTATTGTTGTTTTTGTAGATTTTTGTTTATACTTACGGTGTTTTAAATTGTTTATATTTTCATATTTATTTGACTTCTACGCTTTCTTTTTTCGTACATCTTGTTAGTCGGTAAAACATATTCAATTGTGTAAGTGGTATTATGTTTAGGGTTTGAAAATTGTTTACATGTTAACTAATTGTTGTTTTTGTCCACAGTTCCTGAGGATGATCTCAGAATGAGATCGAAATATCGACCAAATAAAATTGAAATATAAAAATTTAAACTGTGTTTCAATTTTTTAAACTGCCTCGAGCTCATTAAAATTTAATAAATTATAATATTTGAAGGCAAATAAAAATATATTTTTAAAATGTTCAAACGGAGAGCACACCGAGAGAAAAACAGTACAACCAGAGTGTACAAAAACATCAAGCATAACTATGACGCCCAAACCAACAAATACATAAAACACTACCAACATATTACGAAACAAGTCACAAGACTAACAACATCAACTAAATTTTTGGAAAGGTGCAGAAGAGATGGCTTAACTCCTAATTTTATTGATAATGCAACAAAGAATATAATATACGTAATTACTAATAATACCAGCAACAACAATATACCGAAAAAATTTTCCAAAGTGGTGGCCACATTTATAAATAATGTGAAAAGCAAACTCATCAACCTTTTAATCAACATCAAGCATGAAATTTTAAGACACAACAAAAAAGAGGTAAATATATTGAGAGCACTGATAACTCAATGTCTTGAAGCAACACATTCCACTCAATTTTTTCAAAGTGAGGAGTTGTTAGCGACCAAACAAACGGCGCAGATTAAAACCAATCAAATTAAGAAATACGAAAATCTCAAAAGTAGACAAAGAGAAAATTTAAATATTAGGGTGGTCCCAGAATGGTTTCATAATATTTCATCTATAGATTTTCCCACAGACATTCGTTGGCTCTTATCTCTGGGTCCGAAATATGCCCTTCCAATTCAAGATAAAGAGTTTCCTTTATTCCAACTTATAGCAGACGGGGAGAATGTTATACGCACTATTGAAGACAAAGAAAAACAAGAAATAGGAAGAAGTAATTTTACTAAACTTATACACGAGCATCTTAATAGGAATAAAATTTCTGCTAGGGATAAATTTATAAACAAAACGGTACTCGCCACAAAAGCATTTCTGAAAAAGAATAAAGATATACTGATTCTAAATGCAGATAAGGGTAATGTAACGGTAGCGTTGGAAAAAGCCGAATATGATAGAAAGATGCAAACGATTGTTAATAACATTTCAACATATAGAGTGTTAAAACGAGACCCTACTAGTAAATTACAAGAGAAGAACAATGCGTTAGTTCAAAAAATGCTTGATAACGGTGTTATCAATGAAATAGAAAAACAGCGACTTTTAAGCAAAACTGCAAACCCACCTAGAATTTACGGTTTGCCTAAAATTCACAAAGAAGGGGCGCCACTTCGACCTATTTGTTCCTCTATTTGCTCACCGTCGTATGAATTATGCAAATATGTTGTTAACATATTGGAAAATATAACTAAATCGTCTAAATTTAATGTTAAAGATGCGATTGAATTCAAACGAAAAATAAATAATACCTATATCTATGATGATGAGATTCTAGTGTCTTTTGATGTAGTGTCCTTATTCCCGAGCATTCCAGTATACTTGGCATTAAAGATAATATCCTCAAAATGGAATGAATTAAAAGACCATACAAAGTTAACGCAAGAGCTGTTTTTAAACATAGTTAAATTTTGCATAATGGAAAATCGTTACTTTAAATATAATGAAAAAATATATGAGCAACGGTCAGGAATGCCTATGGGATCACCAGCATCACCTGTCGTAGCAGATATAGTCATGGAGGAACTACTATCCAAATTCATGATGGAAACTGCCAACAAACCGCGCTTATTAACTAAGTACGTTGACGACTTGTTCGCGATTGTTAGGACACAAGATGTCGACAAGATGCTCAACGATCTTAACAACTTCAATAAATCAATTCAATTTACAATAGAAACGGAAAAAGATGGAGAGCTACCCTACTTAGACACTCTTATTATCAGAAAGAATAACAAATTGTTGATTGACTGGTATAAAAAGCCCACGGCATCTGGAAGACTTATTAATTTTAATTCAAAACATGACAAAAAAACAATTATAAACACCGCAAGCAATTTCATTAGAAGAGTTCTCTCGATAAGCGACACGATTTTTCACGGAAAGAATATTGACGAAATAAAAGTAACCTTGACAAAGAATGACTTCCCTATGACAACCATAAAGCAATTACTTCGAACATACTTTACCGAAAATAAGGAGAGAACCAACATAGCCAAAGGAGAGGGAAAAATATACAAATCAGTAGTTCATGTTCCAGGAATAACGGAAAGAATAAAATTTGCAAAGCTCTATGACAGAGATAAATATCAGATCGCGTCAACTTATAAACACACGCTAAGAAAACTCTACAGCAATACAAAGGATAGAATTCCCAAACAAGAGAAGTCTGATGTAGTTTACAGGATTCCGTGTAATGGTGACGGGTCCCACTTATGCAAAAAGGTATATGTGGGGACAACAAAAATGAAACTCAAGACAAGGATTTCCGCTCACAGGTCAAATGTGAAATTAAGAAGCAGTTTTTCGGACAATAAGACGGCATTGTCATCACATTGCAAAGATACCGGACATTATCCCGATTTCGATAATGTATCCATTTTACACGAGGAGAAAAATTACGGCAAAAGATATACTTTAGAAATGCTGCACATAACGAACACCCCTAATGACACGAAAATGAATTATAAAATAGACACTGATCAGCTGGCGCGCGTTTACCGCGACTTAGTTTTAAGACAACAACACTGTTCTAGTTAGAATTGCAGCTCAACACAACAAATGCAGTGGGATGACAAATATATATGTACATATGTACATTTGTGTGTTAATGCAAATGATTATGTCTTTTTGTTCGTCATCCTATGTATTGTTGTTTTTGTAGATTTTTGTTTATACTTACGGTGTTTTAAATTGTTTATATTTTCATATTTATTTGACTTCTACGCTTTCTTTTTTCGTACATCTTGTTAGTCGGTAAAACATATTCAATTGTGTAAGTGGTATTATGTTTAGGGTTTGAAAATTGTTTACATGTTAACTAATTGTTGTTTTTGTCCACAGTTCCTGAGGATGATCTCAGAATGAGATCGAAATATCGACCAAATAAAATTGAAATATAAAAATTTAAACTGTGTTTCAATTTTTTAAACTGCCTCGAGCTCATTAAAATTTAATAAATTATAATATTTGAAGGCAAATAAAAATATATTTTTAAAATGTTCAAACGGAGAGCACACCGAGAGAAAAACAGTACAACCAGAGTGTACAAAAACATCAAGCATAACTATGACGCCCAGACCAACAAATACATAAAACACTACCAACATATTACGAAACAAGTCACAAGACTAACAACATCAACTAAATTTTTGGAAAGGTGCAGAAGAGATGGCTTAACTCCTAATTTTATTGATAATGCAACAAAGAATATAATATACGTAATTACTAATAATACCAGCAACAACAATATACCGAAAAAATTTTCCAAAGTGGTGGCCACATTTATAAATAATGTGAAAAGCAAACTCATCAACCTTTTAATCAACATCAAGCATGAAATTTTAAGACAACAAAAAAGAGGTAAATATATTGAGAGCACTGATAACTCAATGTCTTGAAGCAACACATTCCACTCAATTTTTTCAAAGTGAGGAGTTGTTAGCGACCAAACAAACGGCGCAGATTAAAACCAATCAAATTAAGAAATACGAAAATCTCAAAAGTAGACAAAGAGAAAATTTAAATATTAGGGTGGTCCCAGCATGGTTTCATAATATTTCATCTATAGATTTTCCCACAGACATTCGTTGGCTCTTATCTCTGGGTCCGAAATATGCCCTTCCAATTCAAGATAAAGAGTTTCCTTTATTCCAACTTATAGCAGACGGGGAGAATGTTATACGCACTATTGAAGACAAAGAAAAACAAGAAATAGGAAGAAGTAATTTTACTAAACTTATACACGAGCATCTTAATAGGAATAAAATTTCTGCTAGGGATAAATTTATAAACAAAACGGTACTCGCCACAAAAACATTTCTGAAAAAGAATAAAGATATACTGATTCTAAATGCAGATAAGGGTAATGTAACGGTAGCGTTGGAAAAAGCCGAATATGATAGAAAGATGCAAACGATTGTTAATAACATTTCAACATATAGAGTGTTAAAACGAGACCCTACTAGTAAATTACAAGAGAAGAACAATGCGTTAGTTCAAAAAATGCTTGATAACGGTGTTATCAATGAAATAGAAAAACAGCGACTTTTAAGCAAAACTGCAAACCCACCTAGAATTTACGGTTTGCCTAAAATTCACAAAGAAGGGGCGCCACTTCGACCTATTTGTTCCTCTATTTGCTCACCGTCGTATGAATTATGCAAATATGTTGTTAACATATTGGAAAATATAACTAAATCGTCTAAATTTAATGTTAAAGATGCGATTGAATTCAAACGAAAAATAAATAATACCTATATCTATGATGATGAGATTCTAGTGTCTTTTGATGTAGTGTCCTTATTCCCGAGCATTCCAGTAGACTTGGCATTAAAGATAATATCCTCAAAATGGAATGAATTAAAAGACCATACAAAGTTAAAGCAAGAGCTGTTTTTAAACATAGTTAAATTTTGCATAATGGAAAATCGTTACTTTAAATATAATGAAAAAATATATGAGCAACGGTCAGGAATGCCTATGGGATCACCAGCATCACCTGTCGTAGCACATATAGTCATGGAGGAACTATATGTGCATATTCATGATGGAAACTGCCAACAAACCGCGCTTATTAACTAAGTACGTTGACGACTTGTTCGCGATTGTTAGGACACAAGATGTCGACAAGATGCTCAACGATCTTAACAACTTCAATAAATCAATTCAATTTACAATAGAAACGGAAAAAGATGGAGAGCTACCCTACTTAGACACTCTTATTATCAGAAAGAATAACAAATTGTTGATTGACTGGTATAAAAAGCCCACGGCATCTGGAAGACTTATTAATTTTAATTCAAAACATGACAAAAAAACAATTATAAACACCGCAAGCAATTTCATTAGAAGAGTTCTCTCGATAGGCGACACGATTTTTCACGGAAAGAATATTGACGAAATAAAAGTAACCTTGACAAAGAATGACTTCCCTATGACAACCATAAAGCAATTACTTCGAACATACTTTACCGAAAATAAGGAGAGAACCAACATAGCCAAAGGAGAGGGAAAAATATACAAATCAGTAGTTCATGTTCCAGGAATAACGGAAAGAATAAAATTTTCAAAGCTCTATGACAGAGATAAATATCAGATCGCGTCAACTTATAAACACACGCTAAGAAAACTCTACAGCAATACAAAGGATAGAATTCCCAAACAAGAGAAGTCTGATGTAGTTTACAGGATTCCGTGTAATGGTGACGGGTCCCACTTATGCAAAAAGGTATATGTGGGGACAACAAAAATGAAACTCAAGACAAGGATTTCCGCTCACAGGTCAAATGTGAAATTAAGAAGCAGTTTTTCGGACAATAAGACGGCATTGTCATCACATTGCAAAGATACCGGACATTATCCCGATTTCGATAATGTATCCATTTTACACGAGGAGAAAAATTACGGCAAAAGATATACTTTAGAAATGCTGCACATAACGAACACCCCTAATGACACGAAAATGAATTATAAAATAGACACTGATCAGCTGGCGCGCGTTTACCGCGACTTAGTTTTAAGACAACAACACTGTTCTAGTTAGAATTGCAGCTCAACACAACAAATGCAGTGGGATGACAAATATATATGTACATATGTACATTTGTGTGTTAATGCAAATGATTATGTCTTTTTGTTCGTCATCCTATGTGTTGTTGTTTTTGTAGATTTTTGTTTATACTTACGGTGTTTTAAATTGTTTATATTTTCATATTTATTTGACTTCTACGCTTTCTTTTTTCGTACATCTTGTTAGTCGGTAAAACATATTCAATTGTGTAAGTGGTATTATGTTTAGGGTTTGAAAATTGTTTACATGTTAACTAATTGTTGTTTTTGTCCACAGTTCCTGAGGATGATCTCAGAATGAGATCGAAATATCGACCAAATAAAATTGAAATATAAAAATTTAAACTGTGTTTCAATTTTTTAAACTGCCTCGAGCTCATTAAAATTTAATAAATCATAAAAGTTTATGTTAAGGGGCGACAAAAAAGTGTATGGATAGCAGAGTTCCTCCAAAAGCTGGTGTTTAACATTGAAGAGGAGAGTACAGTATGTGATGGAATGAATCTCTCTAGATTATATAGTTTACACCCAGATGTTTTGCATTGTCAATATCATTTTCATACTGATTGTAATATGAAAATCAACCAACGACAATTTCGTTGTGCTTTAAAATCAGCATATATTCAAATACATATCGGGTAGTAATTTAAATTTATAATGAAATAAAATAGAATTAAAAATTTTAACTTTAGTGTTTTTATTTTAAAAGGGTGAGAATTATTAGAAGAAGAAGAAGAAGAAAAGTAAGTATATAAATACATTAAGGGGCGACAAAAAAGTGTATGGATAGCAGAGTTCCCCCAAGAGCCGGTGTTTAGCATTGAAGAGGAGAGTACAGGATGTGATGGAATGAATATCTCTAGATTATATAGTTTACACCCAGATGTTGTGCGTTGTCAATATCATTTTCATACTGATTGTAATGTGAAAATCAACGAACGACAATTCGTTCTGCTTTAAAATCAGCATATATTTTGTTCAAATACATATCGGGTAGTAATTTAAATTTATAATGAAATAAAATAGAATTAGAAATCTTAACTTTAGTGTTTTTATTTTAAAAGGGTGAGAATTAGAAGAAGAAGAAGAAGAAGAAAAGTAAGTATATAAATACATTGTTTTCCAATATCAACCTCATTTTAAACATTAACATTACCGAATAGTAATGCTATTTTATCAATAAATATTTCATTATTATTACTAAAACAAAGTGAGCTTCTTTTAACTAATGACGAAGAAGAAATTTAAGTGTTGTCAACGGTACCATTATTTTCACCATCCACAACAATCGTACCATTGTCTAAAGATGATTTTTCAACGGAAGGGAAGCCTATGAGAACTTTTACTATAGATGAAGCTATAGAGGCATTTCGTAGAGAGCTCATTGAAAAGGAATCTGATATTGGGGGAATCATTGAGGCAAAACAAGCATTTAATCGACATTTTAAATTTAAAAAAAAAATGTAAGGCGCGATAACCTCCGAAGAGATCTAAGGCCGAGCTTCTCTTCCAATTTGCGTCGTGCTCCTCTTGATTTTCCCTACATCCGAACGGCATCTGCAAGGTAGATGAGTTTTCACTAAGAGCTTTTCATGGCAGAAATACACTCGGAGCGCTTACCAAAACTGCCGAGGGGCGACCCCGCTTAGAAAAATTTTCTTCTAATTGAAAAACCTTATTTCTAAAATTTTGATGTTGCTTGCCCGGGACGTGAACCCAGGGGATACGGTGTGGTAGGCAGAGCACGCTACCATCACACCACGGTGGCCGACATTTTAAATTGGAATATGATAATTTTGATCTACCAATTCGTTGTACTTATGATAGTAGATGCGTGGAAAAAATGTTGAGCATCAAGTGCTTTGAATATCGTGAAATTGAAACTGAACACATTCTTAGTAATGGTGGTATTGAAAAGATTCTAGCCCAGTATACTTCATTTAAAAGACCACATATAGAAATAATTAATGTGAAAAACTATAGACAAACATATAACATGATCATTGTATAATGTGACTCACAGAGGTATAGATAAAAATAAAAAATAAAAACCGATATGAAATTAGCTAATTTAATAAAAATTTTACTTATTTGCCTGTTTCACTTAAGTTATGGAACAAGTTATCCCTATAATCAATTTATGAATCAAGAACAAAATATAAACAGCTTTAGAAATTTTGAAAATAGTAAACAGACTAGTTTTGAATACAATATTTCAAACACTTCATTACGTTTAAAAATCAATTGTTAGATCAGAGTTTTCCTGAGCTCAACCCATCATTATTAAAAACAACAGCAACAATAACAACAACGCAGAGCCCTGGGGGATCTTTTAGACCAACTATCCGCGATAAAAGGAGTGAGTCACATGGTGTGAAAAAAAGTGAATACACCATTATAGAGGCTATTGAGAATTTTAAAGAATTACTAGTTGAAAAGGAAAAGAGAATAGGAGACATTCTTGAAAGCCCAGAAGTGTTTTATAGACATATCAATTTAGTTTACGATAATTGTGAAATACTAATTAAATGCTCTTATTACAGCAATTATATACAGCGTACTTTAAATATCTATTGCTTTGAATTTCCGGAAGACAATACGGAAACATTACATAAACGAGAATCATTATATGAGCACACTTCGTACGATATAAATCCAACAATAATTCATTTTGATCGTTATTATCAAACATTGCATATGAAGGTTCAGTAATCACAAGCATGTCATCGTCGTCGTCGTCGTCAGCAGCAGTAGACATATTTAATTTTCTGAAACAATTTAAACATATTTTACCTGAAGAGCAGAGGAAAAGGCTTTTCGAAATTCATTCAAAAATTGAGTATAGAGATAAATTAAGTAAAATAAAAAATCATTTCGGTGAACACTATGAAAACTGTGTTTAGTCGAATTCTAATAGCACAGATGGTCCAGACACTTGCAATTGTTCACACCTAGAGCGTTTGGATGAGAAAGCCTACGAAATTATCCACACTTACATAAAATATTTATAAAGTAGCTCTAAGCAATATGGATGATAAGCGAATTGTACGAAAAAATCATATTGATACTTATGCTTATGGTCATTTCGAAATCTTATGGTAGTACTTTACTGTAATACATTTAAGAAAAAAAATAATAAACAATTTATATTTTATATAATTTATTTTTATTAAATAAAAATTTTAAACATAATTGATCACATATTACTGCGTTGTATTTTTCTTTCTACTCATAGTTGTGATGTATTGGTGACTTCAGATAATTAATCAGTTCAATCGGTGGCTGTAAATTTCCAAAACTATCAAAATAGTCTTTTAAATGGTCTTTTAAATGAAGTATTCTGGGCTAGAATCTTTTCAATATCACAATTACTAAGAATTCGTTCAGAGTCAATTTCACGATATTCAAAGCACTTGATGCTCAATATTTTTTTCCACGTATCTACTATCATAAGTACAACGAATTGGTAGATCAAAATTATCATATTCCAATTTAAAATGTCGATAAAATGCTTGTTTTGCCTCAATAATTCCTCCAATATCAGATTCCTTTTCAATGAGCTCTCTACGAAATGCCTCTATAGCTTCATCTATAGTAAAAGTTGTCATAGGCTTTCCTTCCGTTGAAAAATCATATTTAGACAATGCTACGATTGTTGTGGATGGTGAAAATAACGGTATCGTTGAAAACACTTCAATTTCTTCTTCGTCATTAGTTAAAAGAGGCTCACTTTGTTTTGGTAATAATAATGAAATATCATTACTATTCGGTAATGTTAAATTAAATTGAATACTTTTCGAGTTTTGGTTTATCGCAAGCGCATTACTATCTAGGTTTTCCCAAAATGGTGCTCCGTAGGTAGTTTTGAAAACAAATAAAGATAATAATAATGAGATATAAAATTTAAAATTCATTGTGATATATCCCTTTGTTTACGTTAATTTAAAATGAGGTTGATATTGGAAAACAATGTATTTATATACTTACTTTTCTTCTTTTTCTTCTTCTTCTTCTAATTCTCACCCTTTTAAAATAAAAACACTAAAGTTAAGATTTCTAATTCTATTTTATTTCATTATAAATTTAAATTACTACCCGATATGTATTTGAACAAAATATATGCTGATTTTAAAGCACAACGAATTTGTCGTTGGTTGATTTTCACATTACAATCAGTGTGAAAATGATATTGACAACGCACAACATCTGGGTGTAAACTATATAATCTAGAGAGATTCATTCCATCACATCCTGTACTCTCCTGTTCAATGTTAAACACCGGCTTTTGGAGGAACTCTGCTATCCATACACTTTTTTGGCGCCCCTTAATGTATTTATATACTTACTTTTCTTCTTCTTCTATTTCTCACCCTTTTAAAATAAAAACACTAAAGTTAAGATTTCTAATTCTATTTTATTTCATTATAAATTTAAATTACTACCCGATATGTACCCGAAAGAAATTATGGTGGTGTAACATTAACCAATTAGCTTGTCGTTGATTTTCCTTACTCAGATCGTAACAATGGAATTCTTCATTGTTGAGGACCACAGCTATTTCCTTTACAATAAATCTATTATCGTATGCTTTAAAGCCTTGAACATCTACTGTCGCAAACATTATGAAAATTAATAAAGAAATATCTTTGTAATTGTAGGCTTTTTATACGTTAAGCACAGACAGGTGAAGTATAGTTGGGGATAAAATAGAACCTTTATATTTCGCCCACACTTATATACTTTAGAAATATGGACCCTTTAAAAATTTGGAGTCCCCCCATTTAAAATCTGAGCTCGATACTCTCCTGCACTGATGAACTTCTAAGCTCTTTTTTTCTTGCAGTCAGAACACAAAACAAACAATTCGAAGCTTTTTCTTATACATCAGCTAGGACGTATGCGCCTAAATGCAGGTACAGAAACTTACAAACTATTAAGAAGATAAACAAAATGTTTACTCTTCATATTTATTTGCGGTTTTATGAAATTCTCACATGCACATGCACACACACACACACACACACACGCATATATATATATATATGTTTCAATGTTGATCAGTTAAGGTTTCTTATCAGCGTGTTTTGATTTATTCCTTTGTACAAACATTCTCAAGCGTAGGTATTAATTCCATTATTTTTTAAAAATCTCTTATCATCCAAAAACTTAACGTTACTTTATTTATTTCTTGTGTATACAATTCATGACATTGTGATCTAAAAATATACATTGAGTCAAAGTACAATTTCTTTTCGAATAAACATCTTCTAAAATCATTTGCAGAAAGTTTGAGAGTAACACATTGTTTAACACCCTTAATTTTTTTAATCCCTTTTTCTTCTTGATCGATGCGAATAGAATACATTTTTGCTCTCAAACCAATAAATTCTTTCATTAATTTGCCATTATATTCATCTTTCATCATACCCAATGTAATAAAATGCCAAACCAAATGTTCAACCTGCCCCTGATCGGGTGCCTGACAGGCCCGTTTTGCAGACGAAAAAAAAGGGGACGGTACTACAAGTGCCCATCGACTCCTTTTTGTAGAAGAGAAAAATGAGGGTTGGGGTTGGTGGTTGGTGGTTGGGGGGTTGGGGGTTGGGGTGTTGGGGTTTGGGGTGTGCTACAGGTGTCCAACTGCTACTATTTGTAGACGAGAAAAAATAGAGGTGTGGGGGGATTGGGGAGCAGTCGCTCGATTAGAAATCTATGGGACTCTTTAAAACGGCTCGGGTGAAGCCTAGGACTCATTAGAAATATGAGGGGACATTTAAAAAATTACCGCCCTTTAAAAATGTAGGGCCCCCCATTTAACGATCCTCATTTTTTTTACTCAAAAGATGTTCAACTTATATACATTGAGACAAGTAGCCCTTATCTAACAGCCCTATTCTGTGCACTTGACAAATTCACCATCTTGCTTATTTATGAAGTTTGATAATTTATCAAGTAATTGCTATTCTATGTAAAAAATAAAAAGGGTTTTCGCTGACAGATTGTCATTAAGTCAAACGCTCTTGATAATTTAATTTATACGGATAAACTTAAATTAGCATTCTGTTCAGGACGGTTTTGGGGACTCCCTCGGGGTCATTTGGGGGACATTCCGGAATGGTTTTGGGGTTTCCATTGGGTGCTCCCGGGGTCATTTGGGGGTCGTTCCTGTATCGTTTTGGGGACTCCCTCGGGGTCATTTGGGGTTCATTCCGGTACAGTTTTGAGGACTCCCTCGGAATATTTTGGGGTCGTTCCGGGATGTTTATGGGGACTCTCTCGGGGTCGTTTAGCGGTAATTTTGGCATGGCTTTGGGGACTCCCGCGGGGTCATTTGGGGATCATTACGGGGAGGTTTTTGGGAGTCCCTCTGGGTCATTTGGGGATCATTCCGGGACGGTTTTGGGGACTCCATCTGGTCCTCCCGGCGTCATTTAGGCGTCGTTCCGGTATCTTTTTTGGGACTCTCCCGAGGTCATTCCGGAATGGTTTTGGGGACTCCCTCGAGGTTATTTGGGGGTTATGTCCCCCAAATGACCACAGAAAGTCTCCAAAAAGGTCTCGGAACGACCCCTAAATGACCCGGGAGGACCCGATGGAGTCCCCAAAACCATCCTGGAATTGCCCCCAAATGACCCCGAGGGAGTCCCAAAATGGATCCCGGAATGACCCCCAAGTGACCCCGAGAGGACCCCGAGGGATTCCCCAAAACTATCCCAGAATTCTCCCAAATGACTCCGAGGGAGTCCCTAAAATCATCCCGGCACGGCCCCAATTCAACCTGGGAAGACCCCGAGGGAGTCTCCAAAATCAACCCCCGGAAAGACCCCGAGGGAGTCCGCATAAACATCCCGGAATGACCCCGATGGAGCCCCAAAATCATCCCGGAAGACACCCAAATTATCCCGGAAGACACCCAAATTATCCCGAGAGTCCACAAAAAGATCCCGGAACGGCCCCAAACGCACCCGATGGGGACCCCAAAACAATCCCGCAATGTCCCCCAAATGACCCCGAGGGAGTCCCCAAACCCGTCCCTGAATGATCCCCAAATGACCCCGAGGGAAACCCCAAATGCCCCGAGGGAGTCCCCAAAGCCATGCCGAAATGACCTCGGGAGAGTCCCCAAAAAGATACCGGAACGACGCCTAAATGACGCCGGGAGGACCAGATGGAGTCCCCAAAACCGTCCCGGAATGATCCCCAAATGACCCAGAGGATTTTTCCTATTCCAATTTCGGGGTTAGAAGCATAAAATGAGACATATCGCTCCAATTGCTCATGCGTAGCACGTTCCACTTTTGATTCCTTTGAAAAAACTATGATTTTAAAATATTTGTTACAAAAAATTAAGAACAATATTTAAACCTTACGTTTTTTCCATTTCGCGATTGGTGCATTAAACCGTTGATTTAAATGAAAATAAAATACAGTCCATTAAAATAATAATTTATAAAAAAAAAAAAATAATAAATTTTAAAAATGCTTGCTTGAAGTGGGCTTTGAACCCGCAACCCCAAACGTGTGAGTCGGGTACGTCATCCACTGTGCCACGACTCATACACCTACACGCACATCAAATTACTCCCTTATAACTCACATTAAACGGCTCGCCCTCAACTGCCCCATGCTTAGCTAATTTAGTTTACCCCAATATGGTGATAGGCACAGGTCGTAGAGCTTTTTAGAGTTGTCAAGCTATGCACAGAATAGAAATATTTGTCAACTTGATAAAAATCTTGATTACTTGTCAACTTATTGACAATTTGTCAAGTACACAGAATAACCCCGTAAATGTATGTATATGGATGGGTGTGTCTGTGTCGGTATGTATTTTGCGGTTTGTTGATGTATATATATATATATATATGTAATTTATATGCTGTCATATTTACGGCAAAGCTCTGCTAAAGGTAAAAAGCTCTAAGCTGTTTCTTATACACCACTAAGCTTTTTCTTATGCGCCACTTAGCGGAAGATCTGCCAGAACACACTACCTAGCGGAAGTTAGCCAGAACACAAACCGGAAAAACGGATGCGACACCTAGCATATATCTGTGTGTGTGTGTATATACTTTTCCTTGCACCATTTGGGCTAGAATCGCCTTTTTCATACTACTGAGACAATTGTTTAATTGCTTAAAAAATTAGAAAACAATAAAAATTTACCTTATTTACGGGTTGCACGAGGCAGAGCTTTAGCAAAGCCGAAATGCTTTTACAGAACGAAAAATGACACTAAGCCGAAATTGGTTTGTCTTCAAATCAAATTTGACAAGGGATGGTGGAACTTCGTTCCATAAACGTTTGAATAACACAAAAGGCCTTCTTTTAGTAACTTAATGTGCTTAAATCTTCAATCAGAAACTATTTTTTTTTCAAAAGGTTTTAAAAAATGTTTCTCCTTACAGGAGCATGCCAAAACGATTCTTGTTTACGATTCACATTGGGCATTAAAATGAGATGTCTTTCCGAGACTTCGTAAGTTTTTAAACATATATTTACACATGATCGGTGCCTAAGTGCTTTTGTAATCATGTTTTCAATAATAAGATTCACTCATATCCCCTAAGCTTTACGAAATTATTGGTTAAAAATTGTGCACAGAAAAAAGTCGATGTTAGGATGTTTTATTTTCAGTTGCATTTTTAGTTTCCATGTCCTACATGAAAATTCAATTATCTTAATTCTATTTACATATTGCCTCATCTTTACTACGAAGGATCGGTCTTAAGTTAATTCCATGCGTTAACAGCACTGTCACTTTGTTTAAGCAGCTAGTAGCCACATTGAAAAAATCTTATGATTAAACCCTAAATAGAGTGGTCTGCGATTAAACTCTCTTGTCTACATTGGTGCATAATTGATCCTCTATAGTCCCTTTGGAGTACAGTTGGGATTAGTCAGTTTGTGAAAGAGCACTTCTCCGACAAATACTGTTGAACAAAAGATACCTGACAGTGCCCGTAAGGGTACGAAGAGAATAAGTCGAACAGTATCCATAGAAGTACAAAGAGGATACCAAACAGTACCCATAGGGGTACAAAGAGAACGAAAAAAGATCTATCCGACAGTAACCGTCGGGATATAAGCAGGGCCCATCCGACACTACCCGTTCAGGCATAAACAGGTACAATTGGTCATATTCCTTTGCAATCATCCCTGATTTATCCTACACTAATCGTTTTTTCTCTGGGTAGTAGCTACTGTTATGAAGAGCAATGAATATTATTATTCATTACTAAACCAGTTACAAGAAGTCTGTAACGTCCTACATACTGTCCATGAGTTTTTCGAAATTAATTTCTCCATAGAAAATCTAAAGTTTGACCCCTCTGCAACACCCCTAACAGCCTTCTACCGCGAGCAAAACTGGCATGTGCTATTTTCTACATTAAGGTGGTCCTTATGACACAAACTTGCAATGTTTTTCAGTTTCACCCCTTCAGCCGGTAATACCAAAGTCAAAACATCACTTAAAAGAATTTTGTTTACATGGGAAACAATTGGGGGCTGTCGCACAGGGATCAAAGCTAAGATCTCTCTGTGGAGACTGTAAATATGAACATTTAATTTTTTTTTAATACCCAAAATTTATAATGTTATCGCAGCCGATATCATGCAACAACACTTAACTGTTTCAAAACGAAAAACTTGATTCCCGCAAGAAACAACCAAAGTTGGTGAAAATGTTGTAATTGCAGGTTACATCACCTGTGCAACAGGAGCAACCGAAATATGAACCGGATTGCGATGATACAGGTTGTCGAAAATTGGCTATTTTTCCTTGCTATTTTTAATTTTTATTTTCAATAAATATTAAGGCCAGCAAATTTCAAAGTAAAAAAAATTTGATGATTTTTATAAAGTACCTTTTCCGTACTTGTCAAACAAAAAATTATAAAATTTTAAATTTTTTTTTAAACTGTACTTATTGGAAAATGCGCCTGCATCGATAGTGTTCCTCACTTTGTGGGGCAATGCAATTTTTTTGCGTTTTTTCGTTTTTGAAGCTTATTGGAACTACCGCGCTACAGTTTCAAAGCCCAAAAAATATAAATTTTGACGTTGCGTCACTCTTTGTTTTAAGTAACACACACCAAAATTGAATTCAACTCGTATTGTAAAAAATTTAAAAACAAAAAAAAAACATTTTTTATGCAACGCTACCCTGTTAGATCTTTTTATGTTTGCCCCAAATAGAGCCCATGTACACCTTTGTAAAAATGTGCAGCCGAATTTGTGGGTCAACGTCAATTATTATGTTTTTTTTTTTTAACTTTCAAACATTAGCGCAACAGAACCCGTAAGCTTCAGTTTGAAAGTCCAAAAAGCATACAAATTGACATTGCCCCACAATGTGGGCTGTACATTTTTATAGGGATGTGCATGGACTTTATTTGGAGCAACAATAAAAAAAACATCCAACGCGCTAATATTGCATCAAAAAATTGTAAACAGATTTTTTAAAATTTATTGTTTTTAAATTTTTGCAATATTTGCGATTTCATGTTGCTTAAAATAAATAGTATATACTCCCTTACTAAGAGGTACAGGTCCCTTTGTAGTGCAACGTAAATTTTTAATTTTTTTGGGCTTTGAAACGCAGAAAAATTGGAATTGTCTCACAGTTGCAAATCGTTGCAACTAGTATGTTGAGTGACTGTTTTTCGTTCTACTGTACATTTTTTTTTTTTTTGGCAGCCTTCCCCGTATGGTCGGAGATATTAATTTTTAAAGGAATTAGATTTTTTACAGGACAAAGAAAATTAATAATTCAACAGAAAATAAAACACCCTAATGTACATGCACCATACCTGTTGTTTATTTTTGTAAGAATTTGAAAATGCTAAATTTTCGATAGAACTTCGAATTTCATTGAATTTCAATAAGACAAGGGGAAAGTGAAGTGGATTTCAAAATATGGTTAAATTTTAATATGTGAAAAAAGATATCAAAAAATATATACAAAAATACGTTTTGTTGAAATCAATAACGATACTGGAAATAAAAGTTTACTGCACCATACCTATGTTAACTTTGTAGCATTAATTATAAAATACTTACTGATTTAAACACTTCTTCACTCACCATTATAACTAACTAGGAGAGCGAAATTATTTTTTTATGTTTAATAATATAACACAAGGGTCACCTTTGAGGCTTTCTAGAAATTAAAAGTATACTCTTTCACCAATTATTTTTCACTTGGGACTGAAGAAACAAACCGGGCAGCACAAACTGTTCAGTTGACACAAAATGACACAATAAAACATCGAATTCGATGTCTATGGCGAAAAAGTCAAAATCAACAAATTCGTTTTAAATCTTATATATATTATATTATATAACAAAATTCCTGTTATAAATATATAAATAGTATTAAAGTAAATGAATCCTGAGCTCATGCCATTTGAAGTTTCGCGGAATCAAAATTTTGCACTGATCTTTAAAGGTTACAAGTGTAACGAGTATTTTATAATCCGTTATTGTAGCAGATGTATGCTTATCTACTTCACGTTAATATAATAATTAAATTAAACAATTGTGCTTAAATGTTTAGCAAGTGTGCAGGTATATACCTATGTATATACATATACATTTGTGCTTATTCTAGGGAAGTTAGAAGTAGCTCCGCCCGATAGTCAACTTTGGCAGCAGAGTTAGCAGAGTTTAGTTTAATGGTAAACGCCAGATAGGCAACGTATCAGTCGTTGCATCCTTAAACTTTGCAAATTTCCCACTTTTGACATACATCAATCACGTGATATATGTTGCACATAATTTTTTTTGCCATTTTTAGTACGCGTGTGTGAAAATTGGCGTTCAAAACTAAGGAATGCTATTAGTTGACTAAATATTATTATTTTGATAATAGAATCTACAATTTTATTATTAAATAAAAGTATTTACGTCAGTCGTTTTGTGCCTCACTTTCCACCACGTACGTGCTGTCAGTGGAAAATGGCGTACGTCGTGACGGATTGTATCTGGTGAGCTCTCATTAGTCCAGAAATCCTGCGCGCAAGTCATTTGAAGATTCGTGGAATTAGAGTTTTGCATTTACCTACGCTGTACAGAAAGCGTATTTCTTTTTTCCTCCTTCAAGCAGATATAAGCATATACATACATATTTAATCACGAATTATATAACAACTAAATGCCATAAAAAAATTTAGTTTTTTTCGAAAAAAAAAAATATTTTTGTTATAACTTTTTAACAAAAGGTGGACAAACGAAAATTTTTGCTGGACAAACATGGACAAATGGTGGGCAAACGACGGACATTCGATTTAGCACAATAAAGCGAAAAAAAAATTTTGCGGTTTTTCGAAAAAAAAAGTATTTTTGTTATAACTTTTTAACAAAAGGTGGACAAACGGAAATTTTTCCTGGGCAAACGTGGACAAACGAATGGCATTTGGTTTTTTTAATTACTCGTAAATGGAGGTGCCAACTTCACACACGATTTTTGTTTTTTTGAAATAACTTTTTAAAAAAAGGTGGACAAACGAAAATTTTTCCTGGAGAAACATGGACAAACGATGGGCAAACGACGGACATACGATTTAGCGAAAGCGAAAAAAAAATTTTGGGGTTTTTTCGAAAAAAAAAATTTTTTTTTGTTATAACTTTTTAACAAAAGGTGGACAAACGAAAATTTCCCCTGGACAAACATGGACAAACGATGGGCAAACGACTGACATACGATTTAGCACAATAAAGCGAAAAAAAAAAATTTGGGGGTTTTCGAAAAAAAAAAATTTTTTTGTTATAACTTTTTAACAAAAGGTGGACAAACGAAATTTTTTCCTGGATAAACGTGGACAAACGATGGACAAAGGAATGAAATTTAGTTCTTTTAATTACCCGCATATAAAGGCGCCAATTTTTTTTTAATTTTTCTTTGAAATAATAAAAAAAAAATTAAAATACAAAATTAGTATGTATGTATAATAATAAATCAAAAAGGGGGACAATAGTAGACTAAGGATGGAAAATTACCTTATATAAGCCACATTTTTTATATTTTTTATTATTATTAGTTTAGAGATTGTAACCAAAAGGTTAATAAGCAAATCTTGTTCTTAAAAAAATAAAAAAAATAAAAATAAAAACTTGTTCTTAGACAAACAAAAATCGTACGCATTTTTAATTTTTTCCATAATCAGACCAATTCTAAATATTCTCGCGGAATTTTGTTCTCGCGGATTTTTTTATTCCCGCGGAAAAATTCCTCCAATTCTTTTCTCCTAGGGAGAAGAAAAATTGGCGAATAGGAATTTCGAATTTTCGAAGTCAGCTGTTTTGTCAATTGAAATTTCGTTGCGCATTTCTTATTTTGTTTAAAAAATTGAAAAGTTTAATTATTGTTGCGAATTTGTTTGAAATTAAGAAATAAGGTATAAACAATGCACATTATTGCATTTCATGTGGTATACACTGAAATGAGTAATGAATTGGTGCCACAGCAACATCAACAGAGGATCATAAAAAGAAGACGGCGGATTAACACAAATCCGCCGGAGTTACCTGCTTTCATTCTGCAAAGCAATTTTCTGGCGGCCACGTCGAGTTGAGTTCGTCTTTCACCATATGCCAAAATCTAATTAAGCCTTCTTAAAAAATCCTTGCGCAATTTCTGGATGGCTGCATCAAATATACAAAGAGCTCTTCCGTTGCTTATGATATACTTTTCGACTTAAAATAAAGAATATTGTGGTTGCTGTTGTTGTTGTATTAACAGTGAGAATATTGTGGTAGAATGTAAATACATATTTTAGCGCAAATTTGTACAAATAAGTGTTCTTTCTTAAAATAACCAATTTCCTTTATTTTGATGCATTCCCTTCAATTTAACTAGTGAAAAACTCCTATAAAATGGCAAAGAAATCTCCCTCTCCCTCACATTCATAATACCTACTTTTCTCCCATAGCCGGTTTCCTCTTTTTCGAACATTGTTCAGAATAGGAGGAAAAGGAGAAGTGAAAAAACTCTCAAGGAATTTTTATTTAGAATACGAGGAATGGGAGAAGGGAAAAAACTCGCACGGAATTTTCGTTTAGAATTGGGCTGAATATTTTTAACGCGATAGGTGGCAAATTAATTAACCCTGTGTAATATGTAGATCACAGCTGGCATATAATGTTCGGGTCCGTCCGAACTTAGCCTTCCTTACTTGTTTTAACACATGCAGAGTTAGTACAAAAAACCAGCACGATGCAATTTTAAGTTTCCCGGAAAAATGACCTTCGGGAGTTGGAAGAGCAAGCCGAATTTTATAACACGTTATGTTAGCAAATGTTTGTCATATATTTCCACATAAAAAAAGACTAAATGCCGCAATTCAATTTACACATAATTTCATGAGCAGCAATTGTTTAGATTTTTTTCGAAAAAAATGATTTTGTTATAACTTTTTAACAAAAGGTGGACACTAGGAAATTTTTCGTAGACAAATATATGGACAAACGATGGGCAAACGACGGACATGCGATGTAGCACAAAAAGCGAAAAAGCATTTTGGGGTTTTTTCGAAAAAAATATTTTTGTTATAACTTTTTAACAAAAGGTGGGCAAACGAAAATTTTTCCTGGACAAACGTGGACAAAAGATCGACAAACGAATGGCATTTGGTTTTTTAATTACTTGTAAATGGAGGTGCCAACTTCACACACGGTTTTTGTTTTTTTGAAATAACTTTTTAAAAAAAGGTGGACAAACGAACATTTTTGCTGGATAAACATGGACAAACGATGGGCAAACGACGGACATACGATTTAGCACAATAAAGCGAAACAAAAAATTTTTTTGGGTTTTTTCGAAAAAAAATATTTTTGTTATAACTTTTTAACAAAAGGTGGACAAACAAAAATTTTTCCTGGACAAAAGTGGACAAACGATGGACAAACGAATGGCATTTGATTTTTTTAATTACTCGTAAATGGAGGTGCCAACTAGAGGTTTACGCCGATCACTTTATCGGCGGCGGCGGCGTAGGCCCTATTATATACCGGCGGCGGCGGCGCCGGTGTTCTTACTTTAAAAAGCTTGATTTTTCTATTTAAAAAATGGTTTTATTTGTATGTATTTAAGGAAATTAAAGTTTTGGCCATTTCGAAAAAATCCGGGGTGTTTGCCTCAAAAACTCGCAGATCGTTCAAAAAATCCTCAGTAGTAGCTCTTTGCGGAGGGATTGTCCCTCGTTCACTTACTCCAGGGAGGCTTCGAACCTAACCCCGTTCTTTGGAATTGGTGCAGCGTCTGCTGAAAAGAAATAGAGATACATAAAATGGTAACACTTTTGTCGGTATACCTTGTGCAAAGCGTAGTTTCACCTGGGGTTAACTCCTAATAATCGTCGCGAACATAATTTCTTTAAATCATTTGTGGCTCCTTGGCAGTCACGCACAAAGGCGACTTACGGTTGCTATTCATGGTCTATTAATACTCATGACTCTCGTGGTACAGGATGCATCTCGTTTTTTCGAGCTACAATTCCCGATGTACGAACAGTAGCAATCCCGACCACCAGTCGCTACCACGCCCCTCCTGATCCTCACACCATATGACAGCACAGAAGCTACATGACTGCGACTTCGAACTCATATATACCTTCCTCGACGTCACTTTCCTAGAAGCTCTTGGTGTTGCTCCGAAGACTTTCTAACGGATGTTTTTGTCGCGCTATGCTGCCGAGCTACACCAGAGAAACACCTTGAAACGTTAGGGAGTTACTATTCGGCCAAGGATGCCGCCCTCGAAATAATAAGCAGTCTAAGTGGTATTTAAACTTAGTTGGTAGCCTATAAACAATGTGATTCACTCCAAGGGACTAGTTCTGCATAAGGGCCGCCAACTTTAGGAAATGTCAAACCGGAAGACTTGGGTGTTGACGGATGAAGTGAGAAAATCAAAATTAACATTTCAGACGCTATTGTATAGTTTCGCAAATAAACAACATGTATACGTATGTCATACGTATATATATCCTCAACTTAAGTATGAAGTAAGAATCATTTCAAATGAGTGTTTATGTCCCTAGAACCTACTAAAGGATTTTGCATCACTGGTTTCGCTTATTCCTTCAGTCAATCGCAATGTAAATTTTTTTTTTAAATCGGGTAATTTTTGGGTAGTTTGCTTTTTTTAACAACTTGAGGACAATTTGAAAACAGGTTCGCCTTGGGTCATTTTATTTGAATTCATTTTTCATTATCAATTTAAAAAAATAAATAAAATAAGTAAAGTGAGCATATAATTTTATTATAAAACTTTTCTTTTAGTGTTTTGTTTTAATAACTTGGTGAATTTGGTGATGCAAAGTCCGTGTTAAGCTGACATCGAAAGCGCCTGTTTTTTTTTAATAACTTACGAACAGTTGGAAAGAGTTAAATTTCGCAATTGAATTTTTATAACTGACAGTGATGCGCATCCGTTGACCCGTTTCAAAAAAATAAAAAATAAGCAAAGTGAGCATATAATTTTATTATAAAACTTTTCTTTTAGTGTTTTGTTTTAATAACTTGGTGAATTTGGTGATGCAAAGTCCGTGTTAAGCTGACATCGAAAGCGCCTGTTTTTTTTTAATAACTTACGAACAGTTGGAAAGAGTTAAATTTCGCACATATCCGACCAATTTTCGACAGGAACATAAATGGCCTAAACAGTCTTAAATGAGTAGAAAATATATACCGCGGAGAAATACAACTAAAATCGGCGGCGGCGGCATCGTTTATCGGCGGCGTATATCTCTAGTGTCAACTTCACACACGATTTTCGTTTTTTTGAAATAACTTTTTAAAAAAAGGTGGACAAACGAAAATTTTTCCAAAAAAATATGTTTGTTATAACTTTTTAACAAAAGGTGGACAAATGAAAATTTTTCCTGGACAAACGTGGATAAACGATGGGCAAACGAGTGGCATTTGGTTTTTTTAATTACTCGTAAATGGAGGTGCCAACTTCACACACGATTTTTTTTAAATAACTTTTTAACAAAGGGTGGACAAACGAAAATTTCTCCTTGACAAACATGGACAAACGATGGGCAAACCACGGACATGCGATTTAGCACAATAAAGCGAAAAAAAATTTGGGTTTTTCCGAAAAAAAAAAATTTTTTTTGTTATAACTTTTTAACAAAAGGTGGACAAACGAAAATTTTTCCTGGATAAACGTGGACAAACGATGGACAAACGAATGGCATTTGGTTTTTTTAAATACTCGCAAATGGAGGTGCCAACTTCACACACGATTTTTGTTTTTTTTTTTAAATTACTTTTTAAAAAAAGGTGGACAAACGAAAATTTTTCCTGGACAAACATGGGCAAACGACGGACATAAGATTTAGCACAATAAAGCGAAAAAAAATTTGGGGTTTTTTCGAAAAAAAAAAAAATGTTTGTTATAACTTTTTAACAAAAGGTGGACAAACGAAAATTTTTCTTGGACAAACGTGGACAAACGAATGGCATTTGGTTTTTTTAATTACTCGCAAATTGAGGTGCCAACTTCACACGACAAACAAAAATTTTTCCTGGACAAACAATGCAAATGATGGGCAAACGACGGATATACGATTTAGCACAATAAAGCGAAAAAAAAAATGTTGGGATTTTTTCGAAAAAAGAAAAATGTTTTTGTTATAACTTTTTTACAAAAGGTCGACAAACGAAAATTTTTCCTGGACAAAGGAATGGCATTTGTTTTTTTTAATTACTCGTAAATGGAGGTGCCAACTTCACACACGATTTTTTTTTTTTTTTTAAATAACTTTTTAACAAAAGGTGGACAAACGAATGAGATATGGTTTTTTTAATTATTCGCCCAAGTAGGTGCCAACTTCACAGAGCTACCATTGCCTCAGCTAGCAACTATAAAAAAGATTTACACCATCATAACCATATTAAATTTCTCAACTTAATTTTATTACAAAAATGATCTTATTTCTGGTCCCTGGTTTCATTCTACACAACTTACTACTTAATATACACCTACATAGATATGTAACCTAATATTTCATGGTAGTGTGTATTAGAGGTTTACGCCGATCACTTTATCGGCGGCGGCCGCTTGGGCGGCGAGCCGGCGTACGCCGGTGTTCTCTACATAAAAAGCTTGATTTTTCTATTTAAAAAAAAATAATATTTAGGAAAGGTTTTGTTTGTATGTATTTAAGGAAATCAACTTGGCCATTTCTGAAAGGTCCGGGGTTTTGCCTAAAAATCTCGCAGATCGTTCAAAGGTTTTCAGGAGTAGCTCCTTGCGGATGTATTGTCCCTCGTTCACTTACTCCAGAGAGGCTTCGAGCCTAACCCCGGTCTTTGTAATTGGTACTGCTGCGTCTGCTGAAAAGAAATAGAGATACATAAATGGTCACACTTTTGTCTGTATATCTCGTGCAAATCGTAATTTCACCTGGGGTTAACACCTAATAATCGTCGCGCACGCACAATTTCTTTAAATCATTTGTGGCTTCTTGGCGTTCACGCACAAATGCCACTTATGGTTGCTATTAATGGTCTACTAATACTCATGACTCCCGTGGCACAGGGCGCATCCAGTTTTTTCGAGCTACAATCCCCGATGATTAGTGGCTTCTTGGCGTTCACGCACAAATGCCACTTATGGTTGCTATTAATGGTCTACTAATACTCATGACTCCCGTGGCACAGGGCGCATCCAGTTTTTTCGAGCTACAATCCCCGATGATTAAGAGCTACAATTCCCGATGTGCGAACAGTAGCAATCCCGACCACCAGCCGCTACCACACCTCCTGACACTCACACCATATGCCAGCACAGAAGCTATAGGGCTGCGACTTCGAACTCATACCTTCGTTGACGTCACTGTCCTAAAAGCTCTAGGTGTAGCTCCGAAGGCTTTCTAACGGATGTTTTTGTTGCGCTATGCTGCCGAGATACAACAGAGAAACCCCTTGAAACGTTGGGGAGTGACTAATCGGCCAAGGATGCCGCCCTAGAAATCATAAGCAGTCTAAGTGGATATCATTGCGTAACTCATGGGTGAAAATCGTATAATCCTCGGCGCATCTACATGATTAAAATTTTACAAGGACCCTGGATAAAATTTTTAAAATGTAGACCAAAGTTTGCAGACGTTTGTGTTCACAACATTGATTTCAATAGTCTTCCTTAAATCAAAACGATCTTTTAGAACGAAAGTAGACCGATTTTAAGTTGAAAGATGTTAAATGCTGTTTTCCGGCCTTATGATATAAGAGCTCATTATGGATGACCGCGTAGCTTCAATTTTCAGACTAGTTCGGCTGTCCACTACGTTAGGGTAATAGCAAACACGGTCATTAGTTCGACTGTCTTTCTCAAAGCCTCACCTGGTAAATATATGTTGCTACGTATTTACATTTTTAAAAGGAGCCGTAACGTGTAGGTGATATTTAAACTTGTGACGGACTAATTCCTGCTGAGGTATGTCCAGTCCGTCCAGGGTTCCTATATTTGGTGGGGGAACCTATTCCGATGAACATAAATAGACAAAGGAGTTCTGAAAACGTTATAAAGTTTATTTAAAAAGGGATCGATATCCTTAAGAGCTACTCCTATTCTTTGTCCCTGTCTAAATAAGAGTAGCTGAGGTAGAACCCCTCTGCTAGCTCTCCGTCAGTTGGAGTAGAAACCTCCTACTGAATATAAAATAATTCACGAAATGAAGTAGAAACCTTCAGGTCGTGTTGGTCAGTGGTAGAAGCCCACTGACTCGTATGCCTATCTCCTAGCTTCTGATCTTACAAGCTAATTTGCCGCCCTTATATACGATTTTGTACGCCGGTGGACAGTTATTTCCTAAAAACAATTCATTGTAATAATTCCTCAGTTATAAAATTATGTAGGACTGCACGCAGGCAGTCAGTAATTTTACAATAACAATTATAAAAGTTGGAAATGCAAAAATCGAATTCTAGTTTAACGCTACTTTCGCTGTATTCTATTGGTACATACATACGCTTACATGCTAACATGCGTTTTCCCTCTTTCCATTATCATACATATGGTGGTACATCGGTATATATACATATATGCATATTTTCGATCATGTATGACGATCCGCTATCCCGGCGTTTCATATCCCAATTTTAGGGAGCCCTAATATACATACATGGCGGCCACCGTGGTGTGATGGGTAGCGTGCTCCGCCTATCACACCGTATGCCCTGGGTTCAACTCCCGGGCAAAGCAACATCAAAATTTTAGAAATAAGATTTTTCAATTAGAAGAAAATTTTTCTAAGCGGGGTCGCCCCTCGGCAGTGTTTGGCAAGCACTCCGGGTGTATTTCTGCCATGAAAAGCTCTCAGTGAAAACTCATCTGCTTTGCAGATGCCGTTCGGAGTCGGCATAAAACATGTAGGTCCCGTCCGGCCAATTTGTAGGGAAAATCAAGAGGAGCACGACGCAAATTGGAAGAGAAGCTCGGCCTTAGATCTCTTCGGAGGTTATCGCGCCTTACATTTATTTTTTTTAATATACATATCGAACAATGTACCAAATCTCGTACGTACGCTTGTTGTATGCCTGCCGTGTTTTCCAGTCTTTGCTTTACCTATCGAATTCGATCATTTGTGTTTATGCGTATGTTCGCTGTCACTTGGTTTTGATGGTGCGTTGGCCTCGTTTGATGCTTTCGGCTTCTGCTTAGGGCGTGCGTTGGTGTGTCGTATGCTTGTACCTAAGTATGTAGAGAAAACTCCCAATTAGTAGCAGCGCTTAGTTTGGCGACTTTTACTGCTGATCTTTGTTTATCCAAATTATTATGTATGTTGCATTTGTGGCTGAGTGCATTGGATGCGCAAAGGGTTGGTTGACCGGCATAATTTTATGTTTTGTGCGTTTCCATGTTCCTTCCAAATGTTTTAGTGTATGTTAGGGTGACCTATATTTGAACCTTATGTGGGCGAAAAATGTAAATATTTTGCTTGCGTGCAAAAGTACCAAGTCTGGTTTATCCTTCAATTTAGTAAATAATAATTCAATATGCAACCGCATGTATGTGTTTTGACATGTAATTCATAAAGATATAATTCATGTTATAAAAATGTACAAATGTTAAATTCGGAGTTAAGTTCAATCATTGTATAACATGTAAAAAATGAGAAAATAGATATATGTTGTGAGAGTACGAAACCCTCGGTTTTAGGGTCCTCACACTCCCCCCTCACCTACCGCAGCGAAGCTTACGGTCACCGTGCCGGTGCGTGTGATCCGTACTCGGAAGAAGTGTTCGCTCACACTGCCTTCGTCGTCGCTGTCGTCATGGTTGTTGTTGTCGTTGAGGCTGCCGTTGACCTTACTGTCCATACGGCTTAATATTTCGCTGTCGTCGTTGTGTTTGTTGAGGCTGCCGTTGACCTCGCTGTCCAAACGGCTTAATATTTCGCTGTCGTCGTTGTGTTTGTTGAGGCTGCCGTTGACCTCGCTGTCCAAACGGCTTAATATTTCGCTGTCGTCGTTGTGTTTGTTGCTGTTGTTGAGGCTGCCGTTGACCTCGCTGGCCACACGGCTTAATATTTCGCTGTCGTCGTTCGTTGTTGGCGTTTCGCTGCCCTTCCCGTCGGTGGTGTGTGTGATGCAAGTCTATACTGTAAATGAAAAACTGGTGGATTTTCATTAGGGTGTTCTCACCGAATATGGTGGATTTAAAAAAAATGTGGTATATCATGAGCCTAGTTACAGGGTATATTTATGTGATTATGTAATTGTGGTTTGAGTTTACCGGGCTTTAGTGGTTGATCCGAAGTCCGGGTACTTCTTGAAATGAAATTTCTTCGTGTATGATTTGATACTGTTGCGGTTGGGCGTGTACGCTACTACCGATTTGATTCGGGTTGCAGTAGAATCTCACGTAATAGTCTGTTATTCCGGAGTTGTCTCTAGGTGTGTGTTCATTTAGGGCTGCTATAGCAAACTGTCTTCCTATGTGTAATCTTGCTCCAGGTATCGGTCCTCTGGCGATCTGTACTTGGGTTCCTCGAGCGACCCGTACCTGATTCTCCGTATTGTTTTGCACTTGAGTGTCTCTGTATACTATCAGTTGTTGGTTTGTACTTTGGTTCTCTCCTCGTTGCCTCCCGGTCTCTTCGCTGACTCGTGTGATCGTACCACAGATGGCTACCTCGCTGTTCTCTCTCTGTTGTTGTACCTCGGGGATATTGTTTGTTGTTCGATTGGACGATGTTGACTGGATTTGATCTTCACTAGCGTTCTTCTTGTTACCCTGTTCATTCCTTTGCTTTATGGATTCATTATTGTCGGCGGCGTCTGTTGCGTGGTAAGCTTTCAGCTCACTTAAGTGGGCTGTCCTCCTCCTTCCTCTGAAAATCACCGATCACTGGTGATACAAAGTTCGTTACCCGGTGGGGTCCACTGTACCTGGGCGCTAGTTTGGCTGCAAAGTTATCCACCGCTTTTGACAGCTGATGCTCCTTTACCAGCACTAGGTCGCCTATAGCCGGTCGCCATTGCCTTCTTCTTAAATTATAATGCTTTGCTTGCTCCGCTGATGCTCGCTCTTGCTTCCGTCGTACCATCTCGAATATCTCCTTCATCTTCATTGATTTCTCGGCTGGATTAGCTACTCTCTCACCTGTACCGAATGTATGCTCGTCGTAAAGGCTATTGGGAATCCTTGGTTCTCTGCCTTGTACTACATATGCTGGACTATACCCTGTCGATTCGCATACGCTTGTGTTTAATGCGAGTGTTATCTCTGGTATAAGCTCGTCCCATGTTCTCTGCTCATTCCCTGAAAACTGTGCTATCATCCTCTTGATGTTGCGGTTCGCTCTTTCTGTCGGATTCTCCTGCGGTGTGTATGGTGCTGTCAGCTGGTGTTTTACGCCAAGCTCCTCCAAATACTTCTTAAAACGTTTGCTCACGAACTGCGCTCCGTTGTGTGTGATTAATACCTTTGGAATGCCAAATCGTGCCAAAATTCTCTCTCTAAATCCTCGTACTACGCTTTCTGTTGTTGCCTTTCTAATTGCCATTATCTCCACCCATTTTGAAAATCTGTCAACGAAAACTAATGCCATTGTATTACCATGTTTTGAGCGTGGCATTGGACCAACAAAGTCTGCACATACTGTTGCCCACGGTTCTTCTGGAATTTTAGTTAACATCTTACCCGCTGCCTGTTGTTGACTAGGTTTGTATACCTGACATCCATGACATTGTTGTACGTACTTCCTTACGTCTCTGAACATTCCGGGCCAGTAATATCGTGTCGTCGCTCGTGCAATAGATTTTCGAACGCCCATGTGTCCTGCGCTTGGTGTGTCATGAATTTCCGCCAGCACTCTGCGTCTCTGTGGGGTCGGTACACATAGCTTCCACGGTACTGCGTCTTCACCATCAACTTGACTCTCTATTCTCCTGTAGAGCTTTCCGTCCTCGATCACATAGTCTGGGAATTTCTCCGGAGCCTTTCTTACCTCTGTAATCTTCGCTTTTAGCCACTTGCACTCGTCTTTGCCTTGCTCTACTGTCAACGTAGTTAGTTGCTCGTCCATCGGCTGTCTCGAAAGTGCATGTGCCACCACGTTTAGCTTTCCTTTCCGGTACTGTACGTCGAATGAGTATTGTTGTAGTTCTAGTGCCCATCTAGCAATCCGTCTCGTCGGACTGTCTATTGCGTTTAACCATTTTAGAGCTAGGTGGTCTGTGATTACCGTGAACGTGTATCCCTCTAGGTAGGGTCTCATCTTCCTTATCGCCCACACTATTGCCAAACATTCTTTCTCTGTCGGGGAATAATTTGTTTCTGCCTTGTTAAGTCGGCGACTCGCATAAGCAATCACTCGTTCTTCGCTGTCTGATCCTTGGGTGAGCACTGCTCCGAGGCCAAAATCGCTTGCATCCGTCTGTAGGCAAAACTTCTTCGAAAAATCTGGGCAAGCTAGTACAGGTGCTTGGGTGAGTACGGCTTTTAATGCTTCGAATGCCGACTGCTGCTCTTGCGACCACTTCCAATACCTTCCTTTCTTTAGCATTGACGTCAACGGGTGTGAAACTTGTGAAAAGTCTGAGACGAATCTCCTGTACCACGATACCACTCCTAGGAATCTCCGTAGTTCGCGTAAATTGTTTGGCGGTGTCAACTTTTTGATGGCTGCTATCTTGTCCGGGTCCGTGTGAATGCCTTCCTCGCTAACGACATGACCTAGATACTTTAAACTTTTCTTAAAAAACTCACATTTTTCCGGGTTTATCTTAAGGTTTGCTCTTCGCAGCCGTTGAAATACTTCCGCCAGGTGTCTTATGTGTTCTTCCAATGTTTTGCTCGTAATGATGAGGTCATCTAGATATGCGAATGCGTAAGGTTCCAACTCTGGTCCTATAACGTGATCGAGTGCTCTCTGGAAAGTTGCTGGGGCTGAGTGCAGACCGAACGGCATTACTTTCCATTGATATAGCCCACGTCCGGGTACAGTGAATGCGGTGTATTGTTTGCTGTTTTCTTCCATGGGGATTTGCCAATATCCGTTTTTTAAATCGAGGCTGCTGATAAACCGAGCACTTCTCAATCTGTCCAGGATGTGTTGGATACGGGGTAACGGGTATGCGTCTGGTACTGACCTTGCGTTTAGTTGGCGGTAATCTACGCACAGTCTCCACTTACCATTTTTCTTCCTTGCCAAAACTATTGGTGCGCTGTGCGGGCTTCTAGAAAGTTCGATGCAACCTTTCTCGATAAGCTCATCGATTTCCTTATTAATAATCTCTTGCATCTTGGGATTCTTCGGGTAATATCTTTGTTTTATGGGGCGGTCGTCTCTCATCACTATCTTGCGCGTGGCCACGTTGGATACACCTGACATTTCCTGGAAAATCTGTAATTCTTTGTTGAGAAATTTACTCACCGACTCGTCTGTGTTCGCAACTTTTAGGCTGTTATCTTTGTGACTACTTTCATTTCTACTTTCGACCATTGTTGTACAAGTGACCGCATCCTCCTCCTGATTGTTTGTGTTCAAGGTTAGCGTTTGTTCTCCGCATCTCATCTCCATTTTCACCATCGCTAGGTAATCCGTTCCAAGCACCACTTCGTCGACTAGTCCTGGTAGGATTAGCATTTCATTTCGCAGCACTTGGTTACTCATTCTCTCTTCTACATCTACCGCTTCTATGATCGTCTTAGGTTTGCCATCTCCCAGTATCACTCGCGTTTCTATCGCCTTGAATATACCTGTCTTCAGCCTTCTTCTTCAATGTTCCACTCACAAAGCTTCGCGTCGCCCCTGTGTCGATTGCTGCTACTACCTCTTCGCCATTCACCGTAATATTCGCCAAGATCCGGCCCTTTGTATGTCTTAACGTGTTTAGTTTTCCCGAGGTTGCGTTTGGGGAGACCCCACTCCTCGGTGCCAATGAGGTCTCTTGCCGTTTCCCTGCGTTCGTCTACAACAATTTCGTGTGAGTGTGCCTACTTTTCCGCATGTCCAGCAGAATTCGATGCGAGCGCTACGGCAACCGTATGCGACATGGCCGCCTCCTCCGCATCGTCTGCACGCCGTGTTTGTATCGATGTATCTTGGTGCCGGGTTTGATTTCTGGGATGGTTGTTTCTCTGTCTGCTGTTCCCGCTCCTCTGCCTGTATATATTGGTAACGTTCTTCTGGGCGCCTTGGTACAAATGGTCTTGCCGTTGGTCGCATCGGATCTCTGTCAGGGGTAATATTTTCATAATCTTCTACCAAACTTACCAATTCTTCCAGGCTGCTGACCTCGCCTCTTTTAACATACAGCTGGATTTCTCTGCGGGAGTTCCTGTATATGCGGTTTAGCTTTTGGTCTTCGGTGTAGGCGGCATGTCGCATCAGCCCTTGTAGTGCTAGCACATAATCCTTAAACTTCTCTCCTGGTCTTTGCATGCGTGCCCGTATCTCGTCGTCAAACTGTTCAAAATATCTGGAGCTGAGGAAAAATTTTAGGAAATCTTTCTTGAATGAGTCCCACTCGTTCCAACTCCGGTTGTTATTTCGGTACCAAACCAACGCTTTGTCTTTGAGTAGCTCCGGCAATGCTCGTGGTATCGAGTTGACGTTTATTACGTATCCTTCTGCCAGTTCTTCCACGCGTTCTATGAACCCTAGAGGATCCTTGCCCCCGTCGTATTTTAAACCCCATTTTCTTACCCGGTCCATAGTGGTTGCGTATGTGCCTGGCTGTTGCATCGCATATAGTGGTGGTTGTGGGACCTCGTGTTGGATGGGTGCGCCGGTTGTATTCTCGTCATCCGTTCTGGTAGCGCTTGGAGATGTCGAACGACTACTTGCCTGTGGTTTGTTTAGATTAGATGTCGTCCTTGAATGTTGTAGAGCTAGTTCTGTAAGCCGATCACGCCATTTATCGTTGTCCTTTTCTGCCTGTGCGAACGCCGCCAATCGCTTCCTTAGTTCGTCTACCGTTCCCGTATCATCCAGCTCGAACTCCGAGTGGTAACTTACCAGCTCCTCTCGGGTCAGATAATATACCCATGATACCTTTACCATTTTCTTATTTGCGTATCCTTTCCTTGTTAGTTTGTGTGCTTAGCCTTCGTTGTTTTGCTTTCCGTATATACTTGTTACCTTCCTTTATGTAAAGCCTTGATGATTTCCTTGATTTTATTTAAGCCTGCTCGGGCGCCATATGTGACGGACTAATTCCTGCTGAGGTATGCCCAGTCCGTCCAGGGTTCCTATATTTGGTGGGGGAACCTATTCCGATGAAAATAAATAGACAAAGGAGTTCTGAAAACGTTATAAAGTTTATTTAAAAAGGGATCGATATCCTTAAGAGCTACTCCTATTCTTTGTCCCTGTCTAAATAAGAGTAGCTGAGGTAGAACCCCTCTGCTAGCTCTCCGTCAGTTGGAGTAGAAACCTCCTACTGAATATAAAATAATTCACGAAATGAAGTAGAAACCTTCAGGTCGTGTTGGTCAGTGGTAGAAGCCCACTGACTCGTATGCCTATCTCCTAGCTTCTGATCTTACAAGCTAATTTGCCGCCCTTATATACGATTTTGTACGCCGGTGGACAGTTATTTCCTAAAAACAATTCATTGTAATAATTCCTCAGTTATAAAATTATGTAGGACTGCACGCAGGCAGTCAGTAATTTTACAATAACAATTATAAAAGTTGGAAATGCAAAAATCGAATTCTAGTTTAACGCTACTTTCGCTGTATTCTATTGGTACATACATACGCTTACATGCTAACATGCGTTTTCCCTCTTTCCATTATCATACATATGGTGGTACATCGGTATATATACATATATGCATATTTTCGATCATGTATGACGATCCGCTATCCCGGCGTTTCATATCCCAATTTTAGGGAGCCCTAATATACATATCGAACAATGTACCAAATCTCGTACGTACGCTTGTTGTATGCCTGCCGTGTTTTCCAGTCTTTGCTTTACCTATCGAATTCGATCATTTGTGTTTATGCGTATGTTCGCTGTCACTTGGTTTTGATGGTGCGTTGGCCTCGTTTGATGCTTTCGGCTTCTGCTTAGGGCGTGCGTTGGTGTGTCGTATGCTTGTACGTAAGTATGTAGAGAAAAGTCCCAATTAGTAGCAGCGCTTAGTTTGGCGACTTTTACTGCTGATCTTTGTTTATCCAAATTATTATGTATGATGCATTTGTGGCTGAGTGCATTGGATGCGCAAAGGGTTGGTTGACCGGCATAATTTTATGTTTTGTGCGTTTCCATGTTCCTTCCAAATGTTTTAGTGTATGTTAGGGTGACCTATATTTGAACCTTATGTGGGCGAAAAATGTAAATATTTTGCTTGCGTGCAAAAGTACGCAAGTCTGGTTTATCCTTCAATTTAGTAAATAATAATTCAATATGCAACCGCATGTATGTGTTTTGACGTGTAATTCATAAAGATATAATTCATGTTATAAAAATGTACAAATGTTAAATTCGGAGTTAAGTTCAATCATTGTATAACATGTAAAAAATGAGAAAATAGATATATGTTGTGAGAGTACGAAACCCTCGGTTTTAGGGTCCTCACAAACTTGTTTGATAGGCTATAATCAACGTGATTCGCTCCAAGGGACTAGTTTTGGATAGGGCCGCCAACTTTAGGAAATGTCAAACCGACAGACTTGGGTGTTGAAGGACGAAGTGTGAAAATCAAAATTAACATTTCAGGCGCTATTGTATAGTTTCGCAAATAAATGTAAGACTAAGTGATTTTTCAAACCCTCTCATACGTACATATATCCTCAACTTAAGTATGAGGTAAGAATCATTTCAAAGGAATGTTTATGTCCCTAGAACGTACTAAAGGATTTTGCATCACTGATTTCGCTTATTATTGAGGACAATTTAAAAACGTGTTCGCCTTGGGTCATTTTATTTGAAACTAGCAGACCCGGCAGACATTGTTCATTGGTCTATCTGCATACATTTTAATAAGCTTTTTCCGTCTAACTCTGCCCTCCCCCTCTTCACTTTTTCTTAATCCTTTTACTCACTCCTCCCTCCGTATTTTTCGCTTCATCTATCTCTATCTTCGTCTCATTCTATCTCTGTCTCAGTCTCCTTCTCCTTCCCTCTTTTCTCTTATCTAAAGTTCTTCTCATTCTTCTTAATCCCTTATAGCCCCATTCCTAGTCCCAGTCCGTGTCTGGTCTACTTCCCGGAAAAAAGTATCGTAAATACTAATATAGGCAAATTTATGTGGTGCCTCTTATTTTAATGAATAAGAAACACTTATTTTAATTTGGAATGTTCAGCATTTATATTCGTTTTCAAAAATAATTAATACTAATTACAAAATTAACAATTATTTGAATATTTAAGTCTTTATATGTCGATACTCGTTTTATAACTCAACTTTTCATATTTTCCATTACTTCAATATTTTATTACAAAAGAATATGTTTCTGTATTCAATCTGGATACAGTAAAATACAGTAGAACGGATTAAAGTATTTAGTACCTTAACCCATTCCCACATTCGGCTATCCTGACAAGGCATTCGACCCGAATGCTGCTCACACAACATACATACAACTTGTTTCTCTGAAATCAAGTTAATCCGTCTTTTGGTATAAATACTGCAACTATTTCATTCAACTCTCAAATCTGCTTTTACCTCGATTCTTGCTTCCTCTTTCCACTGCCATTTTAAACTATTTTCACTCAATTCTTAAATCCGTCTTTACCTTTATTCTTGCTTCCTCTTTCATTTGAATTCCCATTCCTTTTCCTTACATAAATTGTACCATGAACATATCCAACAACTTCATTCGTCTTCCACCAGATTCCTTTGAAGGTTTGATTCAAAATATATTTTCTATTATTTTCAGCGCGTCTTCTCGCATATAAATTGTTGCAATATAGGTTGATTCCAGGATTTTTTAAAATTAAGACAATCTCCACCAATGGTTTATAAATTTAATTTTTGCTCATTGTGCAATTATTTAAAAAAAAGCGCCGCTTAGCTGAACTATCCCGGACGAGCCCCCAATTGTGGTGCCTCTTATTTTAATGAATAAGAAACACTTATTTTAATTTGGGATGTTCAGCATTTATATTCGTTTTCAAAAATAAGTAATACTAATTACAAAATTAACAATTATTTGAATATTTTAGTCTGTATATGTCGATACACCTTATATAACTCAACTTTTCATATTTTCCATTACTTCAATATTTTATTACAAAAGAATATGTTTCTGTGTTCAATCAGGATACAGTAAAATACAGTAGAACGGATTAAATTACCTTAACCCATTCCCACATTTATGTTTATACCAAATTTCTGGCAAATCGAATAGTATGTAAATAGGTATGTGGGTATTATTAATTCATGTCTTTATTTCGGCTTCGCATGCATATTTATCAGTATTGCCAGGTTGATGCGACTAAATCGAATATCACAGTGAAAATTACTTTAAAGCTCTCAGCAACAGGTTTCATTTGATATCCATATTACACACACATTCTAGGGGTATCCGGGTCCACGTTTTAGCCTATATATCGAGACCATAGTCACCAATAGGTATGAAAACTACCCTTTACTAAGGCACTTATCAACAGCTTTCATTTGATATCCATATTGTATAAACTGTGTCTAGGGGTACACTGGCACTCGTTTTGGCCTATATCTCGAGACCCTAGTCACCCAGGTTTATGCAAATTACCCTCTACTAAAGTACTCATCAACAGCTTTCATTTGTTTTCCATATTGTATAAACACATTCTAGGGGTACCCGGGTCCACGTTTTGGCCTATATCTCGAGACCCTAGTACCCCCGGGGGTACGAAAAATTCCCCGTGTCAAAGTACTCATAAACAGCTTCCATTTGATAGCCATATTGTACAAACACATCCGAGGATTACCTTAGCATAAAAATATATTGAAGAATTAAATTTCCTTAGTGCACAAATATTAGCATATACATGCAAAAATACCAAAAAAGAAAACTTTTGTTTAAGAATATTAAGGAAAATATTTTTAACGAAAGAGTATTTTTAAGAGATGTATGCATTCTTAACCATTTATGTTGCATTAACTTGGCAACAACGCATAAATATGTATGTACAGTAGGTGAAAAATGAAGGAATATTCATATATACACTGGTATGGTCATCAAATGACTTACGTTTCTCTCCGCTGCTTGTATGGACATATAATAATAATAATAATAATAATAATAATAAACCCAACGGATTAATACCCTCCAAAGCCCGCCCAACCGACACGAGGGGCGCATCCGCATGACGCACGGATTTGTTTTTGTTTTTGCCGAGTTGTTGATAGGCGGAGGTTTGTTAAGCGTCGAGATCTAAAACTGCTCAGCTACAGAATAAAAATCATCAGCTGAGTATTATATACATAACAGTAGAAAATTATACATATAGTAAATTGTTAAATAAGTTAAAGATTTAGCATATAAAGATTTTTATTTTTTATTTTTATTTTTATTTTGTTACGAGTTAAGATAGGATAGGACAGTTTTCCTTATAGTAAAAAGTGAATCCGTTATATCAAATGAATTCGAGTGAGAGTTAAAATCATAACACAAACACCGGAAAGGTTCATTTAATTCGAAGTTAGTTCTACACTGCCTCAAAAGAAGAGGTTTGTAATGTCTTGACGCTCGTGATGGGATATTGAAGTTTACTTCGTTCAAAAGAAAGGGGCTAGAAATTAGTCCATTCAGTAGTTTAGCCATAAATAATACTCCTAGCATTTCTCTACGGCTAGCGAGAGTTGGAAGATTGATAAGCCTTAACCGACTAGTATAAGGTGGAAGATTATATGCAGAGTCCCAATGAAAATTCCTTAAAGAAAAAAGTAAAAATTGCTTCTGTATTGACTCAAGCCTATCTGCATGAACTTGATATCGCGGATTCCAGACTACTGATCCGTATTTTAGTATCGGCCTAACCAATGTAGTAAAAAGGGCTTTGGTTACATAAGGGTCACTAAATTCTTTAGACCATCTCTTCACGAATGATAGAACACCTCTAGCCTTATTGGCAGTAGTCATAATATGAAGGTTGAAACTAAGTTTAGCATCCATCGTAACTCCCAAGTCAACAAAATAATTTACTGATGCAAGACAAAAATTATCAATTACGTAAGAGGCTGCTGGCAAAGATCTCCGAGAGAAGCACATGAACTTACATTTATTGATGTTCAGCGGCATTGAATTCGCGTTGCACCAAGCAACTAAGCAGTTTAAATCCGCTTGAAGCAATGGACGTTCTTCAATAGACTCATAAGACCTAAAAAGTTTTACATCATCAGCATACATTAAAATTTTGGAATATTTTATTATGGTACAAATATCATTAATAAATAGCAAGAACAGAATTGGACCGAGATGACTGCCCTGTGGGACGCCAGAAGGAACTTTAATGACCTCTGAAAGAGTATTTTTAAAAATTACTTGTTGCGTTCTACCGCAGAGATAAGAAGATATCCACTGAGTGAGACCTGGTTGGAAACCAAGTCGATCTAGCTTGTGGATAAGCAATGAATGGGAAACTTTGTCAAATGCTTTACTGAAATCAGTGTAAATAACATCGGTGTGAAGATTTTCTCTAAATCCATTAGAAACATGCGTTGTGAATTCAAGTAGGTTGGTAATGGTAGATTTGCCTCTACAGAATCCATGTTGAGAGTTTGCAATCAATGCAGAAATGGAAAATGTTAGCTGATTAGTAACAATGGCTTCAAACACCTTTGGGATGGCAGACAATTTTGCAATTCCTCGATAATTTTCTAAACATGACCTACTGCCGTTTTTGTGGAGGGGTATTAGAAAAGATTCCTTCCAAGCAAAAGGAAAAACTCCATGTTTTAGGGACATGTTGAATAAATCAGTTAGGGGCAGATAAATGTGTTCTGCACATCTTTTGAGAAAACATGTGGGAATTAGAATATGTGAAGACATAATGATTGATTTGTTTATGTGCATACAAGTCATTGCTTGGTATCGGCTTAGAGATGATAGTATCCCTTAGTGTTGCTAATATTCGTCACACTGCCCTCCAGCTAAGTCTGATATTCCCGATCAGACAAATCTCTCGACCTAAACGCTGCCAGCCTTTCCAAATGAACCACTTTCATTTTGGTTCGTTGTTTGCCAATGGTTTGTATGCGGTGCACTACATCGTTGAGCCGTTTTACAACTTTGTATGGGCCTTCCCAATTACACTGCAACTTTTCGTTGTGGGTTGTATAACAGCACCAAATCTCCTTCCTGAAAACCTTCCGAATTAATTGCTTTATCGTATCTGGCTTTCATCTTGTCACTCAATCATTGTTCGTTGCCTTATAAGATCGTGTAACTCTCTCATCTCTTCTTCCAAGACACCAGTGAATTTCTTGACATTTCTCTCCGCATCGGCATCTATCCCAAACTTCAAATCAGCTGGCAGTCGAAGTTCATTGCCAAAAATTACCTTTGTGGGAGTTTGGCCCGTTGTCTCATGAACTGCCGATCGGTAAGCCATCAAGAATAATGAAACGTTCCACCATACCATCGGACTGAGGATGCAATGCAGTTGTTAGTGTTTTTCGAATGCCCAACTTCTTACACATTTCTTGGAATGCAGCTGATTCAAAATTCCTGCCTTGGTCAGAGTGTAACTCCATTGGTACACCATACCTTGCAACCCAATCGTTTGTAACCACTTCTGCTACTGTTTCCGCTTCTTGGTCTGGCCATTTACTGAAATAATCCATAACCAACAGTACGTATTTGTTTCCGCGGTTGCTTGTATGAAATGGACCTGCGACATCCATGGAGATCCTTTCAAATGATGCACCTGAAATATACTGCGTCATCTGGCCATGACATCGTGTTTTGGGCCCTTTCGCTCTGTTGCAAACCTCGCAGTTGGCAATCCACTCGGTGACTCGGCAACCAACCCAATAGAATCTCTGCTTAATTTTCTCGAGCGTCTGCGTGATTCCAAGATGACCTCCACTTGGACCGTTATGTAGCTCACTGAAAACGTCGGGAATCCTTTTCCTTGGAACAACTATCAGTTTCCTCTTACTTTGACCATCCTCAGTCTCTCATGCTCGATGCAAGCAACCGGATATCAATTCTAAACTGTTCCACTGTGCCCAATATGACTTCGCAATGGGACTCTCCGCTGACATCTCTGTATTTAGTCTTTCGTTTCCCTCGAGTCCTTACATAACATGTGACAGATCTGTATCTTCTAGCTGACACTTCCTTAGTTGTTCCTTTTCCCATTCATTTGTACATGTTATAGTAAATAGCCGGACATCTATAATGTCTTCTTTAGCCTCGGCCTTTGAACAGTGCTTGCATTCCAAACTACATGGTCTTCGTGACATTGCATCAGCATTTCCATGGGTACTACCTTTTCGTTGCTCAATGGAAAAGTCATAGCTTTGTAGTCGCTCGCGCCATCGTGCCAATTGTCCTTCTGGATTACGGAACTGCAGAAGCCATTTCAACGCTGCGTGATCTGTCCTGACGCGGAATCGCTGGCCGTAGAGGTATTTGTGAAAATGTTTAAAGCACTCTACCAATGCCAACAGCTCTCTCCGTTTAACGCAGTAGTTCCTCTCTGGTTTTCCAATTGAACGGCTGTAATATGCAACAACCTTCTCCTGTCCATCGACCAGTTGTGATAAAACGCCTCCTATACTACATCCACTCGCATCTGTATCTAGAATAAATGTTGCTCCTGGAATCGGATATGCCAACATTGAGGCAGTGCACAAACGCTCATTCAATGTTTGGAAAGCCACTCCTTGCTCCTTCTTCCATTCAAAAGCTTTATTTTTTCTTGTAAGCTCATGGAGGCTATGGGCTACGCTTGAAAAGTTTGGTAAAAATCGGCGGTAATATTTGCACAGCCCAAGGAAACTTCTCAATTCATGCAGGTTCAGTGGTCTTGGCCAATCCTTCACTACCTCTATCTTTTCATTCGCAGTACAGATGCCTTCTGTCGTTACCTTGTGACCCAAATAATTTACTTCCTTTTTAAACAGCGAACACTTTTTGGGACTTAGTTTCAGACCAGCGCCAGCTATTCTCTGGAAAACTTCCTCGAGGTTTTTAAGATGTTCATCAAAGTTCTTGCCTAATACGATGATGTCGTCCAGGTACACCAAGCATGTTTTCCAATGTAGTCCTTTCAATACCTGATCCATGAGTCTCTCGAAAGTAGCTGGTGCATTACATAGTCCATTATTATAGCATTACTGTAAATTGCCAAAGATCATCACCGACACTGAAGGCTGTTTTCTCTTTGTCTTCCTCCTTCACCTGTCAGTAGCCGCTTTTCAAGTACAGTGTGGAAAACCATTTCGTACCAGATAACGAGTCCAGAGTGTCGTCAATTCTTGGCAATGGGTAGCTATCCTTTTTCGTAACTTCATTCAACTTACGGTAGTCCACGCAAAACCTCATTTTTCCATCCTTCTTCTTTACAATTACTACCGGTGAGCTCCATGGACTAGCTGATGGTTCGATGCTTTGTTTCTTCCTTACAATTTCCAGTTAGGATAGGATAGGTTAGGTGGTAGCTACCCTGATAAGGATAGCTCACTTGGACCACACGAAGGTCCGTTGTGATACCACATACACCAAAAATAACTTAGATCTAGCTACTTAGAGAATCGTTGGGTAGCAACGATAAAGCTCCGAATGATACCGATCTCAACTTTGGATATATCCTCGGGAGATCCAAGTGAGTCGCGACCGAAGTACTTTCGCCTAGTTCTGGCAAAAGCTGGCAATCAAGCATAAAGTGATTTGGTGATTCCACCTCATCATCCTCCATACAGCTGCAGCAGGATAGAGTTTTCAGTATATTGAGACGTACCGCATGGATACCCATGGGACAGTGCCCTGTCAAAACCCCAATGACCATTGATATGTGAGCCTTAGTGAACCCAATTATTTCAGCAGACCTCCTGCCATCCACTTTTGGCCAGAAAGATCTTGCTACCCAGCAAGACGTGGTATCCGCCCAACGTTTGCTGAGCTGATTCGAGGCCCAGCTATGGAGGAGCAATCCACAGGTGGCGACCGGGATCCCGAAATCCCTACAGCCATCTTTATCCGGTTCAGTTGTACCTATGCGGACTAAGAGATCCGCTTGACAGTTACCCGGGATATCACTATGGCCCGGGACCCAGATAATCTTAATTGTAAAATAATTCGATGCAAACGCAAGCGAGGTCAGGCCCTCCCAGACCGCCCTCGATCGCACTGTAGTTGAGCTCAAGGCCTTGATAGCCGCTTGGCTATCAGAGTAGATGTTAGATTCCCTAACCGTAGTAGCACTGGATAGCATTCCATCCACCACATCCTTAATCGCAGCAATTTCCGCTTGGAATACACTGCAGTGATCAGCCAACTGAAACTTGAGGCTTAAATTTAGCTATTGACAAAAGACCCCCCACCAACCTTTCCATCCAGCTTCGACCCATCCGTGAACAAGTTAACCGGTCCCATGCCCCAGATAATTCCTCTTCCCCGCTCCTCTCTCTCTGGAATAACTGGGGTGAAGGTTGTATAGGGAGCAGTTATCGGCATACAGTAGTCCGTTCTGTCCGGGATGAAGTCGAAACTGGTAAGAAGGCTAGAGTGTCCGCGGTCAGAAAGTCCATATCCCATATCACGAAGCCAGACTAACGACCTTGCCGCGGCCGCCTTTCCCGCAATATCTACTGGGTATATGTTCAGCATGACGTTCAGTGCCAAGGTAGGTGTTGTTCTGAGATATTTCCAGTTAACTTGCAAGTATTTCCAGTTAACTTGCACTCAAACGCTCGATGACATATCGCATTGCATTTAAACATTTAAAACTTTTCGAAGTGTCCTTTTACTCCACATTGATAACAGGAAAAACTTTCAAAATGCCTACTTGCCGAAACGTTTCCCCCCGTAACCATACCTTGTTGATTTTCTTTCGAATAATTTAGCTGCGTTTTAGAAAATTTAATTTTTTCATATACCCCAAGTTCAGTTTTTAACTCCTCTATCGTTTTTGCATGATATAAAACGGATTTATTTTGCCATGAATCAGGGATACCTGCAATAAAGTAATTTATAATACTTTCCTCATCAACGTGAACTTCATTTTCTATCCCTATAAGACAATATAAATATTCACGCAAGCTTTCCATTGGCCTCTTTCGACGATTTTTTAACATTCTATGAATTTCAATAGAAGATAATTTCTTCCCAAACTCTTTGAACCACGCTGCCCTCAAGGAATCCCAGTCGAAAATATTGGATTGACTTCTTATAAAGGCCTTTGCATCCCCTTTAATCACTTGTTTTGCGTAAATATATTTTTGCAGGTTATTCCAACTAAATGTTAATGCGTTTTCCTCAAAATCTTTAACCCATTGTTTTACGTCAGGATATTGGGACATTTTACAGGGGTAGTGTAAAATGTCCCAACGAATCCTCTATATCCCGTAAAGTAAAATATGAAGGCTGAGAATTCGGTAGATGGCGAGGTACACTGGCACCCACGTCTTCATAAACAGAAGCGTTTTGTTCGGTATCGGATTCCCCGTTAGCAGATAGACCCAAATGCTGAAGTAATCTATTTTGTAACTCATGTTTCCTTCCAGTTACATCTAACCCTAACTCTGATAATCTTGTTTTCAGTACTTCGACTCTTAAAGTCAAAATATTCTGTGCATCCATAGAGGATATAACTAAATAATTAAATATAAATACAACGTAATACAAGTATAAACAAATATTTGAAATAATTAGCGAAAATAATGAATTAAAATAAATTCAACTTAATAAAGGCGTCAATATCTACTTCAAGAATACATAAAGTTATTATTATTAAAAATCTATTTTATATTAAACTTCTTTTATATTGCATTTAATTCAAATTATTGTCGTCAAACCCTGTCAGTATACCATATATTAAACAATTTTCCCCTTTTCTTCTGACACAACGTCCTAAACTTCGCCTTTTTTCAATTTTTTCTCTCAATTGTTAATGTTTAGGCAGGATGCCTAACTTTTCCGCATCTGATTGCGATCCCCCCAATGCAACTCTTCAAATCGATACTCGATACTCGACTTAATTTATAACCACCCACACCATCACCGCCACATGCATATGCATGCATGTACATGCACGTGTATGTGTGTTTTTTGTCAGCACTCATGCATATGCATGTCGGGGTTGATGTGTGGGTGCCTTTCCCCTCCAAAACGGAGGATTTTGCGGGTCAACGGTTGTAGCTTGCTATACAACCGGTCTCTTTGATTTCAACAGCCAACCAGCTAACATCTGCCGTTAGTGATCTCCACTGTGTTCAACACACCATATTCAGGTAATATTATACCCACGTTATTTTACTTTCGTCTAATAAAGTGCACCCATTATAACGAGGAAAATCCTCTTGTGTTTTTTTTCTTTTATTCCATTTGAGTGAACTGCCACCCGAGACCGACCCGTGTGCGCCTACCCACTGCCGGTTTACGACGCACTCAGGCCGACCATTTGGTCCTATCTCCCCGAGAAAGGAATATACAGCACCTAAATTACAGTCCACAAAATACGACCATAGCTGACCGCACAAATTTCAAATTCCTCACATAAAAAGTTATACGGAGAGTTTTTGCCACAATCAACAGCGATAGCACAAAAAGTTTAAGAACGGCTATTATTTAACACCAGCGTCAAACACTGAGCAATCGACAGCGAGCCACTGCAACACCGAGTTATCTTGCCACATCATCACATCATCACCACTATACAAGTCTCCAAAAAATACCTGAGTAAGTGCAATATTTCTTGCCACATTTTTTTGGTTATTACAATAAAATAAAATCCGTGTAAAAAAATAATCCATATACTGTGTGCCACACGCGTAGTGATTTCTAATTAACCGCGAAAAGTGTAAAAAATTTAGTGCCGAAAAGAAAAATAAGTGCAAACGCGTTGCATTAACGTCGTTTAACATTCCTTGTGACTATCTGGTCTGTCCCCCCACCAGCGGTAAGGCTCTCCGGACACAGCACAAGGAAGAGGTGCACATAACCTCACATTCACATTAAAATCTCACGCCATACGGCTGTGGCAATTTGCATTTTCTTTTCAAGCACTTTAATTTTACTAATTCAATCGACACAGTTTTTACAACAGTTTTCACTGAGTTTTTACACTTTTCGTCGAGGTGTTATATCAGCGCGTGCACTTATTTATAACAAATTTGAACGTTGAAGTGGCGAGTGGCCCCCTTTAATTCCACAAAAGACGTTGTTGTTGCTCTCCCCTTCTCCCTGCTTTTCGGCACAAATAAGCTGCAAAGTCAGTGAAAAAATAAACAAATTGAAAGCGTTAAATAAAGAGTTTTTTCTATATTTTAATCATTGTTGGTTGGGTGATTCGCACAGGTTTTTTCAGTTTTACAACCCCTTTTTTAATTTGATTGATTCAAACTAAATTGAAGGAGGAAAAAGATAGGGCAGTCAAACCTGAGGGAGAACGCGCGCGCGAACACAGTATCCGCCTGCCAGCCTGCGATACTGTGGTATTCAAGGGCGACTACCTATCTTGGCCAACGTTTCGTGACCTGTTCACGGCCATCTACAAAAACAACAGTCGCTTAAGCCCGGTAGAAAAGTTGTTCCACCTTAACCAAAACCCAAGGTGAGGCAAAGGACATTGTCAAGAAATGTCCTTTGACAAATGAAGGCTTCGAAACAGCCTGGAAAAACCTATGTGAGAGATACGAGAATAAGCGGATTCTCGTGAACTCACAACTACAAATTTTGTTTAATCTAAAAAAGATAGATAGCGAGTGCGGCAGCTCAATCAAAACCTTACAGCGCGACATAAATAATAGTTTAGCATCCTTAAAAACACACCAGATTGACGTTTCAAATTAGGATGCGATTTTTACTTATTTATGTTCGACAAAATTACCTGAGAATACGTTGGCTCTATGGGAGCAGAGCATTGACCACAAGGCGGACATATCCAAGTGGGAGGATATGGACAAATTCTTGTCAAATCGTTTCCAGACATTTGAAACCGTGTCGCGCCAGTCGACGGAAAACCCTACAAAAAGACTTGGTACTTTTCAAACCAAAGTAACCAAGCAAACAACAAAATCAATGTGTAAAATGTGCAAATCTACGGAGCACAGATTACGCAACTGTTCACGTTTTTGCTCTTTAAACCCGGTAGAAAGGATTAAATTCGTCAAATCCACAAATGACTGCCTGAATTGTTTATCCCCAGGACACACAGTGACGAGGTGCACCAGTTCATACAACTGTTCCAAATGCCACTCTCGTCACCACACGCTCCTGCATGCGGACACACTTCACCAATTGGCGATGCGCAACCCGTTCAAAGATGCGGATAATACCCCATCAACTTCGGTAAAGGCACGGAAAAGACAGGAATCGGGACAACCACCATCTTCTACGAACCAGAATGTCAAATCCTGCCATGCCAATTCCAGCACAGGTGTGCTATTAGGAACTGCTCGCGTACACATTCACCATAATGGTACCGACTTCTCCGCGCGGGCATTAATTGATTCTGGGTCTGAATGTTCCTTTATAACTGAAAGACTGAAACGCAGAATCAATTTGCCAGCGAGGAAAATGCATGCCCATGTTTCAGGCATCACAAATGCGGTGTCAGCTCAGGTGAAAGAAGCATCCAACATCGAATTACGTTCACCAGTGGATCCCTGCTTCAGCCTGACTACACCCGTACTAGTTCTAGCGAAACTCACTGGGAATCTTCCATCCTGCCATATCAACGCAATGACTATGCAGGCATTCCCAGACTTGGTTTTGGCAGACAAGAGGTTCTACGTCAATGAAGACGTAGACCTCATACTTGGCGGAGACATATATCCCCAAATTATTATGAGCAGTATAAAAAAGAATGTGCTAAGCACACTTTTAGCCCAAGAGACAGTGTTCGGTTGGTCGTATCGAATCACCGAATCCAACGAAGAGCATTATATCTTTTTACAACGAGGTTGCGTTAGACAACCAACTCAAAGCGTTCTGGGAGGTAGAAAATGTACCCAAAAATAAAATATTAAATGAAGATGAAAGGTACTGCGAACAACTATTTAAAGGAACAACGCAGCGAAGTGAGAATGGAAGGTACACCGTGTCACTACCATTCCGGCAGGATTACCCTAACATTATTAGGGGCGGCTAATAAAAAACCCAGATTTAGGTAAAGAATATGTTCGAGTGTTGTTAGAATATGAAACGCTCGGACATATGAGAAAGTTAAAAAAGAATATCCCATCCGACGATTCGGATCATTACTTCCTGCCCCACCACGCCGTTATTAAAGCAGAAAGTACCACTACAAAGGTACGGGTAGTATTTAATGCCTCGAGCCCTACGGCCAACGGTAATATCCTAAACGATATTCTACTCCCAGGCCCAGTTCTACAAGCCGATCTACCCATACTTATCTAACGATGGAGACTATACCGTTTTGTCTTCAATAGCGATATCGAAAAGATGTATCGACAAATTTGGGTGAACGAAAATCACACCAAATTTCAACGCATTGTGTATCGCACTTCCCCGAATGACCCTATTAGTCTCTACGAATTAAAGACGGTTACCTTCGGTGTGAATTGCGCACCATATCTCGCGATTAGAACGCTCCTACAACTAGCAGACGACGTCGCAAGTTCACACCCTACAGCGGCTGGCATACTGCGAGAATACATGTATGTAGATGACGTGTTAGCGGGTGGACATACGATCACATCGACCATTAAAGTCAGAGATGAAATTCGTCAAGTCCTACACTCCGCGGGCTTTCCACTTCGCAAATGGACATCCAATTCAGAGGACATTCTAAGGGACATCCCCAAAGCAGACCTCCTCAGTGAAAACTTCCTGGCCTTCGAAGATACCAGTTCAGTTAAAGCATTAGGACTTCGATGGAATGCCCTCTCCGATTTATTTTATTTTAAAGCAGGGACGCTGGACATACCGGAAAACATTACAAAGAGAGCGATACTATCAGCAATCGCCAAACTTTTCGATCCATTAGGATGGCTTGCGCCAATGGTCATTGTGGCCAAAATACTCATGCAGAGTATTTGGTTAGAAGGCACCGCTTGGGACGAACCAGTATCTACCAGTACGCTGGAACGATGGAAAACCTTCACCGACCAATACCATGAGATCGATAAAATAAGGATACCTAGATGGGTCAACTTTTCTCCAGGAACCGACATCGAGATCCATGGATTTTGTGATTCATCCGAGGAGGCTTATGCAGCAGCCGTTTACATGCGCGTCAAAACGGATGATAACGTCTGCACAAACCTGCTTCTAGCCAAAACCCGAGTAGCCCCAGTGAAAATCCTTTCTCTTCCACGGTTGGAGCTTTGCGGAGCCGTGCTGTTAGCGGAAATCACCGAATCCATTTTCAGAAACCTTAAATTGGGACCAGTGAGAGTTCACCTTTGGACGGATTCAACGATCGTTCCCGCATGGATAAGGAAACCGCCTTGTTCCTGGTCAACCTTCGTCGCACATCGGATCACCAAGATCATCGAAATGGTCGGAAATAAGGACTGGCTGCACGTGAACTCAGAGTCCAACCCAGCAGATTTAGGTAGCAGAGGATTACCTGCGTCTGAATTGGTCAACAATTCGTTGTGGTGGCAGGGACCTTCATGGCTGCAAGAAGACACTTCCCAATGGCCAGCACAAGAAAGTGACTACATCACCCCCGTAGAGGAAAAGAGGGCGAAGACCTGCGCAACAACAACAGTAAATACTACCGATGTTCTCCAACGCTTTTCATACCTACCTAGGGCTTTACGGGTGCTCTCATACGTTATGAGGTTCTACCGAAGAACTCACCCCAAAAACAAAAAAATCATTTCAGGTCGAGTCACCTTTAATCTCTTCTGATGAGATCAAATCAGTAACCCAACTCTTAATTAAAATATATCAGAAACAACATTATAGTTCCGAGTATAATGATCTAAAGGCCGGAAAACCAATTGCAGGGAAAAGTGCAATACTCTCACTTAATCCCTACCTAGACCAGCATGGCATCATTCGGGTAGGGGGGCGACTCGGGGCGTCAAAGGACTTAGCTTTTTCTGAACGCCACCCAATCCTCCTCCCATACAACTGCCGTTTATCCCGTCTGACAGTCCTAATGTCTCGAAGTACAGCCACCAGTCACTCACGTGGCATTTCATCCCTGCGGGCGCTCCCCATATGGGAGGGCTGTGGGAGGCGGGAGTGAAAAGCTTCAAAAGCCATTTCAAAAAGATAGTCTGACCACACAAATTCACCTTCGAGGAATTCCATACCCTCTTGTGCCGCATCGAGGCATGTCTGAACTCGCGGCCGCTCAGCCCGGCATCCAATGACTCAACGGACCTAGAGCCACTTACCCCAGGTCATTTCCTCACTGGCAGCCATCTACTGGCTCCGCCAGAGCCGGATGCTAGTGAGAGCCCTGCCTCTATGATCCATCGGTGGCAGAAACTTAAAGCCCTCCATCACACTTTCTGCAAGCGATGGAAAACCGAATATCTCACCGAGATCCAGAAACGATACAAGTGGAAACATCCACAACCTAATCTAAAACCCGGAGACTTAGTTGTTATCAAAGAGGACAACCTCCAACCCAACGAGTGGAGAATGGGGAGAATCGTCAACACACACCCAGGCTCTGATAACCGTGTGCGTGTTGTTGACGTTCATACAACCAAGGGACAAATAACTAGACCAATTACGAAATTGGTACTCCTTCCGTCCCACGACAAGAGGATTAAATATAAGGGGCCAAATGCCGCCTTACAAAACCCCAAAAACCAAAGTTCTATTTCCCCCGACTACCTAAAATCAGAGGCCCACGGTTGGTGATAGCATGGAAAGCATATTAAGGAACCCGCGTCTTCGTGTCTCTCTATCCCTAAGCCTGGGTTTCTCCTGAGCCATATATTATAATCCACCCCCCGGTCTCGTGATGGTGCGAGTCTACCGGAGGGGAATACTAAAACGCACTACGCGATGGCAATGGGGAAAGGGAGCGCGGGACATAAAGACGCGTTCAACCACGCGCCGTGATGCCCCGCTATCCCTAAGCTTGCGTCTCTCCCGAGTCCCTAATTATTATCAACCCCCCGGTCTCGTGATGGTGCGAGTCTACCGGAGGGCGATCCTACATCTCCTTTTTTGTTCTCTACCCCCGGTCTCGTGTCGAGGCTACCGGAGGGAATCCTACACCTGACTATTGGTGGGCAATGGGGAAAGGGAGCGAGATGCACGAAGACGCGGGAGAGCTTACCAAAAGCTCGCAAACAAAAAACATTTTTTTTCTATGTTTTTCAATAATACTAACCGGGAGTCCCCTGAACAGAAAACCCCACAATTCACTCGCTCACCCCGAGCGAGGACACCCGAAACCATCCCATCCACTCGTTATCCCATAACGAGGATACCCGAAAAGCCTCAACGCAGATCCGATATCTGCCACAGAACACTTATTCCTTAAATTTTACCAAATCAAACCCAGCTCTTGTTCACCCGGAACGAGGCCAACCAAAACCATTAATGCAGATAGCCCATCTGCCACCAAACACTTATTTTTTTGTTATTTTTTACAAAACCAACCCAAATTCACTCGCTCACCCCGAGCGAGGACACAAGAAACAACGCCAATTCACTCGCTCACCCCGAGCGAGGACACCAGAAACAACGCCAACTCATTCGCTCACCCCTAGCGAGGACACCAGAACGATAACCCAGTTCTCGTTCCCCTACACGAGGCCAACAATAAAAATAAAACTTGCAAGAAGCATCGTCATTCGAATAATGTTGAACATAGGTTTTATGAAAGGTGCCGACACCAAGCAATGGGGCACTTTCGTAAACCTATGAACACCAGAAAACGAAACCGATTCAAAACTCATCGTTCCACATCAAAATCCCGACTGGTAAATCGATTCAAATAGGTACCATAAAGAAATGTACTCATTGGGCAAAAACTAATATCGTCCACTATGTGGTAAGAACTCCATAGTTCTATTAAACCCACTTAAAAAAAAAAAAAACAAAAAAAAAAAATGGTGGAAGGGGAGACGATTTCTGCCCATGGCGGCAAAAGATAATTATGTGTTTAATGTCCAGAATCACTAAATCCAACAAAATTATGACAAGCTGCTAACTCCATAACAATTTCAATACATCTTAAGTTGTCAAGCTTGTCGTTCTGCTGAAATATTTTTGTGAATGGAGTTGACAGTTTTACAGCGTCGTGCTATTTTTACACTCGGAAAGCCGGCGAAACCACCACCGAAGGGCCACCCCGTTCAGGAAACGTTGTTCCTAACTGACAACTTTTTAGATACCATAAATCGACCGAATTTATGGAAATTTGGTAATGAGTACCGGTATCGACACTTTTTCCAAAGATCCCTCACTAGCCATCTTTTAGCCCGCTTTTAAAATATTAATAAATCCTTATTTAAAATAGTTAACTCACCTCAACAGCATGTATTCCCATTTGTTGGTGGACCGATCACTATCGTTCTCCTCACGGATTGAAAGACAATAAAAGAACCTACAAAAAAAAGGAAACTTAGTCCGTTTCGTCTCAGCCCTGCCATGACGGCTGCTGATTGTGCTCACTAGTCTTACCTTTCCTTCACAAACAATCCAAATATTTTTTGAATTAATTGCGGCGCGTACGTCTACATGAAGGATTTGAGTAAGACGATGACGCATTTGCTGGATTGGGATGTTGACGTAGCAAATTCTTCATCCAATTTATTCGGGCACGAAGTTGTTCACGCGTTGAACTATTATTACCGCTACCACCACAGAGATTAAATTTTCGTTTAACTTTCATATCATATCAAGGATTTCTACTTCTTACTCATCACTTGCCCATTGCTCAAGATTAGCAACGGAAAGGGCTTGCAACTGCAAATCCTGTAACGTTAACTGCAGTTCACGATGCCTTGATTCACACCAACCGCGAAAATCCGGCGAATTGAAAAATCTCCTATACCTTTTAATGATGACGTTACATGTGTGTCAGACTGCTCAATAATGGCTAAAAAATCATCCAGTTCGAAAGTGTTTGCATTCGGTGAAGACTTGAAAGGGCTAATGCTTTTTCGCAATGGCTTTAATGAAGCTATTTAACGTTCTAATGGTATCATGAGACCTGCCGTAAACTCAAGCAAATTTCGGCCAATAATTCCTCAACCAAATACCTGGTTTTGTATCATCACAGGTGTATGCATTCGCTAGATACATTTTACGCAACATATAATCTCCTATATAAATATATGATTGCAGAATACAAATCTACTAAATTAAACAAATTAGTTTATACCCTTATACCCTTAATTAACCTAAATGCCTCTTCTCTATGCCAATCCAGTGTAAATATGTAGTGACCTAAAGTCCATAATGGAAGCAATGAATGCCTTAACAGCAATAGTTGACCATGAACCAATTGTGAGTACGGTCAATTGACCTTCAAGCCAAACGCCTTTGAATATAGTAAGCGCCAATAAAATTGCTACTAGAGGTTTAAGGGTTTTGTTAAGGTCATGACGTGAGAATAGCCACATCAACGTAGCTGTTGTAATGTGTTGAACCAATAAAACATTCGATTCTAAACATTTTTTAAAATATAAATCCAACCCAGACAATCCCACCCAAAGCGTCTATCAACATGATACCATTGTTGGTATGCACAGCTGCTCCAGGAAAATCATGCGTTTTTATTCATAAGGAATATGTATGATTGTCCCAATCGCACCACTATTTCACCACTTCCCAACTGATGACATGTATAACCTGCATCCCAATCATAATTAACGTAATCACCATTTAATAGTGCATTACGAGTACGGCTCACACCGTCCACAACAATGGCGCTCATATCAGTGCGTGCCACATTTGATGTTGGCACTACAATGCCGTTAATAACTTTTTGTATTGCAACAGTATACATAGCTTCCAAGCCAACCACATGAAATACCTTATGAACCGTATTATGCGTGCCCACAAGTTTTATATAACGTACTGGACGCGCTGTAAAATACAAAAATTGCCACGAACGACAGTAATACTGGGTATAATCAATAACACGATCCCAATTCGCAGAATTTGCTGAAACGTCTATAAATTATGAGTATGAACGATTATCACGATCCCAAAGCAACAGCTTCCATATTAGCTATTCGACTAAAATCAAAATTTGTATGTTTATAAAAGAAAAGAAAAACAAAACCTGAGTTTCGTGGATCGCGTTCACCATCAATCGAACAGTAGGTAACACATTACGATGGTCTTTGAAACGGGTCACATAGAAGCCAGGAGAGCAATACAAAAAAGCAATTCATTTCACTCGTCATTGCCGGAAAGTGTACTCCTTGGAATGCGCCATTCATGCTGCCCATTGTTGCAATAAATGCAACGCCACCGCCATCCACCTGAAAAAATAAGAAAAGAAAAGAACATTTAATTAATAAAAAGAAATAAAATATGACAATGAAATTAATTTTAAAATCTAACCTACGACATACTTACCGCATGCGTTTTTTCAATGAAATGTCATATTTTTTTTTCACGTTACGTACCGGTTTTCTATTCCACCACAGCAATCACTACACACAATGGAACCAGAAATGGAAGAGTTGCCATGTTAGCTAACTCGACCACACAATGGCGCGTTTCACTACGTCTTTGTCAGTGTCATGCATGGGTTTTTTAATCACAACCGACGACTACGATGATTACTAACAACCCCCCCCCCCCCCCCCCTCCCCCCTTTTCAGGTTCCAACTGAGGTCGAAATTATCTTAAGCAAAGGAGAGAAAAATTAAACTTTATTCTAACAATAACCAAGAACTTAAGAATCCAATTCATGAAAGCAAAAAAAAAATAAAAAAAAAATGGAAACCAAATTAACCTTCCAGTAACGGGTCCTTAGAGTCCCGGTTACGCGTCTATAGCGTCAAGGAATCAGGGCTGCCATAAACCATTATAAGTACACACCACCCATACTTTTTGCGTGTATAATAAACACCATAATTTTCCACGAGATGGCAACCCACGGCACAACACCGACAGTCTCATCAGTGCTGTCATATTAAGAGAAAAAAAAGGCGGATACCGATAACTACTCCAAAGCAGTACCGAAAACCGCAAAACATCAAAATCGGTACTGACGTGTTTTTGTCTAATATGGGCGCCTCCTGTAGTACCAACCAGTCATACACAACAAAGGAACTCAAAAAAAGGAAAACAAAACAAAAAAAACCTTTCCTTGCAAAAAATTTCACATTTCTTTTAAACAAAGAAATTTGTTTTGTAGTTTTTTTTTACCCTTTCCGTTTTTTGGGTACTGTTTTCTGGCTGGGGGCAGGACTTGTTGTTTTTCAACAACAAACATCACCAACAGTCATTATAAGGGCTCGGTACAAAAACAATCCGAGTCCCGAAATAAAATAATCCCGACACGACAACATCCCGAAATTGGAAAAAGTCAACTGTTTCTACTGGCTTAGTGTGCCACTGCCCCAGTGACCTAGTTTTTTCAAGGGCAAGCAAATACATATATGTATATATATATACTCGCACGCCACAAATTCACCATACCAGCTGTCAGCTAACCAATAAATACACGACAGGGTTGCATGCTATCTCAAAGTGGTACGTGCAGATAGAACGCGTTGTTGAGAACGCATCGCCAATCTGCATGCAAGCACCGGCAGTTGGTACACTTTCGAATTTAATTACGATTTTCGCTATTCGTCATGAGCTGTCGCACAAAATTAAATCCATACCTTCGTCGGCCTCTACGGTTCGTTTTTTAAACTCACTTTACCTAAACTACTTTACCTTTGCCACACCTCATCCAACAAAAAAAAGGCAGTAGCCGCGAGAGCGACACGATACACTAGACGCTGCAACGGAGACCTCGGCCTCTTCGTCCAGCCCAGAAAAACCTAAACAAAAAAATGCGAGTCTGGAACGGAGACTTCGGCCTCTTCGTCCAACCAAACAAAAACAATGCGTATCGGGAACTGAGACCTCGGCCTCTCCGTCCAACAAAAGAAAAAAAAAAATTTTTTCTGCCAGTCTGGAACGGAGACCTCGGCCTCTTCGTCCAGCACTATTGACCTTCTACGTCATATCACTTTATGGATTCTATATATATCTAAGAATTATGTATAACCAAAGGCAAGAAATATTCACTTTCCTCCACTTCTAATGTTTATTTTTATCCTAGCTTAGGTGGCATGCTGCGCAAGTCGGGCAAGACTCCCGGCCACCCGCGACGCTGGCGAAATACGCGATTTTAGGTTAAGTTTAGTTTTAATGCAAACGTTTTTTTTCTCGTTGCTTTTCACCGGTCGGAGATCGGTGGGGGTAAAAACGATGTTGCGTATCGCAAGGGAGCCGGCATGTTTAGGCAGGATGCCTAACTTTTCCGCATCTGATTGCGATCCCCCCCAATGCAATTCTTCAAATCGATACTCGATACTCGACTAAATTTATAACCACGCACACCATCACCGCCACATGCATATGCATGCATGTACATGCACGTGTATGTGTGTTTTTTGTCAGCACTCATGCATATGCATGTCGGGGTTGATGTGTGGGTGCCTTTCCCCTCCAAAACGGAGGATTTTGCGGGTCAACGGTTGTAGCTTGCTATACAACCGGTCTCTTTGATTTCAACAGCCAACCAGCTAACATCTGCCGCCAGCAATCTCTGCCGTTTTATATTCAGGTAATATTGTACCCTAGCTATTTATCTTTACTGAATAAAGATCATCTTTTATAATGAGAAATTCTCGTCTTCTCTTGTCTTTTTGCACATACTCCCGCTTATCGAGATCGACCCCGGTGCGCCCACCTACCTCCAGGAGCAAACGCACCCCGGCCGAACAGTTAAAGTATTCTCTTTTCTTTCACACAACATACATACAACTTGTTTCTTTGAAATCAACTTAATCCGTCTTTTGGTATAAATACTGCAACTGTTTCATTCAACTCTCAAATCTGCTTTTACCTCGATTCTTGCTTCCTCTTTCCACTGCCATTTTTAAACTATTTTCACTCAATTCTTAAATCCGTCTTTACCTTGATTCTTCCTTCCTCTTTCATTTGAATTCCCATTCCTTTTCCTTACATAAATTGTACCATGAACAACTGCATACGTCTTCAACCAGATTCCTTTGAAGGTTTGATTCAAAATATATTTTCTATTATTTTCAGCGCGTCTTCTCGCATATAAATTGTTGCAATATGGTTTATAAATTTAATTTTTGCTCATATGTGCAATTATTTAAAAAAAAAATCGCCGCTTAGCTGAACTATCCCTGACGAGCCCCCAATTGTGGTGCCTCTTATTTTAATGAATAAGAAACACTTATTTTAATTTGGGATGTTCAGCATTTATATTCGTTTTAAAAAATATTTAATACTAATTGCAAAATTAACAATTATTTGAATATTTAAGTCTGTATATGTCGATACTCGTTTTATAACTCAACTTTTCATATTTTCCATTACTTGAATATTTTATTACAAAAGAATATGTTTCTGTGTTCAATCTGGATACAGTAAAATACAGTAGAACGGATTAAAGTATTTAGTACCTTAACCCTTTCCCACATTTATACCAAATTTCAGGCAAATCGAATAGTACGTATGTAAATAGGTATGTGGGTATTATTAGTTCATGTATTTATTTCGCCTTCGCATGCATATTTATCAGTATTGCCAGGTTGATGCGACTAAATCGAATATCACAGTGAAAATTACTTTAAAGCTCTCAGCAATAGCTTTCATTTGATGTCCATATTACACACACATTCTAGGGGTATCCGGGTCCACGTTTTGGCCTATATCTCGAGACCCTAGTACCCCCGCGGGTACGAAAAATTCCCCGTGCCAAAGTACTCATAAGCAGCTTCCATTTGATAGCCATATTGTACAAACACATCCCAGGATTACCTTAGCATAAAAAATATATTGAAGAATTAAATTTCCTTAGTGCACAAATATTAGCATATACTACATGCAAAAATACCAAAAAAGAAAACTTTTGTTTAAGAATTTTAAGGAAATGTTCAATATTTTTAACGAAAGAGTATTTTTAAGAGATTTATGCATTTTTAACCATTTATGTTGCATTAACTTGGCAACAACGCATAAATGTGTATGTACGGTAGGTGAAAAATGAAGGAATATTCATATATACACTGGTATGGTCCTCAAATGGCTTACCCATTTATCCTCCTTCCACTGGCCAGTTAATGGGGATGATGGCAGCTAGAAAACAGCTAATTAAAACTAATAAAAAAAAGAAATCACTTTCACAATTCACCACTTCCGTCCATCGAAATTATTTTCCTCTCGGTTTTAGTATTTTTCCCCCCTTTTTTTCTCAGACCTCTCGATTGCCATGCGTTTTGTACCTTTAGTAAATTACTTAAATTTTACTTCCTTTTTTCCTATTTTACATTCACTCACTCTAACATTACATCTCTCTTCTTTCATTTACTAACTTCACCTTTGTTTTGGACTTCTACAATAAAATTTATAATTTAATATTGTAACGAATTTAGAGAAATTCCGCTTATTTTCAACCTTCTACTAACGTTCGTATCACTAAACTCTTGAATAAATAACTCCAATATTCAAATAATGCAAAATGGTCTTTATTATACTACTTTGAAAACACTTATACTTCGCAACTGATAGCGTGCTTAAATCAAACTGATTGGTCGTGCCTCAGCTGGTGCTGTTTTATACTCTTTGGTTTCCTCGTTGGCATATTTCTAGTTGTTTCTATTTCTAGAATTTACTACTTGTTTACCAGCTATAACTACAGATGCACGATTATAGCTTATCGCATAGCCATATACGGGTGTATATGTGAGTGATACTTCCACCGATGATTGCCTACTTTTGGGAGTATCTCAGATATATGCATGTGTTTGTACATTTCTCTCCGCTGCTTGTATGGACATATGTGAAGACATAATGATTGATTTGTTTATGTGCATACAAGTCACTGCTTAGTATCGCCTTAGAGATGATAGTATCCCTTAGTGTTGCTAATATTCGTCACACTGCCCTCCACCTAAGTCTGATAGTCCCGATCAGACAAATCGACCTAAACGCTGCCAGCCTTTCCAAATTAACCACTTTCATTTTGGTTCGTTGTTTGCCAATGGTTTGCATGCGGTACACTACATCGTTGAGCCGTTTTACAACTTTGTATGGGCCTTCCCAATTACACTGCAATTTTTCGTTGTGGGTTGTATAACAGCACCAAATCTCCTTCCTGAAAACCTTCCGAATTAATTGCTTTATCGTATCTGGCTTTCATCTTGTCACTCATAATCATTGTTCGTTGCCTTACAAGATCGCGTATCTCTCCCAGCTCTTCTTGCAAGACACCAGTGGATTTCTTGACATTTCTCTCCGCATCGGCATCTATACCAAACTTCAAATCAGCTGGCAGTCGAAGGTCATTGCCAAAAATTACCTTTGCGGGAGTTTGGCCCGTTGTCTCATGAACTGCCGATCGGTAAGCCATCAAGAATAATGATATGTGTGTATCCTACTCCTTATGGTACTTGTCTACTACTTTCCTTAAATGCTCCTCCAAGGTTCTATTGAAACGTTCCACCATACCATCGGGCTGAGGATGCAATGCAGTTGTCCGTGTTTTTCGAATGCCCAACTTCTTACACATTCCTTGGAACACAGCTGATTCAAAATTCCTGCCTTGATCAGTCAATCATTTACAACCACTTCTGCTACTGTTTCCGCTTCTTGTTTTGGGATTGGGTATACCTCTGGCCATTTACTGAAATAATCCATAATCACCAGTACGTATTTGTTTCCGCGGTTGATAGTATGAAATGGACCTGGGACATCCATGGAGATCCTTTCAAATGATGCACCTGAAATATACTGCTTCATCTGGCAATGACTTCGTGTTTTGGGCCCTTTCGCTCTGTGGCAAACCTCGCAGTTGACAATCCACTCCGTCACCGACTGACGGCAACCAACCCAATAGAATCTCTGCTTAATTTTCTCGAGCGTCTTCGTGATTCCAAGATGACCTCCACTTGGACCGTTATGTAGTTCACTGAAAACGTCGGGAATCCTTTTCCTTGGAACAACTATCAGTTTCCTCTTACTTTGACCATCCTCACTCTCCCATACTCGATGCAAACAACCGGATATCAACTCCAAACTGTTCCACTGTGCCTAATATGACTTCGCAATGGGACTCTCTGCTGACATCTCTGTATTTAGTCTTTCGTTTCCTTCGAGTCCATGTGACAGATCTGTATCTTCTAGCTGACACTTCCTTAGTGTTTCCTTGTCCCATTCATCTGTACATGTTATAGTCAATAGCCGGACATCTATAATGTCTTCTTTAGCCTCGGCCTCTGAACAGTGCTTGCATTCCAAACTACATGGTCTTCGTGACATTGCATCAGCATTTCCATGGGTACTACCTTTTCGTTGCTCAATAGAAAAGTCATAGCTTTGTAGTCGCTCGAGCCACCGTGCCAATTGTCCTTCTGTATTATGGAACTGCAGAAGCCATTTCAACGCTGCGTGATCTGTCCTGACGCGGGATCGCTGCCCGTAGAGGTATTTGTGAAAATGTTTAAAGCACTCTACCAATGCCAACAGCTCTCTCCGTGTAACGCAGTAGTTCCTCTCTGGTTTTCCAATTGAACGGCTGTAATATGCAACAACCTTCTCCTGTCCATCGACCAGTTGTGATAAAACGCCTCCTATACTACATCCACTCGCATCTGTATCTAGAATAAATGTTGCTCCTGGAATCGGATATGCCAACATTGAGGCAGTGCACAAACGCTCATTCAATGTTTGGAAAGCCAATCCTTGCTCCTTCTTCCATTCAAAAGCTTTATTTTTTCTTGTAAGCTCATGGAGGCTATGGGCTACGCTTGAAAAGTTTGGTACAAATCGGCGGTAATATGTGCACAGCCCAAGGAAACTTCTCAATTCATGCAGGTTCAGTGGTCTTGGCCAATTCTTTACTGCCTCTATATTTTCATTCGCAGTACAGATGCCTTCTGTCGTTACCTTGTGACCCAAATAATTTACTTCCTTTTTAAACAGCGAACACTTTTTGGGACTTAGTTTCAGACCAGCGCCAGCTATTCTCTGGAAAACTTCCTCCAGGTTTTTAAGATGTTCATCAAAGTTCTTGCCTAATACGATGATGTCGTCCAGGTACACCGAGCATGTTTTCCAATGTAGTCCTTTCAATACCTGATCCATGAGTCCCTCGAAAGTAACTGGTGCATTACATAGTCCTTTATTATAGCATTACTGTAAATTGCCAAAGACCATCACCGACACTGAAAGCTGTTTTCTCTTTGTCTTCCTCCTTCACTTGCCAGTAGCCGCTTTTCAAGGCCAGTGTGGAAAACCATTTCGTACCAGATAGCGAGTCCAGAGTGTCGTCAATTCTTGGCAATGGGTAGCTATCCCTTTTCGTAACGCCATTCAACTTACGGTAGTCCACGCAAAACCTCATTTTTCCATCCTACTTCTTTACAAGTACTACCGGTGAGCTCCATGGACTAGCTGATGCTTCGATGACGCCGCTGTCGCTCATTTCTTGTATGATTTGACTCACGACTTCCTGTTTCGCCAGTGGAACACTACGTGGAGCTTGACGGATTGGCCTCGCATCTCCAGTGTCAATTTGATGTTTCACAACGTTGGTGCGGCCTGGTTTGGAGCCATCTTGGTCAAATATGTTCGCGTACTTTAGGAGCAGTGGTTTTGCCTTACTCTGATAGTCTTTCTCTAGCCCCTCCGTCCATGCCGTGATGGCATTTGAAAGATCAGTGTTGCTGGTTGAAACGTGTTCCCGGAGCTACTCACAGTTAATAACTACATCAGCCTATTGGCATCTTCCCAATATAGCTCCCTTGTTCAGTTTGATTGGTGACTTGAACTCATTGAGTACTCTTACCGGAATACGTCCATCTTGTTTTGTCATAGCCATGGTTTTTCTAACAAGTACATTCGGTGTTGATTTGTTTGCTGCTTCGACAACCCACAATTTGTTTGTCCCACAATCTCCATCAACCTTTGCCCAGATGACTGCTTCTGACTTTGGTGGTATTTGCTGACTCTCTTCCACCAGCACTCGTTTACTGCTGTAGCCTCTCTCGTAGCCGAAATTAACTGGTACATCCATGTTCCTATATCGCATTGTCTTGCTTTGCATGTCGATCTTGATGCCCTGGTTAATTAAGAAGTCCACTCCAATTATGATTTCATCAACAATCTCTGCCACTATAAAATTGTGTACTACCGTGGCGTTCCCAATTGCAACTTCACATGCTACTTCTCCTAGAACCGTGGTGTCTTCTCCAGTGGCTGTACGCAATCTTGCTCCATGCAATGGTCTTATCTTCTTGTTGACTAAATCCGCTTGAATGATGAAATGAGATGCAGCCCTATCTACAGTCAGTAAACGTGCCTTTCCATCCACACGTCCTCCGACAGTAAGATTGCTCGACCTTCTTCCAATCTGCGAGATAGAGATTATGGGGAATTCAATTGCGGGAGCCAGCTGTAGCCCCTTATGGCTTACTCGCTTTAGTTTAACGATTGAGTGGTCTCGGAGATTTGCTTATCTCCTTCTGCTCTGCTTTTACGACCACCCACATTATTGGAACTGTTACGGTTGGTGTTGCAGTAACGCGCAATATGCCCTGGCTTTCCACTCTTAAAGAATTTGACTGCATCATTATTCTTCTGCTGCGTACCCTTCAATGCTTCAAAAATTGTGTCTACCCACTGTGGTCTTTCTACTTCCTTGTATGCTGGTTTACTCAATATTCAATGCATGGGATACCGTTTCAGCAAATGTCAGCTTTGGGTTTGCGTATGTAGCTCGCTTCGTTTCCACGTCCCGTATGCCATTTATAAAGCTCTGGATTTTTACCCTCTCGGTATATTCCACAGGTGCGTCCGCATTTGCTAAATGGGCCAGCCTTTCCACATCCGACGCAAACTCCTGCAAAGTCTCATTCGCTTTTTGGTAGCGGCTTTGCAACTCTATTTGGTATATCTGCTTTCTGTGTTCGCTTCCGTATCGCCTATTTAGTTTAATTCCATGACCCCGGTCCACTCGTTCCCGGCACCTGCGACTGCTTCCTGTTGCGTATATTTAAGTAACGGCTTCCAAATTTCACCCCCTTTGTAAAATAAACTTCACTTTTGTGATTTTTCACGTCCTGTGGAATGCGCACGCTTTTTTTCAAATTATTGGTTTTTGTCCCTTTTTTCTAAAGCAAACCAAACATTCTTTTTTAGATTTCATTTAAAAATGCAATAAAAATGTTTTTTTCTTCATAAAAATCCACAAAAGAATTTTTATTTATTTGCAAAAACATGTTCAGATTTTCATTTTTTTTTTTTTTTTGTTTTCAAAACTTTTTCAAATTTAGTTTTTTTTCCACTTATACAACATTCTTGCAATTCATTTTTTCCAATTTCTTGGTTTCTGTCGATTTTCTCTAAAGCAAACCAACTATTTTTCTTTATATTTCATTTAAAAATTGCAATAAACATTGGTTTTTTTGTTTTTTTTTTTCTTCATAAAAATATCCACGAAAGAACTTTTCTTTATATCCACAAAATCATGTTCAGATTTTCATGTTTTTTTTTTTCAAAACTATTTCAAATTTAATTTTTTTTCTCAGTTATACAATATTCTTTATAGATATCCTTTTTTCTTCATAGAAAAACAATTACACAAAAACCTTTATAAATTTGCAAAAACATTTTAGTCTTTTCACAACTTTTTAAAATTTTTAAATTTTTTTTCTTTACTCGAACGGCAAAATCGTTGATTATTAAACTTTAGAAACTTTTCTAAAAACTGTTCAGAACTGCCCGAACTCGACTTCTCGACAAGCACGACTTTCGTCATTCGATCTCCATCATTAACTGTCCTAAGCTTGCGTTAATTTTCATCTCCTAAGCTAGATTTCAACCGCAATCCCGCTATTTCCTTAAAAAAAATTGTTTACGAGCTATTTGACTCCAAAAAAAAATTGTTTTCGAACTATTTTCTATACTATTGTTGTCATAATTTTATATCCTATACCAACTTATTAGATCGAACCCTACGCCAATGCTTCTTGCCGTTGTTTTCTCATTTTTCTCAAAACTATCCATCTCTCTTCTTCGATACAATTTGAGACATTCTCGACCTGGCACCTCCCGCTGTTAAGGTATCTGTTATAAACTCTTCGCACTTTTTCGAACTCATCTTCGAGCATATGTCTTACCATAGCCGAACTCGCTCAACCGCTGTTAACGTACGTAAAATGTTATTCAATCGCAACGTTAAAGTTGTTGGGAATACCAACACTTGCAATCTATACCTATTTCCTATGGCGTCCGGATGTAAGAAGTAACAGGACTCCACATAAATCTCCCACCTTACACCACAGGTTCTTTGATATTGCTTAATGGGATAATCATAAAGCAAAAGACCCGAAAACATGGAGATTTATGAGCGGTAGCTAAACTAAATAAAGGTGAGCTGTTAAGGCAACTTCAAATTTTTTTTTGACCATAGATCTTTTGCATGGTAGGTTCCTATCACTTTGCCATGTGCGTCTTCTAAGACATAGTAGCATGATCCTTTAATGGGTAATCATGTGTTGTTCAAACACTGCAAAGTATGGGGTATAGCCTAACGATTGGTGTAAACTATTACAAAGAGCGCAGTTAATGCTGCTGGTGGACGCATCCCATTCCCTCTGATCCTTGCGTATGTAACTTCTAACGCCCCTATTCTGAGCGTTACCGGTAAAATAGTACCCAGAACATTATGTAACCGAATATCGTTACCAGTTCTTTTATCCGCGATTCTGGTCCAAGTGGTAACGCTGTCATCACGGAAAAACTCACCAGTGTCTGTGGAGAAATTTGAAAGGTAGTTTTCTTCGCTTTCACGGTTGACACTTTGGTCCATTTGGACCAAAAATGGTACCTTCCAACCCCATTTGGTCCGCTGGTCCCTTATCTTCAATTTTGCTCCGTTTTAGGCAGTAGCCACGATTGGTACTTTTCTTTCTTTTTCACTCAGGTAAAAATTCACAATATTGCCCAAAAATTCGTCACACTTTCGTTAGCCCCCATATAATTTTGAATTTACTTTAATGGAACTCTCACCATAAAAAATTGCTCAGTCAATAAAATGTGCCAGAACAATAAAATTTAACCTAGGATATAATTTATGCCAGGCATTAAAAAGAAAAGTGTTGTAAACACATTGTCGTTAATTGTTGATGAAGTAACCGACTAATCAAAAGAAAAAAAATTTGTTTTTAATAATATTAATAACGGCTAGATATTTCGATCCGTTATACAACACTATGTAAAATATATGAAAATAAAAATTACTTCTCGCCTAGCATAGCTTATAGCGAGCACTCTGCCGTGAGCCTAACATTTTCAAAACTTATTCAAAGAAATTCTATGCATTACTTCTCGTTTGGCACGTTGATATTTAAATCTTTCTCACCCAGCTCAATGAGTTTAAGGAATTCCAGGACTATTATGGTGTTAAGCCACGCAAGATAATTGAAAACTAAGTATCTTGGCACAAGAAATATTTTAACTCGAAGACAGAAGGAAGCAAATGCAAAAGAGATTTGATTTCGGAAGAAATGTTTTGGGATCAAAACTCACACTTACTGAATCTAGGCTCTGATATGAAGTTTAAACGTTAAGGAAAAAGTAAGCATCTATAAAAATAGTACTAACAAAATTGCCGAGTTTCATTAATGATTTACTTAGTTTTCCAAATACATAGTTCGGCAACACCAGAACGCAAATTTTGAACCGTTTCTTACTAAAACCTAACTGCATTATACATTTTATTTCATTGCAGTGAACAACATAATGCTAGAACCAAGTGCTTTGTGACCAAAACTAGGTTCGCAACGTTTGGTTGGTGAAAGATATAGACTTATCCTATGTCAAAATATAGTACCATTTTTGGTTGCGTGCACATATATTTGTTTGTTCAGCTTGATTTAAAGGAAAGTCTTCACTATGTTTAGTAAAATTTTATATGGAAACATTCAAAAAATTTTATTTTATACTAATAAAATAAAACAAAAATTTGGTCCTTTTTTTCGATGAATTTTGGTCCCAAATGAAAACATGGTATGGCAGCTGTGTCCGTTTTACCGAAAATGTCTCACTTGTAGATACGAGGTTAACGAATAAACGGGACGATGTGTATTAGGGCGGGTCGATTTAAAAATTGCTCTGTGAAAATCGTATTCTAGGGATCAAAATAAGATACTTTGCCGAAATTGCAATTTCAATTCTACCTGCTGTGTCTTGTGGTGGCTTAAAAAAAACAACACAAGCAATTCTACGATCTGCAATTGTGTCACAGTGATACCTTCATTTTTTAAAACGGTTGAATAAACAACCCACACAACTATGTTTACGCCATGCAAATGCATCACAGTGATGCCTTGGGTTTAAAAGGGGGTTGTAAAAACGCTAATTTCTAATAATTTTTTTTAATTTCTTTTCTATTACTAAGTTAAATTCATTTTTTCATTTACATATGTTCTGACTAAATAAATTTCTAAAGAGAAAAATAAACTACAAAAAGAAAAAACATAGGCATTTCAAAGTGGGATCTTTCAAAATTTGCCCCTGCGCACAGTGTTTCGTGTAGAACAAGCTAGCTGGACAAAATTATTTTATGAGATTTTCCGTTTCATATGCAGTCATTTATTACAACTACGTCATTTTTTTCAGGCATATGTTCTTTTTTTTATTTTTTTTTTCAAAATTTTACTTCATATGCATACATTTGCTTATTTCATATACAGTAACTAATGTGAATAAGTGACATAGATCCAAAAAAATTTAAAGGACTTAAGAATATTACTTTATTGTACTTAAATTGAATGGACTACAAATCTCAATACTCTAAAAAATTCCGAAAAAAAAATTAAGTTTTTTTATGAAAATTCGTCGAATTTTTCAAACATTTTTTAAATATAATTTAGTTTTTGTTATAGATCGTGACAAATTTTCTTATGGGAAATTAGTTAAAATAAATTTGCGAAAGCGAAGATTGTAAGAATTGTTCAAAAAGGGGTGCCTACTTATTTATGTGAGTGACTGTACATATGTACATACATATTTTGTATTTATCGTGGCACTACAATTTTTACAAAATTATTTTATAGTACCAGTCAGGAATGTAAAAGTGAATTACAATAATAATAACAACAATGTAAATAATTAAATAAATTATGTGAAAATAACTTTACAAAAACTTAAAAGTAAAGTATAATACAAAGTATAAAAGACAATAGATTTAAATTAAATAAAACCTGATCCAACAAAAAGTTATAGGGTAGGTTATCTTTTATAATTATGTTATTATTCGCTATCATCACTTTCATTCGATGAGTCACTTGTGGAATAGTCATGAGCATCAGCAACACTACTGTGAAAGCTTGAAACAACTGGGGTATTTATTGACTCCTCAACAGTATCGGGGGACAGTAAATTTAAGACTTCTGAAGTCAGACTTTTAAATTTTTTCTTAGGTATCTCCCTAAAACTGTTAACTAAAGGATCCGATGTTATAAGCAACATATTCATAAGATCTCTATTCGTGGCTTCACGCGACTGCTTTTGTGTGTTATCACCCCTGAATCGTCTCAAATCTTTGTTACGGGCTTCCTGTGCTTCATCAGAAAGTTGACCAATAGGTAAAATTGCTGATTTTATAATATCAGTACTATGCAGTAAGATTTTATGAACTGTAACAGGCATATTAAACCATGGATAGAGATCTATGTATAGTTTTTTAGTCTCGACCGCAAATTTTTCAAATCTTTGGATATTTATATTGTACCCAGATGCTAATGCGCGAAGGAGAGTGTCGAATCTTTTGATGAGCGTTACATCCAATCCCGTAATATCAGCACTAGCCTCAGAATTTTCGAAAAACCTACGAGCAGTGTTGCCGTCATTGGTATTGCCGAAACCTGGTTTTGGTTTATCTACTATCAATCCAAGTACACTTTTAAATTTATTCTGGATTTCGTTGGAACGTAGCTTTACACTCTCTTTATCTGCCTCATTCCTAAGCTGCCACTTTTTTACTTCGAGGCGCTAACTTATATGAAGCAAGCATTCCAACAACTTATCCATGCATGGAGAGTAGACAAACCAAAATCAAGATTATCTCGGTTAGGCGTAAAGTCCCGTAACTCATTCATATCTTTTGGAGTGGCACCACATACATAACACTTTTGTGCGGAAGAAGTTTCAGTCAAAGCATTGCAAACTTTTCCGTCAATCATTGTTAGAAGCATATTGTGATTTACGGAAACTTCGTATTCTTCGAGCATGTACTTTGTTGGCAACAACGCATTTATCTCCTCTAAAACTTTGTTCGTTTCAAAAACAATAAAAACTTTTGTTCCTTTAGAAAAAATAAATTTAATTGGACGACAATACATGGTAGAAGAAGTTCGAAGATTCTGCCAAACAATGTTACCTTTTTCATCCTGTAATTGAAGAGGAACGAAGGAAAATATAAACAAAAATTCATCAGTTTTAGAACTGCATGTAAACTTTTGCTTATATGTGCTATGGCCAGAGCTTCCATCGCAACCCCACTTGCTGATTAAAGTATACGTCAAGTTTGTAGGTAATAAACTAACAAAAACTTCTCAACAGTTTTATCTAATACGGACTGGACTTTAATTTCCGCACGTGTTTCACCCACATCAATTTCATTTGGATAGCATTCTTCCTTAGCTTTTCTTAGACTATAAAATGATGGATAAACCTTATGGCCTGCCTTGATGCTCCACTTCCGAGTCGTTTTGTACCCATGAGTCGTCGACTTGCTATCTACGTAGTATGCTAAAGCTTCTACATTGCTCAAGCATCTTGCATCTGGCTCACATGTCATCTTTTTGCCGGATATTTGAGTAGTTTCCTGTGATTTTTTTATAATGTTAGCAAAATTTCTGTTGCCGGACATACGCGTTGATACTTCTGCCGCCTAAAGTAACTCACCAGGACTTCTAGATTGCAAGAGGTCATCCACTCGACGCCGTTTGGTTTTTTCACTGCAGCGAACAAAGTCCTTCATTCGTCTTCCGGGCCGGGGTTACCTGAAGAAGTGGTTGGTTGGTCTGATGGCAACTTTGAATCCACCGTTATTGTAAATGTGAAGTCTGGACCCGAAAGCCACTCCGAGTTTTTATTCAAAAATCGCTCCTTATGTCTTCCAGAAGTGTTCCACTTTTGATCCAGCTTCGACGAATATGCCGATATTTGTAAGCTTAAACTTTTTATCGAATACTCGGCTGCTTCGCTTAAATCGTACTTAACGTACAACAAAACTCAATAATTCTTTATATCTGGTTTCCTTCGAATGTTGAACCCAAATGTCAAAAAACTCCGTTCTTGGTACGGTTATAACTAAACTGCTTCGTGTTTTTGATTTTCCGACAGGGTGAATAGTTGATGATTGTTGTGCTGCCATCTTAAGTGTCGTTTATCGTTCTGATTTGTTGTCAATTGCGCAGTATTTATATTACATTCAGGTATTGGCGTAGATGCTACCAAATGGGGTTGTTTTGTGTAGCGTTCCTGTGTGGTTATACCTGCATTAGGATTGCTTTGTATGTACCTGTTTTTATGCCTTGGTTGCTGGTGCGGTAGGTTGTGGCAGGTTGAAGTCAGTGATTTTCGCCTTTTTGCTTTTGGTGTGCTTTTTGGTGTTTTATGGCTACGTGTTTGTTCCCTGTACCTGGGAATTGGTTTTGCCGTTTGTAGATCAGCTTTAAAGGTTCAAATATCTCGTCGGCGCTGGTACGTACATACATCCTATTTTATATGTAGAGATTACTAAATCTGCAAAAAATAAAAATATATGTGCAAAGAATTCGCAATGGTTTTTTCTTTGGATTATTAGAGAATGCTTGCGACTATAACATATGTAAAATTTAGCCCGGATGTCGGCGGATGTATGTAACTTTTTTGTCCCTAAAGTTAAAAATATAGAAAAAAGATACCTTTTCTTCTTAATAACGGAATGTTAAATATATTGAAAGTACTCTAATTGCGAAAGAGTTACTATTAAAAAATTTTACTTACCTTCGAGCTTAGAATCCATCAAAAAAATTATATAAAAGTGTTCACTTAAAAGAAATATGAAGCTTAATATTCAACAAGAATTTTGCAAATTAATCAATGCATTTTACGGCCACTCCTGCCTTCTTACTTCAATTACTCAATATATATGAGAAAAAATATCAAAAAAAAGCAAAAATCCCGTAATTTTGTTTGTTTTCTTTCATTTCTCATTACACTTTTCTTGGAATAAGAACTTTGTTTTTGTCCAGCTAGCTTGTTCTACACGAAACACTGTGCTACGCCCCAAAGGAGGGACATCAGAATTCGTTTTAGAGGTATGGTTCCTTCGGCAAAGTTTCTTATTTTGATCCCTAGAATATGATTTTTTTGCCCCCCACAAATCGACCCGGCCTAATGTGTATATGCTTATTATGCATGATAATTTTCTACATAGGTATATTGTAATTTATTCTGTGAAAGTACATAATGTAAACAAATATGTATAGCAAGAGGCAACATTTTTTTACTATTATCTTTACTTATTTGCGCTTACAATTCTTTATTTTTCAGTTTTGCCTTTTTCTAAACAACAGCTGTTGTGTGGTTATTTCAATGTAACCACCTACTTTTGTGGGTAAAAAATTATCCGGCTACTTTCGTGGGTAGAATACCAAAAGTGTGTAAAAGTTGCCACATGATTTCGTTACCGTGGTGCAGAATATTGTTACCACACTAGAATCGGGGCGTAAGAGCCTCATTGATTGAGCGATTCACTCTCTCTGATGCATTCGACTGTGGCGAATAAACAGCAGTAGTGATATTGAAATCTTTAGAAATGAAAGATGTTAAGCCTTCGGTGGTCAAACATTAATTCTTGTTTATTAAATAAATTCTTTCTCTTTTATAGTAATTTACTTAACCTATACATTCATAAATATCTTAATACTAATAACTAAAAATATGTACATTGGAAATGGGGTATGCATACATGTAAGTTTGTATACAGTCTTTGTATACATGTATTTTTGTATGCCTGACTCCATACATGTAGATTTGTATTCGTTGTTAGCAACGTCAGCAGATCAATGCAAGTACTTTGGTTAATGCTATGCATACATGTAAGTTTGTATGCCTGTTCGCAACATCGGCAGATCGATGCGAGTATTTTGGTTAGTTCCCATAATTGGTTGTATGTAATAAGCAAAATTTATTAGCTGTGAACGGACAAGGGTTTCATATTCGGCATTCCATTGATGTTAGCTAACCGCTGGGTTAGTTCAATAATTTATGTTGGGTAATATTGTAATATGATTATTACTAAAATGTATTTGGCATAGAAGTTCATGATGCGTAATGTCGCAAGTGTATTACATACATGGGTATGACGCATAATGCTACACCATCCGCCTTAGAAAAAGAGGGTTATACAATTGTTTTGCGAACAATTGTATCCCACTCAGCATTTAGGTGATTAAATTTTGAATTTTCCTACATATCAATACAATTTGATTACTCTTTCTGACTAAATAATGAGTTATCATACAATTGAACAGAAGAAACAATCAAATATGAATACTTTTGATGATGAAAAACTAAAAAGCATTTTTCGATCTCTTTTTGGAATCATTTTTGAAGTCCTTTAATGACTAAATTTTAATATTTCATAAAAACCAACAAAAAGTATAATCAAATATGCTTACCTTTAATGATCAAAAACTGAAAATAGTTTTTCAATCACATTTTGGAGTCATATTTGAATCAAATGTGTTTACTTTAGGTGATCAAAAATTTATAATCATTTTTCATTCAGCTTTCTGAATCTTTTATGAATATATTTGTTGACTGAATAATGAATTTTATACTTGTGGAAATTTTACTTTTCATTAAAAATTGACTTTTTTTCTCATACAATATTTTTTCAATCATGAAGCTAAGAAAAAATATATAAAAAATATAAAAAGATATTCTGCAAGACAAAAATAATTTAACGCTGCTCGTGAACGAAGATTTCCCCAACCATTTCTCCCCTTCAGCTTCCCAAAAAATACATAATAATTGGTCAATACATAGGTTGTGAGCTATTATAACCCCAGGTAAGTGAAACTATCTTGACATACCTGGATACGGCTTCAACATCCCGTATCGTATCCGTATTTTAAGATGCAGATGATAATGCTGATGTTGGATGTTGTAGTCGCAGGTGTATATCGGTCAAGTTTGTTTGAGGGTTAGCTGTGGTTCGAATAGCTTACTTTCGCATGCTTTCTTCGCCTGATGAAATAAGATTATTATGTAGTATCCTATTTTGAATGAGATATGAAGAATAAATGCATTATAATGGCATTCAAAAATGATTCAAAAATCTCAACCAAAACGATTGAAATATATTCACGAATATGATCAGAAAATGATTGAAAAGCAGTCAAATATTACTCTAAAACTATTAAAGCTCAATTTTACAATGATATCAAATATGAATAAAAAGCGTTTCGAAACAGGAATCATAAATGATTATTCAAGAATAATCACATTTATGGTACATTTTTCACCCGACGATACGTTAATTTTCGAACAGAAAATACTTTTAAATTTAAACGTTTTTAATCACCTTGGGGTATGATATTTAAATATTTGTTGATCAAAATTTTCAGAAAATGCTGGCTGGGATAAGACTCTTGTCGTATTTTCAATGATTTTGATATTTTACTGTTACTTGATATTGTAGTGAAAGAGGTTGTGTACATTGTTTCTGATTTGCTGACCTTGATATATTTATTGTTTACATTTTATGCATATCCCTTTTTTGAAAGTTGAAATTTAATAATTATTTTACTTATTTATATATTTATATATTTTATTTATTGTATTTGTTTTATAGCCGGATTTTAAATGTGTGCACTCACTTAAAATCCGCTTGTCTTTGGAAATTTTTATTAACTAACCGAGTAAATTGGAATACTATGGTTGTACCTGGTTTTTATTAAATTCTGAGTTAATAATAGATTTTTTTTTGTATTGGTATTCCCATTACCATTTTCTAGTCAATTGAAGTAAGAATATTTCTTACTACTATTCAATTCTATTTAGCGTAAAAAAGTAAAAAGATATTTCCTATTACTATTTCCTATTCTATTTTACCGGAGTTAAAGTAAAAAAATATTTTTCCTAAAATTATGGTATCTATAAAAGCGAGTTTTTATAGCTGAAACACCTCATACTTATATATATTTCTTTAATTATTTTTATTAAATAACACATTTTCATAGTTATATCATTTTATTAGGGTTACATTAAACTTAGAACCAATAAAAATTTGTATAGCTAATTATTCGGAAAGTTTAGTAGCTGTAGTTTGTGGAAGAGCGAGGTAGCTATGTATCGATAGTAGTTCTGTTAATGGATGAGTGGAAGGTACAGTGGGTGCAAAGACAAATGTTTCGTATCTTTTAAATGTTATTTTTATATTTTCGATAATTTCCCTATTTTCCAGCAACATCTTTGATCTTATGTGTCATGCGATTTCTGCGGCGGCCACCAAGACAGATATATACTTATATTATTCTGCTTTCCGCCAATCATGTCCAAATTCAGTGAAGTCATGCCCAAGTTTCATGAATTATTACCAAATCCTTTCTATTGTATACTGATCTTTATGCAACTTCTTTTTATGCTCGCTGGTCATCAATGCCAATATTTAGTGTTCTGTTTTTACCATGAATTATTACCAAATCCTTTCCGTTGTATACTGATCTTTATGCCACTTCTTCTTATGCTCGCTGGTCATCAATGCCAATATTTGGTGTTCTGTTTTTACCCTGAACTATTACCAAATCCTTTCCGTTGTATGCATAATATTGATCTCTTTATTAATTGGTCCTCTGGTGAAAAAATCCGAGCGAAAAGGCAAGTGGTGCCTTGTTAAAATTCCAATTTCTGTTTGTGTTGTCCTTTATCCAGTTTTTAATAAACACTTTTTTTTTTTAAATGGTCAGGCTCTCTGAGCAGTCAGATCTTTTTTTAGCAGTTGTGCCAATTTTGATCTGAACTGTCAGGACTTTTCTCCAGCAAGATCTAGCGAATTTTGCTTAAAAGCAAATTGTTCAGCTAATCAAAGATCAGGCTGGCAGGATCGCCATGAAATGTTTAGAAATGAAAGATGTTAAGCCTTCGGTGGTCAAACATTAATTCTTGTTTATTAAATAAATTCTTTCTCTTTTATAGTATTTTACTTAACCTATACATTCATAAATATCTTAATACTAATAACTAAAAATATGTACATTGGAAATGGGGTATGCATACATGTAAGTTTGTATACAGTCTTTGTATACATGTATTTTTGTATGCCTGACTCCATACCTGTAGATTTGTATTCGTTGTTAGCAACGTCAGCAGATCAATGCAAGTAATTTGGTTAATGCTATGCATACATGTAAGTTTGTATGCCTGTTCGCAACGTCGGCAGATCGATGCGAGTATTTTGGTTAGTTCCCATAATTGGTTGTATGTAATAAGCAAAATTTATTTGCTGTGAACGGACAAGGGTTTCATATTCGGCATTCCATTGATGTTAGCTAACCGCTGGGTTAGTTCAATAATTTATGTTGGATAATATTGTAATATGATTATTACTAAAATGTATTTGGCATAGAAGTTCATGATGCGTAATGCCGCAAGTGTATTACATAGATGGGTATGACGCATAATGCTACAATATGTGAAACGCCATATTTCGCCAAAAAGCCATCTAACTCCTTACTTTTGAATTGGCTACCATTATCCGTGATAACGCTTTCAGGGGTCCCAAAACAATCAAACACATTTTCCTTTAAATAGCCTATGATCGAGTTTGAGATAAACTTTTTTAATGGTTTTAAAAATACAAACTTCGTCAAATGGTCGAGAATAATCAATAAGCCGATGTTACCTTTCTTTGAACGTGGAAGCGGTCCTATTAGGTCCATATATAATAGTTGGAAAGGTCTATCTGACATAATTTGTTGTCCCATTAGTGGTCGCAATGTTGTTGTTGGAGCTTTAGAAGTTTGACAATTTTCACAGTTACGTATGTAGTCGCGAATTTGTGTAAGCATACCAGGCCAATAGAACTTCCGCCGAAGGCGTTCTACCGTTTTGGCTATCCCACCATGTCCTGCAGATCGTGGATCATGGGCCGCGGATATTACATGTTGGCGTAGTTCGGTCGGCACATACAATTTCCACGCTTTGTCATCTGAATCACTGTTACCGGTAGCAAAGTCTGTACGATGGTAGATGTATCCATCGATGACCTGAAAGTCGGGTAAATTCGAGTTCTGAAACCGAAGTTTCAGATCCTCATATTCTGGCGGGTTGAAAGCATCGGAGCTTAAATCAATTTCTGGTAAAATGGTTAGTTCTAATTCATTGATTTCTGTTTCAGTCGTGTCTACGTGTATACGCGATAAAGCTTCCGAGATTACATGTTCACTTCACTTTTTGTGTTCAATAGTAAAATTAAATTCCTGTAATTTGATCGCCCATCTGGCTAGTCGACCGCTCAAATCTTTTTGTTGCATGAGCCATCGCAGACTAGCATGGTCCGTCGCCACCTTAAACTCCATCCCTTCGATATACATGCGAAACTTCTTTATCGCTAATACCGCAGCTAGATTTTCTAACTCGGTCACTGAGTTTTTCGCTGAGCCTTATTTAGCTTCTTCGACATATAGGCGATAGGGCGCTCTTGACCGTTATCTTCTTCTTGCAACAGACATGAGCCTATCCCTACTTGACTCGCATCGCATTGTAGTATAAAACGTTTGTTGTAATTTGGATGAATTAATACGGGGGTGGAAGAAAATTTTTCTAAGCGGGGTCGCCCCTCGGCAGTGTTTGGCAAGCGCTCCTGGTGTATTTCTGCTATGAAAAGCTCTCAGTGAAAACTCATTTGCCATGCAGATGCCGTTCGGAGTCGGCATAAAAAAACATGTAGGTCCGGTCCGGCCGATTTGTAGGGAAAATCAATAGGAGCACGACGCAAATTGGAAGAGAAGCTCGGCCTTAGATCTCTTCGGAGGTTATCGCGCCTTACATTTATTTTCTTTATTTTTTTTATTTTAATACGGGGGCGGAAGTTAATTTCCTTTTGAGGCCATCAAATGCTTTCTGTGCGTCCGGATTCCACGTTAGATGGTTTTTCTTGGGAAGTAGTTCTGTTAGATGGAAAGTGATAGAAGAGTAGTCGTCGATAAATCGTCGGTACCATCAGGTCATGCCGAGAAATTTTCGAAGTTGACGTACGGTCTTTGGAACAGGGTAAGTCTCAGTCACACCATTTTTTTTCTTGATCTACCTGAAGAGTTGCGTTTCCAACTATAAAACCTAGGTAATTGACTTGGCTTAAACAAAATTTACTCTTTTTTATGTTGATTGTCAAGCCAGCTTTTCGCAATAATGTGGAAACTTCGAAAAGATAGATCAAGTGTTCATTAAATGTGGATGATACTACCAACTAATCATCCAAATATACAAAGCCATGAGTTTTTAAGTTGTATGGTATCACTTTGTCCATCAGTCTACACATGGTTTGGGGCGCGTTGCATATACCAAAAGGCATTCTTTTGAACTCATACAGCGGCTTGTTAGGGACGGTAAAGGTAATCTTATCCCTTGATTGCTTTTCGAGACTAATGTGCCAGAATGCATCCTTTAAGTCAATCTTGGAAACGCAATGAACGCGAGGAAGCCTGCTTAGCAATCCCTCAATATTTGGGATGGGGTATGCATCCTTCAACGTCACCTCGTTTAATTTTCGCGTATCTAAACAAAAACGGACCTTTCCGGGTTTCACAATTAAAACTACCGGCGATGACCATGCGGAGCAAGGAGCTTCATCTATGACTCCTAGTTCCAACATTCTATCTATTTCTTCGCAGAACAACTTTTCAACGGCCGGCGATATTGGGTAATATCTTTGTTTGATTGGCTTTGCATCACCTGCATCGATGATATATTCTACTACTTCTGTCAATCCCAGTCCACCCCTCTTAAAACTAGGGAATGACTCTATTATACCTTCTAGCTGTCCTCGTTGGTGAGAATTTAAAGACAAGACTTCATCAGAATCGTTCTCGATCGAATTTACATAACTGCATTGCGAATCGAACTTTATCCTGATGCCAAACTCATTCCAAAAATCTATCCCTCATATGGCTGACTGAGCAATTGACGGAACTATCGAAAATTCTATATTTTTCTCTTGACCATTATAGCTAACTGGTATTAAAACTATCCCGTCGTTGGCCATTCGCTGTTTTTACGTGGCCATTAAAACCTGACGCAGAAGTATTGTTAGGTAAAATTGATTTCGCCAGCTGGCCTCTTATCACGCTTTTGTTTGCACCGCTGTCTAGTAAGGCTAACACTTGCTCATCGTTGATACTTATCTGTATAAATGGTCTAATGTCTGGGGATTTGTAGATAATCGCTGAGATCACAAACTTACGCAAACTCTTTTTCCTAGCCCAAAAGTTCTTCATACGCCGCGTCGAACGTGAAACAACTTTCGGTAAGGTTGAAAATATTTCAGATCGTCGCTAGTTGTATTCGGCTACCCGTTCATGAAAGGGTTTTGTTGGACACAATTTAGGCGAACCTGATGGTTTTGCAACATGGCTGATAGGAGTTGTTAAAATTTGAATATTTTCTACATCCGAGGCTGCTGGTTCGGATATCCCTGTCGACGGACATCCTGACGGAAGTTTTCCCCATTCCTATTACATTTATTACAGCTCGGCTTATACGTGTCTAATTTTCCACACCCGTAACAAAATACCCGTCGCACTGGATTCGTGGAGTCTTGATACCTATAGTCCATACTGTCACAATTCCAACACTTAAGGCTATCCGTTGCCAAATCGGCAATGGACGTGGCAGCTGTGATGTCCTGATTGTAAATTCCTTCAGCTACTTCGGCGATATTTCTTCTCGTTGTAAAATTTCGATTTGGATGGCTAGTGACCATGCTGGCCATGAAATTTTCATGACGGTGACATTCCCTACGGATAATCGATAAGTTGCTATGTGCAAATGTAACAATTCGTACCTGAGGTCAGGTTTTAAATTCATAACCATGGTTTCCATTAGCTCTTGATCAGACATAGAAAAACGAAGGCGATCATTCATCGCAAGTATTTCGTCCAGAAATTGGTCGAATGGTTCGTTAGGGCGCTGTTTTCGACGTCGTATGTTTTCCTTTCTGTCGTAGTCGCGCACATAACTCCCCCCAATCTAATCGTTAAGTTTGGCGATGGTGTCGCCAAAACCTGTTACATACATGTATCTTGCATGCATTCTAAACGTTTCTCACGCTGCAGTGCATTTGACACTCTGCTTATGTCGTAAGTATTAATGTGTTTATAATAAGCAATGTCAACATAATTACGGTCCCAGAGGCAGGCAAGCAAGCGGAACGCGTGCGATATATGAGCCACGCTTATGCACCAGCGACCGATATAGGAACTTTAGTACATAAGAATTTGTTTAGAATATTTTAGTATAAATAAGCCGAAATTTTGTGGATAAAGTGAATTCAATCTTGGTGCCGCTTCAATGGCACTTCCCTAATTCATTTTCTTATTATTGGTAACCTACAAACCAAGCTTCCGCGTTATCACTGAACAACATATGTACGTATCGGCGTAATACATCTAAGTCCCCGTTCAGAGACTGCCGTATTAGTGCATTAACCCGATTAATAAAGTCTTCGACAGACATATCATTTGGTTTGCCTGTGAAACGCCCATGCCAGTTAGAAATAATGTTGGACATTTTGTTAGCCTGTAGGTCGCTGGTCCGGGGTAGAGATCCTCTGTCACGGTACGGTCGGGTATGAGGCTCCTCCGGATCATTCAACGGTATCTCCTGTGGCCACCTTGGGATGTCACGATTCGATGGACGTTCGCGATTCCTTCCTAAATTTAAGTGCTCGAGTATAGCGCTTAACTCAGTACGGATTTGAGCTGTCAGTTGTTCGCGGAAGCCATTCAGGGATTCTTGAATTAAGCCCCGCACCATAGAAGTCCGTCAAGCTGAACCGCCCCCCCCCCCCCCCCCCCCCCCCCCCCACGATGGATTCGAAATTTGGTAGGCCAGGTATTATGTGCTATTTATGTGCTAATTTGTTCCCAAAATAAAAAAGTTTGTGCTCAAAATTTAAGTACTTTTTTTTTAACCTCAAAGTGGGGGGTCCAGCTGACGTCCGGCTAGACCCCCCCTCCTCATACCCACTAGGTCCAACAAAAAATTTAAATGTGGTAATTATGTGCTAATTATGTGCTCCATATGCTCTATGGTCTGTCCAGAAAAACAAAGGGGTGGCAAGGGGGGAGCGGGGGCATACAACCCCAGACGGCAAAATCGAAACGGGATAGGTACAGAATTTTGTGCTATTAATGGACTCAATAGTTCCAAAAACGATTCGTTTTCTGACAACTTTTAATGTTTTTTTTTAAAACATCAAAAGTGGGAGTCCAGCTAGACCCCCCCCCCCCCCCCCCCCCCCCTTCATAAGAACTAGGCCAAACAAAAAAAATTTAATGTGGGAATTATGTGCTATTTATGCGCTCAATAGTGCCAAAAAGAATTTTCGGTTTTTTGTTTTGACAACTTTTAATGATTTTTTTAAAACTTCAAAAGTGGGTGGTCCAGCTGGACGTCCAGCTAGACCCCGCCCACCCCCCCCCCCCCCCCCCCCCCCCCCCCCCTCCTCACAAGCACTAGGTCAAACAAAAAAATGTAAATGTTGGAATTATGTTCTATTTATGTGCTCCAACACAAGCTACGGTCTGTCCAGAAAAGCAAAGGGGGGCAAGAGGGGAGCGAGGCATATAACCACTGACGGCAAAATCGAAACGGGATAGGTGCAGAATTTTGTGCTATTTATGGGCTCAATAATTCCAAAAACGATTCGTTTTCTGACAAATTTTAAATTTTTTAAAAAATTTTAATGTTTTTTTTAAACATCAAAAGTGGGGGGGTCCAGCTGGAAGTCCAGCTAGACCCCGCCCCCCTCATAAGCACTAGGTAAAACAAAAAAATGTAAATGTGTGAATCGTTTTTGGATCTATTGAACCCATAAAAACTAAATTTTTTTTGTTTGGCCTAGTATTTATGAGGGGGTGGGGTCTAGCTGGACATCCAGCACATTAAATTCCAGCTGGAGCCCCCTCTTTTGATGTTTAAAAAAAAAACATTAAAAGTTGTCAGAAAACGAATCCTTTTTGGAACTATTGAGCCCATAAATAGCTTTGTGCTCTGCACGTATGTAGCTCTGCACCTATCCCGTTTCGATTTTGCCGTCTGGGGTTATATGCCCGCTCCTCCTTGCCACCCCCTTGTTTTTCTGGACAGACCGCAGCTTATCTTGGAGCACATAACTCCCA